>NW_006199230.1:393715-435911 GCF_000334495.1 Tupaia belangeri chinensis
CAGCCCCCCTGGGGGGTGATTTCTCGCTTTGTCTCTACATCTCTCTCTGTCTGTCTGTCTTTCTGGGCACAACACCCCCAAAAAAAAAACTTCCAAAAAAAAAAAAAAAAAAAAACCAACTAATTCTTAAACTAAAATATATTGTAACTTGAAAGTATCTTACTAATAGAAATCTGTTAGACTTTAATAGTTTTAGTAACATGCATAGTCACTGGTAAAGTCGAAAGCAGAGTAGAAATAGAACTTAACTATTAACTCAGTCCACCACAGTATGCATAATCCAATGGTAAATAACATTCTTTCTTCTAAATAATGCTGCTTTATCTCATTTGTGTTGCCATCACTACCAGACTATAAATTCACCAGGGCATCTATTTATTCATTCATTCACTCACTAACTTATCTATCAATTAGTTATTGATCATGTACATAAATCAGGCATTTTTCTGGATTGTGGGTATACAAAAATTAAAAACAAATGAAGCAGCCATCAAGTTTTATGCATACTCAATTATAGCACAAATTACATACTGAGCACATAATTACTCAATAAATATTTGTTTGATTGATTGACCTTTAGAGACAACAGCATCTAGCAAAGACTAAATAAATAAGCAATGATTTAAAATTTGGATTTCAAAATGAGGAAGTCAATAAATTCTTTTTCCAATGTCTAGTACTGTTGCTCCTGAATTTTAATACTTTTCTTCTTCTTTCAGAAAATGATTTCCCTCAGGATCCATCTTTAAGATTTAAGTAAATTCAGGACCAGTAGTTGGCGTAATGGCTGTGCCGCTGGACTCCCATGTAGCAGACCATGGTTCTAGTCCCAGACCCAGTGGCTTAAACTCACGCAGAAGGCATGTGCGTGCGTGCTCAAGATCTCGAGAGAAGAATAGAGAAGAAGGGATTGCAGTATGGCCATCCCCCCTGAGTGAGTGATTTATTGCTTTCTGTCTCTCTGTCTCTCTCTGTCTTTCTGGAGAGAGCACAAGTCCTATAGCAGGGAAAAAAAACTGTCTAAAAAAATAAAGATTTAAGCAAATTCATACATTAGTACTTCTTGATTCGTTCACAAGACATGTCCAGATATCTGAAACCCAGAAATTATATAGCTTGGGAGAAAGCTTGGAATTGTTTTTCTGTTTTATTTTGTTTTGTTTTTGCTACAGGGCCTGTGTGCTCACCAGAGAGAGATACAGACAGAGAGAGGAAAAGGGAGAAATAACCACTCCAGAGAGGATGGCCACACCACCGTCCCTTCTTCATTCTCCTTTCAGGATTTTGGTAATGCACACACATGCCCCCAGCCTGATTTTCAAGCTACTGGGTCTGAGACTGAATTGCACAGTTGGCCACGTGAGATCCCACCACCTTAACCTGCTGGCCTTGGAATTCTTAATGTATAAAAAGGAATAGAAAAGTCACTTATTAAGGCAAGACATGTGAAAAAGATTCCATACTTGATATTACGTAAGACATATGCCTAAAGTGACCACAATTGTTCACTAAATATTATTATAACCTCAAATTCTTTTCAGTAACTGACTTTTCATTGCGTTTGTTTTAAATAAATTAGTTTTGGCTAAATCTCTTGTGAATTGGTGTAGCAGAGTTTGTAAGGGTAGTTCTTGTAAGGGTTTCTACTTAACTCCTGGTATTCAAAACATTGAAGTGGCAAGAAAATCAGGTATTTGTGTCGTGTACAGATAAAGAGTGTCTGGTAAGATCAATACTTGTATATTTTCTAAGATCAAGAGAAATAGAAAAATAGTCTCTGTTTATCTATTGACCTGCATGTGCATGTACAAATATACATGCACAGATCACATGCATGTATGCATGTACACATGCCACTAATTGATTATGTCCTTGTACATTTTGATGCTGCTAATCATCTCTGACACCAGTCCTCACGGACCCCTTTGCCTACTCTCACACATCCAGCAACAGAACAATCAGCTGAGTCATGAGAGCCCCAAACACAACACTTATTATTATTATTTTTTTAATCTAAAGGGAAGGAAAGAGAGACAGAGTGATGTGGTAGAAAAAGCACAAGAATTGAAACAGATAGGCACAGGTACACAAGGGAACTAAAGAGAAAAAGAAAAGGCAAGAAAGAAAAAGAAAGCTTGTGGGGGAAATGGAACTAGAGAATGAGTTTGGTTTGATGAAAAAACATGAAATCTGAAATTTTTTAATAATATGCATATTCTGTGAACTTTTTGAGACCCCTCATACAGCCACTGTATGACAGGTATCTCCAGAGAATCTGTGCTCTGGTTCTGTCTTCTGAGACTCAGTGTCTTTCCCTGTAAAATGTGCTGACTGGCTCATCACAGAAGCTCAGTACGTGATGATAACTGCTACTGCTGTGAGCATCGTCACCACCCACCAGCAATATACAAGATGGAGGAGTACAAAGTGAAGCTATATAGAATAGTGGCTGCATGATTAAAGTCATATTGCACAGGTACAGAGGCCTCCATCATTAGAAGAATGTGTCTCACTTACCATAGAATAGCTTGATATAGACATCGGGCTACTATTCATGGTAATGGTACCCTCCACAAAAATCTGTCATTTGTCAGATTTAAGGCACCTGCCACTAAAGAAATTAAAATAATTCAATGGCCATATTTCTCTTTCTGTTTCTGGCCTCTACTGCCCTGCTCCTGCTCCTCCCTCCTTTCTTCTTCTTCTCCTTTTTATTTCTCTAGGTTTCTTCCTCCTCTGTTCATGCTATTGTCTTTCTTTCTTACAGAATTTCATTCAAGCCAGAAATGCCAACTAAAACACAGCCAAGATGGCAAAATTCCTTCTGGAGTGAGGGCAATGATGATGATTGTGCTAATAAGAAAAATCCACATTTTGGAGCACTTAATGTGTGCTAGTCACTGTAATAAACTTTTTTTTCCCTACTCACATCTCATCCTCTCAACAACTCTTTGAAATGGCTATTGTCCCGACTCACATTTAATCCTCTCAACAACTCTTTGAAATGGCTATTGAAAGTTTCCCTCTTTACAGATGGAGAAAATGAGGTAGAAAGTAAGTTAAGTTACTCACCAAAGATTTTTTTTTTAATTATAAATTATTAAAACCATAGTTCTCTAGCAAGCCAGTGGCACGATGGTTAAGACACCTGGACCTCATATGGCTTACTGCATGGTTCAAATCCCAGACCTGGGGAACCATCAGTTAGTGTAATGGCTATGCCACTGGACTCCCACGTAGTCAACTACAGTTCGAGTCCCGGACCCGGTGGCTTAAACTCATGCCAGGCGCGTGTGCGTGCATGCCCAAGATCCCGAGAGGAGAATGGAGGAGAAGGGATTGCGGCGTGGTCATCCCCCCTGGGGGGTGATTTCTTGCTTTCTGTCTCTCTGTCTCTCTCTGTCTGTCAGGCGAGCGCACGCGCCCTCTCGCAAAAAACTCTCAAAAAAAAAAGAAAAAAGAAAAGAAAAAATCCCAGACCTGGCACCTAGAAAAACATACTGGGCATGTGGGCATCTATGCCCAAAATCCCAAAAGGAGGGAGAAATAGAGGAGAAAAGATTGTGGCATGACCATCTCCCATGGAAGATGCTTTCTTACTTTCCCTTCTTGTCTCTCCCCATCTCTCTCTTTGTCTATTTTTGTGTCTGTCTGTCTGTCTCTGTCTGTCTGTCTTTTCCAAGTGAGTGCATATGCTTTGCAATAATAACAAATTAAAAAAACAAACAAACAAACAAAACAATAAAAAAAAAAAACATAACTCTCTACATATCCTAAATCCAAAGTCCGTACACTGGAAGGAATGTCGTGTCTCGTTTCCTGGAACACACAGTATAGGAGTTCTGATAATTTAGGTATGTTGGCAGGGAACTCTAATGTTATAGCATCCCACAGTGAAATAAGGCAGCCCCGGTCTTTCGCTGCTTTATGAATAGAATCTCCTTTGATGCAGTAGCAGTCAAGATTGGAACAAACAAAGCTTGCAATGTTTATTTTATGTTCATATTATTTACCAAGAGGAACCATACTCAGTTGTCCCCAAATAAGACAACACTGACAAGTTCTTACATTTAGCATTTAATGAATAAATTCATAGTCTATGTGAATCCCATTGTCTTGAAAGTGAGGGAAATAAAACCACCCAGGGCCTCATTGACTTCAGAATTATGAGAAGTCCCTGACTATATTACAGACTATTTATCCAAATAAATTCCTGATCATTCTACAATATGTCAATTCTAAGGGCCTACATACACGCTTCAGTTGCTCTTTGGGGGCCATTTTTCTATACAGAACATATTCCTGGAAAATATAGTACGTGACAAGAGAGCTTTGCCAAGCTGAGCACAGCGAGAGTTGTAGGTAGGCACTTATTCTTTAGGCATTCAGGAAAAAAAATTCTTTTGATAGAAATTTTTGTTACAGGGCATGTGCACTTGCTGGAGAGACAGAGATACTGGAAACAAGAAATCACCCCCTGGGGAGGTGGACACGCCACAATCCCTGCCCTATTCTCCTCTCAGGATTTTGGGCACCTATGCACACACAGCCAGTGTGAGTTTCAAGCCACTGCTTCCTGGACTCAAACTGTGATCAATCCACGTGGGAGACCAGCATCTTAACCACTACACCATCTGCTGACCACCGGCATTCAGAAAGTATTGAAAATAGTATCTGAGCCACTTAAAAGCTGTCATCCTGTAATATAAACATTGCCGTCAGTGCAGACTTTACAGGACAGAATTACAGTAGCCCTAAGGAAATAGAGAACAGAATCTCAGCGTCTTCATTTGGACATTAACAGAAGCATCACCCACAAAATGAATTACATGGTGATTATCGCTTTGCTAGGAAGTAATACTAACTCAGCAGCTATATTTTTATTAAAAATATATTTTGAGAGACCGTCTCTCCCACCATCTGTGGGTGTTGTAGAGTAATCACAGCAGGCATGATGGAGTAGCCCAGATTACACAGGTACGCTATTTCAGGTCATCGACTGACGGATCTGCTTCATGGGGAGACCGGAAAAGAGTCATCCCAACTGGGAAATGTTTATTCTTTCAGAAAATAAATGGAGCCATTGAGTTGATGGAACCTCTTAATGAAATTTCTGGCATTTTAGAAGTAGTTGGAAGAGTAACAGCCAAGGCAACATCATGTGTGCATCTTATATTCAGTTGAAAGAAGAGAGCAGTCCTTTAGATCTTGGACTTGACCATGAAGCTGTGAAAATTACCCATGAGTTCCTCCAGTTTTTTTCTTTAGACATTCTGCAACATGATTGATCTAGATGAATTTACTTACATTTGCAAATGAGCTACCTTGCAGATCACCATAACGGAGGCCTCTCAAGTTTGAGAGAGAGAATTCTGTGATTTCTTAAAATTTAATGTGTTCTTTTTTAAGTTTCATTAACCTACAGTTATTTTAATTTGCAGCTTTTGATAGAACTGATGTATTGATTGTTCTCACCAATGTTCTTTTATAAAGAATTGCCTTTATAGGATTTGGTAAGAGTAGTTGCAAGAACAAAGTCATTGTCTGAGTTTAGGTTTATATTTTATTAATAAAGTTTTAAGTTAAAAAAAAAAAAGTATTTGAACCACACCATAATGTAGTGGGGAAGTACTTAGCAGAAGCCAGTTCCCACATGGTTGACTAGGGTTCAAGTCCTAGCTCCCCTGGCTTGAAAATTCACACCATGCATTTACACACATGCCCAGGACCCTGTCAGGATAAAGAATTATAAAAGGATTGTGGCATGATCTTGCCCCCTTGCTGGGTGCTTTCTCTCCCTCTCTCAAAAATCTCTCTCATCCATTCATGCACTCTCTGACATTAAAAAAATAAAAGTTTTTTTATTATAAAGATTATATCGGAGCTGGTCCCATGGTCTAATTCTTCAGGTAACCAGATCCCATATGGCCACAGTTCAAGACTCAACCCTGCAAACGTAAAAAACATGCTAGTTGTGCATGTGTATACACCCAGAATCCTGACAGAATGGAGAAATGTAGGAGGAAGGATTATAACATGCCTACAGACCATTGGAGGGTGCTTTCTCCCCCCTTCTCTCTCTCTGACAAGCACATAGGTCCTCAGGCAATTAAAAGAAAAGGTTATATAGGTTTATTGTATAAAAACAGATATGAACAAAAAAAAGATAAGATAAACTGGATGCCTCTAGTCATTGTTATCATTTTGTCACACATATTTTCATATCTTTCTTTGTTCAATGTTATTTGAATATTTTTCTAAGCTTATATACCTTTGAGGACTGGGAATACAGAGATGATATTTTCATGAGACGTTTTAGATTTTATTTTTTATTTTAGATGAGAAATATATATATAATAACAAAAATTGAAATAAGATACATAAATTTAAACCTTACTGTTTTCAGTCAATATGTAATATGAACATCTTTCATATAAATAATCTTGTAAATGTAATCTTAACGACTATGAATATTACATTGTATTATTATTAGGCAATAATTTATTTCACCAATAATTCTTTTTTATGTTTTCGCTAGTTTCTAATTTATCTCTATTAAGAATATCTTGCTAAATACCTTCATAATAAATGCCCACACTGCATTGGGTAAGTAATTAAATGTAGGTTTTATGGATCAAGAGAATGGGTCAAAAATGTGGTAGGCATGGTTTTAAGGTTTCAGACAGGTTCCAAATTATTCTCTAAAAATATTTGTCCAAGTTGCATTTTTTCTAGGGATATATGCAAGTACCTATGTTCCCTCAACCTTGACTATCTTGAGTACTTGATTAAAAACTAATTTTGACAATTTTTATGAAAAGATATTATCTCATACAGTGGTTGTTTTGCCCTTCTATGAATACCAATTAAACAGTATTACATAAGCAAATTATTTGTATTTGTTATCTTTGTATTTTCTATTTTCTAATTGAAAAGTCAGTTTTTATTAAGTTTTTGAGGTTTTGAAAAAAATGAGTCAATCGATGCTTATTTCCCTTGATGGAAATACTTCACGACTAGAGTATTTGGGGAGTAAAATCACTGAAGAGTTTAAGAAACAAATGAGCAAACAATGTAAAGATTCCTCATACCAAGTTAATCTTATGAGTGTTCAGAACATAAATAAGACAATTCAGAGCTGAAATGTAAAGATAGCTGAGATACTCATAAGTATGACTTCTTAAATTTGGAAAGTAAAGGCCTGAGTCTCCTGATCCAGTGGAACACGAGACTGGTAGTCAAACAACCCAGCTCTCCCATGCGCCTGACTTCTTAGGAGGGATGAGTCAGTGAAGTTCTCTGCAACTCCAATTCTCATTTGTAACACAAGGTAAATAAGATGATGATTTTCCCTCTAAAATTCTAGGTAGCAGTTAGAAGAGTTGACAAAAAGGTGGAAGAAAGGGATGCAGTATCAGAGTTAGAGAAATTAGGCTGATAGTAAATGGTAAACCTATGGCCACCAAATAAAAGTATCTTTGGCATAGGATAGTTTTTTTTTGTTTGTTTTTTGGTTTTTTATTTATTTATTTAAGAGAGATTTTTGCTATAGGGTGCATTCGCTTGATGGAGAGACAGACAGAGACAGACAGAAAGCAAGAAATCACCCTTTGAGGTGGATGACCACACTGCAATCTCCTCTTCTTCGGTCTCCTCCTGGGATCTTGGGCACACATCTACATGCGCCCAGCATGAGTTTTAAGTCTCTGAGTCTGGGACTCAAACCATAGTCACCTGGGTGGGAGCCCAGCAACGTTATCATTGTGTCACTGCTGGTCCATAGAATAGTGATTTCTAATGTATTTTCCATGGAATGTTCTTTCCACAAATTATTGATGCTATAAAACCAAAAGTCCCATGGTAATAATAAGGCTGGGATAATATGGGTTAAACAAAGTAAATAAATTTTTATATTTCAAGACATTTTAAATATCTTAATACACAGGAACGTCAAAAAGTTCATGAAAAATGGATTTAAAGAACAAGTGCATTTTGGTGTAAAAAATTGAAACCTATAAACAGTTTTTACATTTTCCATTAATTTTTTGATAATCTCTTATACTAATGTATAGAGAGAGCCTCTGAGAGAGAGAGAGGGTTTACCAAGAATCTTTTGGAACAATTTTCAAGACTAGTAGTCAACAGAATGCATTTAGAGAAATACAGGCATAAACAAAACTCTGAATAGGATAGACAAGTAGCCTTTGATCTTAAAGTTTCACATCAGTGCATTTGCAAGGAAAGCAACAGCTGGTCCTACTCAGGCAGCCATGCCCCTCTGTGTGCAAGACACACTCATTGTCAGACAATTATGTTTAATGGGCAAATATCTATGCCAGGCTGGAGAGTGAGCATCATTTCTGCTACGATGTTGAGAATATTGTATCTGGGCCACTTTTTTGAACTCTCACAATCTCATTTTAGAATTACGTTGAATCTAAAATAATCTCTTTCCAGTGACGAGGTAGAAGTTATCATACATCATACTTTTTGTTCACTGAATTTTGAGGATCAGAAAACATGCTTTAGATTTAAAAAAAAAAAAAAAGTTTTCAAAAACAAATCAGCAGGTGGCATGATGGTTAAAGCACTGGACACTTCCACATGGCCAATCACGATTCAAGTCCTGGACTTGGTGGCTTACTTTCTCACTTTCCCACTCTCTCTCTCTCTCTCTGCCTCTATCTCTCCATCTCTCTCTGTTCAAATTAAAATGAATGAATGAATAAATAAAATTTAAAAGAAAGACCTGCCTTTATAAAAATTTTATTTAAAAAAAGTTTTCAAAAACATTTATTGGGTATTTATATTTCTTAGTTACTATGCCTACTCTGGAATACAGACAGTAACAGATTCAATTTCAGTCTTCACAAGGCTCGATCATAATTTATTTGTGGGTAAGATGAGAGGAGCAAAGAATAAATGAATAATTTAGTGGGGCCAGCAAGTAGCATGGTGGTTAAAGGCACTAGGCTCTCACATGGCCAACCATGGATTAAGTCCCAGACCTGGTAGCTTCCTTTTCTCTCTCTCTCTCTCTTATCAAATTGGAAAATAATAATAAAGTAAAATAATTTTTTAAAAACAGAATAATTGAGCAAAAAAGTGGTAGAACTATAACTTAGATTACTATGAAAAAGTTACTATGGGAATCTCAAATAAGAACCATGAAGCCTAGATCGGAGATGTTTATGGAGGCGTCATAGGAAAGGCAATAGGAATGAGTAGGAAAGTACAAGCAAACTACACAAAGAGGGCTTCTCAGATAGAAAGTGTATCAACCACGGGAACCAGCAGTTAGCATAATGGCTATGTTGCTGGACTCCCACGTAGTTGACCGGGGTTCGTGTCCCGGACCCGGTGGCTTAAAACTCACGCTGGGTGCGTGTGCGTGCATGCCCAAGATCCTGAGAGGAGAATGGAGGAGAAGGGATTGCGGTCTGACCATCCCCCCTGGGAAGTGATTTCTCGCTTTCTGTCTCTAATGTCTCTCTCTGTCTGGCGAGCTCACGAGCCCTATAGCAAAAATCTTTCCAAAAAAAAAGAAAGTGTGTCAACCACATAGAAATGAGAAAGAGCATGGGACAGAGGAAACAGTTGGGTGTTAGCTAAATAGTTTTTTCTTTTCTTTTCATAAGAGTAAAAGGAGATGATACTACAGAGAAAAGTGAAATTGAATTATGAAGGACCATGTATAGCATGGGCTTAACTCCTTCAAATTATGAGTGAATTCACTGAAGACTTCTAAGTAAATGAATCATAATAAAATATGTGAAGATTTTGTTTGCTTATTTTTAAATAACAGCTTTGGTAGTTGTGTGGGATCTGAGTGGACAAAGCGTATTCCTAACTAAAGGGTTGTTTATTGCAAATTTAGTTAAGAAATTATAAGGGCCTGAGCTAAGGCAGTGGTATAAACATCAAATCATGCCCAAAACTAAAACTTGACCTTAAATTGAATGAGATTTTCTTTAAAAATATTTTTTTAAAAAAGGAAAAAAGAAGAAAAAGATTATGAGTATAGCAGGATAAAACATTGAGATATTAATTCCTTCATATTACCATTGATCAAAATTGACAAAGTGTGTCATCTCTTTCTACATTAGTTATATGCTTAATCAATTTTCTTTCAGATACTCATCACTGAGTTTATCAGGAGTATCATTTTAGCAGCCATATTTTCAGGATATTTTCATAGTGTATCAGGTGTTAAGTGCTATAAAACCACTTACTACTATGACTTTCTTTCAGCTTAGATCATTGTCTGTGCTTCAGGAAGGAATTCAGGGAGGAAGGCAAGTTATGATGGAAATACTCTGAGCATTTCTCTACTCTAGGTTCCAGATCCCCTGATACTTAGAGAACAAAAACCTGGGCCTACCTCTTAACAGCATGCATTGCTCGTAAGAGGTCCCATGGGTAGGAACTGTTTTCCCTCCAGAAATTGGAAAGATTCATATCTATCTGATCAAGAGGGTCAAATGTCTGAGCTATGACTAGTAGTTTGGGCCTATTTCCAAGAAAGAGCCATTGAGAATCATTCCTGGTACTGGTTCAAATATTCTTCCCTTAATTTTTTTTAAGAATTATTTTATTTAACTTTATTTATTTATCCATTTATTTATTTTAATTTGACCAGAGAGGAACAGAGAGAGAGAGAGAAAGTGGAAAGGAGGAAAGCAAGCCACCAGGTCCAGGACTAGAACTGTGGTTGGCCATGTGGGAGTCCAGCACCCTTACCACCATGCCACCTGCTGACCCCTCTTCTCTTAATTCTTTACTTCATACCCACTTTCTCAATCAAACTTTCTCCTTAGGATACACCTACAGAGAAATTACTTTGTCTTAGCTTCTCAATTAAGTCATAATAAAAAGTAATAATAAATAATAAAAGAGGTTTACATGACTTGACTCATTTAGGTACCACTGTGACCTGAGAAGTAAGTATGATTAGTATCTCGATATTACAGATGAGAACACAGAGAACCAAACAGCAAAAATCTGCCAGGAGGCATTGTAATACTATTGCAAAAATGGTCATTTTCAACTTCTGAAAAAGCTCATGGTCTGGATAGTCTCAGGTATTTAACAAAACAGAGGTCTTTTTCAAGACAAAACTTTGGGGCCACTGGTGTTCAAAGAAAGGAGCAATGCTTATCTTTTTAAGGGGATCTTGAATGTACAAATACATTAGATTTTATTCTAAATAGAATAATTATCTAATGCCAGATCATTTTAATGATTTAAATAGAAATTAAGTATTTAGGCAACAGTTTCTTTCTTCCTATTTTTTTCTCTTTTTGGAGAGATTTTTGCTATAGGGCACATGCACTCGCTGGAGAGACAAAGACAGAGAGACAGAAAGTGAGCAATCACTCCCCTCTCAAGAGGATGGCCATGTTGCAATCCCTTCTCCATTTCCTTCTCAGGATTTTGGGCACACAAACACACACACACACAACACATGCATGTGGTATGAGTTTCAGGCATGAGTGTCCAGGACTCGAATTGTGGTCACCTATGTGGGATAAGCCATTACACCATCTGCTGGTCCCAAGGCAACAGTTTCTTATTGAATGTTACTTTGAGTCAGATGGATTCATGACTGGGGGAAGAAAAACTTAAATATGTACTTAAATATTACTTATTGTATCAGATGAATTCACGGCTAGAGGAAGGCAGACTTAAGTACATAAACATACACTCATAAGGATTTTTTCTCTGAGACAGCAATCTGTCATATACAACACCTAAGATATACCCACACTCACATGTACATGTTTATACATGTTACTGCCAGTATGACAACCTAACTGTCCTTGTCACCTCAATGGAGATTGAACTCTTACATTCCAGCTTATTGTAATGGAAGAGATCTAAAAGATAAGCCCAAACACACTCTTGCCTAACATGGAGCTTCAATGATTATTGAACTGAATATTTATTTCAGAATTTGAATAAGACTTAGAATCTATGAAAACTAAAACTTGTCTATAATTCTCTTATGAGAATTATGATATATGGAATAAAAAAAGCAAAAAGATTATTTTGATGAGCCATTCCTAACCAACATACACCTTATATTAAGAGGAATTATTTGCTCAGAAAGTGGTAATTTCCATTTTAAATGAATCTGAGATTTCAACTATTTTTAGTGGTACAAAATTTTTACAACCTTTGACTCAGTACCTCCTACTAAACGCATCCTTTCAAAAGCATGAGATGTTGAAGGTCTGTCTATATTATTCAAACCAGCAATTAGAACCAGATGTTACTGCACTTTATATTTAGATACCACATTTCAATATCTAAAAAAGAAAGAATGCTCATGAAGGACAGAGAGAATAATTTATAAATGCAATTAAAGCATATTGTTTAGACTCCTTCTCACTAATTTACCTGATTGCAAAGTAAAATTAAATGAATTCATATTTAAATGTAAAATTGGGCCAATGAGTAATGAAATTTTTAAACTGTGTGTAAAAGGAAAAGAAGATACCAGGTATACAATGGTTGTGTCAGATATACTTTATCAATTTTATATCTTTACTATAACATCCTCCATCTTCTTTACAAGGCAGTCAAATTCCTGAGCATATAGTGGGTACATTTATATTAATTTTAAGGCAATATATAAAACAATTACAAAAAAATAGCTTGAAACAAGCACATGCTGTATACAGGAACCAGCTTGTAATAGGGATCTACAAATGCAGCCAATGTTCTATGCTTTTCTGAAAGTTGCAATGTCCTTCATTTGGGGAAATAATAGGATGAAAATGCTATGTGGTACTTGAGAATGTATATCTTACATGTGGAAAATAGACATAGCATATAAATAAAACTTCTTAAAGTTTGGCCTATGATTTTTTTTTTCATAATTCAACTAGCTAATGAATGCTACAATATACTTTAAAGTCACTATTAAGCTTATCATGGCATGTGAATGTAAAAACAAATAAAGCTAGTTCACTTACTCCTTCAAAATATGAGTATCTGACAAAGCTGCCATTATCAACCAGAGCACCAGAATTCCTGCCACCTCTCCATTCTTCCATAATCGTGGGGCACTGACAATCATCAGCCCAAGATTGCAAGGGTAAGATTTATAAACACATCAACTGGCTTCATTACTGATTAATGAACTCCAATTTTATGCCTAACAATCTCTGGACTTGACTAAGGCAGCTCCCTTATCCCCCTAACTGCAAGCTTAAAGCTTTGTGAAGTAGGAAGAAGAGGGACAACTACAGACATCCAGCAGTCTGTCTTTCTATGGAAAAGGATCAAGACAACGAATAATAAGTAAAGAGGGAGCACGGGGAATATACATCAAGGAAGTAATAAGAAATCTCTGAGGCATGGACATTTGGGATGGAGACAGAGAGAGAGAGGCAAAACACTGAGCCAGGATTGATCCAAAATCAGTATCAGCAGGTACAGTGGTGGTTAAGGTACTAGACTCCTCATATAATCGACCATGGTTCAAGTCCCAGACCCAGATGCTTGAAACACACCAGGTGCTTGTGTGTATGTACCCCAAATCCCAGGAGACTGAAGGAGAAGGGATTGCAGTGAGGTCATCCCCCCGCTCCGGAGGGTAATTTCTCACTTTCTGTCTCTCTGTCTCTCTCTGTCTCTCTGACAAGCACACATACCCCATAGCAAAAATCCCTCAAAAACAAACAAAACTCAGTGGGAGCTCCCCATTGCAAGGGAAAGGTAAATAGGAAAGGCCCAGCAATCCCCATTGCCATCATGGATACAAGTAGTCCTGGCCACAGAAGGGTCCCACAGTCATCACAGATTTCAAGCCCAGTATAGGTAGTTGCCCATAGTCCACACAGGTGCACCACTCCATAAAAGGAGCAAATACTGGTTTCTGTTCCCTTCTTTTGGAACCAAGCTTCCAAGGCACGGTATAATTTTGAGAGAAGAGCCACGGTTAAAGTGTATCTTGCACTGTAGACCCTACACTTACAAATCCCTGAAGCCCTACTGTCATCCTACAAAAAGCCATACAAAAGGTGGCACAGTCAAGACAACAGCTGTGATGCAGTAGTGACCCTGTACCTGAGCCCAGGTAGCACATTTCAACCCAGGGAATAAGCAGTGTGATGGAGATGACACCCCTGAAGATATGGAAAAGTGATATAAATCACCCCAAGAGACTGAGGTCTCTAAACCTAACTCTCCCAGACACCAAAGACTTCAGATCTCCCACACTCAGAGCCTGAGAACTTCAGATCCCTCCCCAAAATTGAAAACTTCACACAACCCATCCCCCACCCCCAAGCCTATAGCTGCCACTGACAATTATTTGACAATTATTATGAATGTGCACATTCAAAATTTTTATTTTATTGACAAAGGATATATGTGCTCACCAGAAACAAAACCAAGAGAGATTGCCCCTCTCAATATGATTTTGTCATGTAGTAATCCTTTTTTCTACATTTCTTCCTCTTGCTTTGGAGTGTATTCACACAGGCATCGGGCATGTTTCTCAAGCTCCAGGGCCAGGATACTAACCATGGCTTGCCATGTAGGATCTGGCTCCCCTAAATACTACACCATGGTGTTGGACCTGCATACATTTTCAATCCTGGGATATTTTCAAAAAACAAAATTAACAAGAAAAATTAAAAAACAGCCCTTACGAAAGAATATACAGGGAAATAGAAAGTGTAACTCCTTTTGAGTGACTATATACTCCTAGCATTATCTTCAGTTTCTTTATGAAATAGCTGTCCCACACTTGGCTTCCATGAGAATTACCTGGAAGTTTTTTAAACATAATAATGACATCAGAAAATGAATGAGTCATAAGATTCATAACTAGTTAAATGTTTTGAAACAGAGTGGTAACTATCTCTTAACTTTCGAGTCGTACTTATTACCCAATGCCAAACACAACCATGACTATAGACAAAAAGATCCTCATCTTGTAAATCAGGATAGCAAGACCAGCCAATATTACAGGACCAGGAAAAGTTCAGTTCTACATGGAAAAAGCACCCTTCTAAAAATAAAGCTGCCTGCAGTTCTACAAACTTTTCCTTTGTCACCTTGTATTCAGAGTTGATCTCTCATACAGCAATATTAAGGGTAACATGAAGAAAATTATAAAGCCTCTATGTGGTTATGAATAAATCTCTACATAAATAGCAGAACTGTTGACTTACCACCCAAAACTTCTTCTAACCTGAGTCATCCCCAACTGAGTAAATATTACCATTTAATTATAGATTATAATGCCATTTCCTAGTTGCTCAGTGAAAATCATATATTCCTTAACTCCTATATTTTATCACATTCCATAATTAATAATCAGCAAATTTTGAGGGTTCTAGATTTGTAACATAATCAGAATCAGACAAATCCTCTCTACTACTATGTGACTCTTGAAGTCACCATCCTTTCTCCCATAATTTATTGCAATGGCCACTTACCCAGTCTCAACACCAGTATCATCACCTCTCTACAGTTCATCCTCTACACAACATACAAAATGGGTACTTGCTGGGGGAATTCCACCTTCCCCTTTTAGGTATTCTGGGCCCTCTGCCCCAGAGAGTGTGTCTTCACACATTTGTCAACATGCAGGGGGGGGAAAAAGGAATCTTAACATAGACCTTTTACCCTTCACAAAAAATTAATTCAAAATGGATCAGAACCCTAAGCATAAAGTCCAAAAATGATAAAACTCCCAGAAGTTAATTTTGAAGAAAAATCCATATAATCTTAGCTTTGGCCAAAACATTTTAGATACAACACCAAAATCACAACTCTTGAAACAAAAAATTTAAGTTGAATTTTATGAGAATTTAAAACTTATGCTCTGCCATAGACAGACATTATTGAGAGGAAAAAAAAAAAAAAAGCCCAGCCACACACTGGAAGAAAATATTTACAAAAAGCATATTTGATAAAGTACTGTTACCTGAAATAGAACAACTAAAAAATTAATAAAAATAATAAACTCTTAAAATAATAAATAAAATAGAATTCTCAAAAAATTATAGTAAGAAAACAAACAGTCCAATTTAAAAATACGTAAAAAATTCTAAAGCCACCTCTTCAAAGAATAAATACAAATGGAAAATATGCATATGAAAATATGTTCCATATCATATGTCATTAGAGAAATGCCAATTAAAACAACAATAGCTAAAATTCAAAGCACAGATAACACCAAATGTTAATCAGACACTGTAACAATGGGAACTCTCATTTTTGTAGTCGTGAGTGAAAAATTACAGTCACTTTAGAAGAGATTGTCAGTTTCACACCATAAAGTCCAAAACTCATATTTCTTGGTATTTATCTGAAAAGCTTAAGTGCACATAAAAACCTATTTGTGAATGGTACCCTTATTAATAATTGTCAAAACTTGGAAGCTACCAAGATATCCTTCAATAAGTGGATAGATAATGTACTGTGGTATATCAATGTAATAGAATATAACTTAGCATCAAAAATAAATGAGTTATTAAGCCATAAAAAGAATAGCAATGAGCATATTGTTAAGTGTTAGTAGCCAGTCTGAAAGGTGCACACTGCATGATTCCTACTATATGACATTCGGGAACAGACGAAACTGTAGACAGTAAAATGATCATATTTCCAGGGGTTGGGTTGAGACAGATCTGAACACTCACAGCAGAGAAGAGTTTTAAGGCAGTGAAAGTACTCTGTATGATGCTGGTACATGCTATTATACATTTATCAAGACCCACGGAACACCAAAAGTGGACCCAAATGTAAACTATATGCACTGGTTGACAATGCTGTATCAATATTTGTTCATCAGCTTGCAATAAATGTGAGAAAAATCTGAAGCCTCCTTTTCAAAGAATATATACAAATGGAAAATACACCAATCTGGTGTGGAATATTGATGGTGAAAATGAGGCTGAAGAATAAAATATGAAACTGAAGCTGTTCTAAACAGAAAGGCTATTAATTTTGTAATTAATAAATAAATAACAAGAACAGGAATAGACACAGGATTTGTCACTTCCTTCTGTAAAGTGAAATGGAGAGTTAAAGAGAAATAATTAAGAAGAAATCCAGCAATGAGAAGCATGAAAAGCTCCAAACAGACTAAAGAGACAAGGATTTCACAAAAGGTCAAGCAGTAAACACAAATCTTGCTTGTGGAAAGCTCCAAGACATTGCTGCCCACCACAAGAATGACACGAAAGGCCTCTGACCCCTAGGAAGAAAACCAGACTGAGTAGCATTTAAGTAGCAATTGAAAATGAGAATATATAAGTGAGAAGGTATTTATCTGAGCCAACATACAGATTTACTCAAAAATGTCTTTCTAATATGTGAATGCAGGTAATTAGTGGTCAATGTTTATCTAGTTTTTAAATAATCTATAATTACCTGATTTTACTAAAGATATTAATTTCTTTCTTATGAGCACTATAGTCTTAACTCTCTGTCATTTCTTAGATTCATGGAAACATAGTAAGGGCCATATGTAAGAATTACTAAAGTTGCAGTTAGGCATTATGTTTGTGATGGCCCAATTTCTTGGAGGTAGCCCCAGTACATTTAGATAATACTGTTTTTTCTATCATTTATTCAACAAAGAAGTATTGAACATCTATTCTTCCAAGCTCTGTGTTTCACCAATTAGTCTTCTGCCTGTCCTGCTGGCAGTTAATCCACTTTAGCTGGCCAACAGTAGCTTAATCATAACCACCACCTCCCGACACACACACCTGTATAAATCATGAAATTGAAGGTAGCTAGCTGTAAGAAAATTTTATCAGTCACCTGAGTAGTAACAAGCATCTGACAGTGGATTATTCTCCTGCCTCTTATCAAGAAAAAGATAACAGTGTTAGCCCTATTGCACAATGTTTACGCGCAATGCATAGGAAGCCATATCCCACATAACTGACCAGGGTTTGAGTTTGGCGCGATTGGCTTGAAAAATATGCTGGGTACATATTCCTACACTCAGACATCTGAAAAGGTGCAGAAATGGAAGAAAAAAGATTGCAGCGTAACCATCCCCATTGGAGGGTTTTCTCTCTTGCTCTTTATCTCTCTCTCTCTCTCTCTCTCTCTCTCTCACACACACACACACACACACACACACACACAGCAATGCTTACTTTATGACATTAAAAAGTTACTTACTTTGAAAAGAAGAATAAGCTATCACAGTGTGATATGGGCAGTATAAGGATCTCAGTTAAATCTATTCACATAGCTTGTGTGTGTGTGTGTGTGTGTGTGTGTGTGTGTGTGTGCATGCACACATGGGTGTATGCAATGTGTATATGTGAGTTTTTGTGTATTTTCTACAACACACAGACACATAGGCCAGTCTCTACTGATCAGCATCACAGCCTTTGGAAAGTGAAAGAGACCAGCCTCATTCTGGTAGGCTAAGTTCAGAAAACTTCCAAGTGAATTAGGAGCCTGAGGCCCAAAAGTCTGACTAAGGGCTCTGATGGGAATTGAAATGGCTAGGAGGAGAGAGAGAGAGGATTTAGTAGGAATAAAAGAGGAAAGGATTTTAGTGTATTTGGTAATCTCACAAACTTCTGTGAGACCATGAAGCTCATTAAAATTTCTCAGGGCCCTAAATTGGAAGCAAAAAGATCCTAGGATCAACATTGGCAGTACCATGTTGCATCTACATGGTTGACACCACTTGGGAACCCAAGTAGATCAGAAAAGAATAATGGCAGATGCCTTACATTGGGGTGGAGTATTTGTTGCACTTACAGGACCATCCTGGCAGTGTTCAGAACGTGGTGGAAGGTTTTAAAGGGAACTAGAGGAATGGTCTACTATTTAACAATAGTTATGACTTAGAAGAGGTGCCAAAAGAGCTCCTTTAAAATAGAACAGTAGAAGATTCCTTTTGCAGATCAAAGTTTATGTTTATACAAGTCAATAATTAACCCATATGCAGAAAAATCCACCTGCATCCGACTAACCAGTGAGGAAGCCAGAGGTCCTGCTTTCTTTAAAGTCTGAACCCAGGAAGAGTCAAAATTACTGGGCCACCAGGAAAGTCATGACACATTTTTGCATTGAAAAATAGAAAAATACATCTTGACTTTCTCAACAACCTAATAAAAGCCCAACTACAGGGACCAGCAGTTGGCATAATGGCTATGTCGCTGGACTCCCACGTAGTCAATCATGGTTCGAGTCCCGGACCCGGTAGCTTAGACTCATGCCGGGCACGTGTGCGTGTGTGCCCAAGATCCCAAGAGGAGCATGGAGGAGAAGGGATTGTAGCGCGGCCATCCCTCCTGGGGTGATTTCTCGCTTTCTGTCTCTCTGTCTCTCTCTGTTTGGCAAGCGCACACACCCTATAGCAAAAACCTCTCCAAAAAAAAAAAAAAGCCCAACTACATAAACGACAATTTTTTTAATAATTAGCAAGATTTGAATAAGGTGGTCTATAGATGAGATGATAATACCGTATCGAAACTAATTTTCCAGCTCCAATAATTGCACTATGGCTATGTAAGAGAATGTTTTTATTCCTAAGAAATGTGCATAGAAGCATTTAGGAATAAAGTCATCATATATCTGCAATTTTCAAATACTTCAGAAAAGAATATATGAGGGAGGAGGGACCAGCTGTTAGCATAATGGCTATGTCGCTGCACTCCCACGTAGTCGACCGCGGTTCGAGTCCCAGACCCGGTGGCTTAAAACTGATGCTGGGCACGTGTGCGTGCATGCCCAAGATCCTGAGAGAGAATGGAGGAGAAGGGATTGTGGCGTGGTCATCCCCTCATGGGGTGATTTCTTGCCTTCTGTCTCTCTGTCTCTCTCTGTCTGTCTGTCTGGCGAGAGAACATATGAGGGAGGAGAGAGAGAATGATGAAGCAAATGTGGCAACATTAACATTCAAGGTCATAAATAAAGGTTTATAGCAGTTTCCTATACTTCTCTTGCAACTTCTCTACATTTGAGGTTATTTCAAATGGGGACTCTGAAAAGACTTTGCCAATAACAACAACAAAACTAACACAAATTAGAGATATGCTTATCAGTAGATAAAAATCAGGACTCAAACCATGCTGGACGTGTGATGTAGTCAGGAAAATACACCTCACCTCCCACTCAGTTTCTTCAATTTATGGCCATCACTTCTACAGGATAAACATTTTCCAGAAATATTTGTGAATAAACTAAAATGTCCTAGTTGGAAGGGTCATGCCTTGATGTCTACTCTTTATCCAACAGAAAGAAAACAGGATCCCTAAACAATTTTTTTCTCTCTGGCTTCTCTCATGCTAAACCAACCAATACCATTACCTCTCTATTTCATGAACGTAGACTTTGGTTTTATTAGTGTGTAAAATTACATCAAACGCCCTGTGGGAAAACAGTAACATTTAATGTCAAAATAATTTATTTTGACTGATAGGCCATGTTTCTAAAATAAGTTTCCAAAATCTTATTTGTACTTTTTACAATCACCACACTGTAATACTAATGGCCTGGTCTATTATCCACAATCATTTTTTGTGCTGCATCCAGTAAGGATTCAATATTGGATTCTCATTATGATGATTTTTAAAATAATTTGCTATGTGCTTTGCAATTTAATGTAGTACACTTATTGAGACTTTATCTAATGGTAAAACATTCTTAGATCAGAAAATATCACTTAAATTTTTTAAGTATCTGTAGATTTTATTTCTATTCCAGAATTCCAGCCTAAAGCCAGAAAATAAAAACCTCTACGTACTTGATAATTTCTACCTACTCATAAAAAATATGGAAGTCTCATTGGTGGAACTGAAAAAGATCGAATATTTTCAACTTGGGTCCTTTCTCCTCTCTCTGTCTAGATTAACTAGGATGAGTGCATTCTTCCCTGTTTTCATTCTAGGAGGCAAACACAGGTCATGACCAAAATCTACCCACTTGCTAGGAACGGTTCTGAAGGCCCCACTCATTCTTTTTTGGGGGGGAGGGAAAGGGGGGTGGGGAGAGATTTTTGCTATAGGGCATGTGCAGTCGCCAGAAAGACAGAGAGAGACAGAGAAAGAAAGCGAGAAATCACCCTCGAGGGGGGATGGCCATGGCACAATCCCTTCTCCCTGCTCCTCTCGGGATCTTGGGCACACATGCACACGTGCCCGGTATGAGTTTAAGCCACCGGGTCTGGGACTTGAACCATGGTCGATCACATGGGAGTCCAGCACAATGACATAGCCATTATGCCAACTGTTGGTCTCCCCACTCATTTTTTTGATTGAAGACCCAGAGATATAGAGGAATGGTCCTCAGAGAGTGTGTCTGCTCTGGAAAGACCATTGCAGACTTTCTAGTAACAATAATAATAATAATAAATTCCATTCTCTGCTTCTAATCTATTGTGGTAATATAATGCTTGGCGTGCTCGAAGTCATTTGGAAGATCAGGGTTTGGCCTGGGTCGATCTGTATATGTTTGGCATGTGTGTCCATGAGCCTGGCTGGCTGGGAAAGGTTGGGGCAGGGACTGTGGCATGAGATGCTGTAGAAGGTGCTTATCTTTCTTTCTCCTAAAAGAAAGAAAGAAACTCATAAAAGAATCAAGAAAGAGCACTCTTTACCTCCCAGTCCTAAAAATTGTACCAATCTGTAGCCTAGTTTTCTACTTTCCAATTTATGGATTTTCTTTTCTTTTTTTTTTTTTTTGTTTTTTTTCTAGTTTGCCAGAGTTTGCATGCACTCACCAGAGAGACAGAAAAAGAGGGAGACAGTACAGTCATGCCACAGTCCCTTCTCTTCCATTTCTCCATCCATATAGGATATGAGGCATGCACATACATGCACCCATGTGTTTTTCAAGCCACTGGGTCAGAATTTGAATCACACAGTCAGTTATATGAAATCTGGCTCCCTTAATCACTAGGCCAAAAGACTGGACCTATAGATTTTCTTTCTACAAATTCATATCACACTGAGGTTTAAAGGCTACAAATATAGATTTCCACTTGAATGGATTATTAGTAAAGCTTCTGTTTACATTTCAAAAAAAGTAGTCATCCATTTATATTGTTGCCTAGTGGGTATGTGCTCATCACAAGTCAATAGTGATCATTAGGAAATTAAGGATTTGCTTGACCTTGATAAATCACATGACAAGCTTGGTCAACACTTTTGTCTTTTGGGGAAGTCAATAAGTAGAGATATTGGACCAGGACAAGATAGAGTCTAACTCTTTAGGCTGGCTAGAAATAGAAGCAACCTGGGCCTGACAGAGGCTTAATCACTAAAGTAGACAGAGCCAGAGGAGCTGACCCAGCAGCCAAGACTAATCACCTCCAGGAGGCTGAAAGTTATTAAATTATCTCCTCTTCTGGGATTTGTATTATGATAAAGTAAAACTATGTTTGATAATGTCACTGATCTAAAGGGAACTAAACAGACAAGATGTCAATCAGTGAGATGAATTCTGATAACAGGTTAGAAGTCCAGCTGCAATTCTAGGTCTTCCAGTTAAGAGGGCCATTAAATACACCATTTTGCTTAAGGAAGTTTGGGTTGGCTTTGCCCATCTTGTGATTGCATGAGTAGTAATTAATAGAGAAGATCCACTTACACTTCTCAGGTTTTTTTTTTTTAATTTATTTTATCTGTTAGTTAAATGCTATTCTGGTATATCATTTTGTTTGGAACAGAAAAATACAAAGTATACTATGTTAAAACAGAAGAAACTTAATAGAGGAAATGGGTTCCCCAGGCGATCATAGAGCTGAAAGACAGATGGTAGACAGTGAGTCAACCTAGAGAGCAACAGCAGCAGGTGACCTGGAGGAGGCAGGTTATTGAAACCAAACTGTCAGGGTTACCTGGAGGAACTGAGAACTAGAGCTATGGAAGAGAATCAGATGCTCAGAGAGAGGCTGCCTGAGTTAGAGACAGGGAGAGAAATTCCTTAGCTCTTCCTCTTCTCTCACTAATCTCCTGTCCATGTCTCTCATTGGCTAGGCCAAAGTAGAAATCAACTGCCCCAAGAGCCTGGAACACAGAGTCTGCAGAGGTTGCTCCTCCCATTACCCACATCCTGTCCAGAGATACTAAGTAATACAGGAGAGAATCTGAAAGCAAACCAACCATTGCTTATTATAAGCAATGTATGTAAATAAGCAAATATTTTATCTCAAAATATCCAAGGTCTATTCTAATGCCTTTTAACTGGAAAATGGAGTGCACAGAGTACTTGCTCACTGCTACCACTCTGTTCCTCATTCTTTCCTCCCAAGCTACCAGGCATTTTAAAAATGGGTATAATACCCCTTACAGGTAATTTAGATTAGGCTTGTATCATCTTTCTTCCTTTGATCTCCCTTACTTAGAAACATTGCTCTACCTCATTTCAAAAATTAAAAGTCAGAATGGTGTGCTTAAACAAAGATATTCTTGTTGATTTTTCTCTTTTTTCCTATTGTAAAATTAGGGAAAAAAATACTCTAACGAATAAATAAATCTAAGGAAGTAGTTGTTTATGCTAGAAACTCCAAGACTACTGAACCCATATTGATCCTAATTACAGTTGTAAACAGAAGAGTTTATAGAACTGACAGGAGAGAACATTTAGAGAAAACAGTGGCACTTCAAAGCAAAATCCTTTTTAAAATGTGGGTTTTAGGAGAATGTAAGTCCATTTGTATGTTTTAGAAATCAGTCTGCCTGACCTCTCAGTCCATAACAGAAATCCTTGGCACCATTTGTAAGAGTTTTGTCCCCATCCTACTTATAATACTAAAATGTAGAGGTGGCAGATCCCAGGTCTGAAACTAGGGAATAATTAGTTTCATCTATGAGTAGAAATTTTACTAGTTCAGTAAATGAGGAGTTTCTACTTAAGTACCTAGGAAGAAAAGGGGAATATGGTGTACTAAAGTCATAATATACTACTTACCCAGAACTTCTCAGGAATCTAAAGGTCACCTGCCTCCCAGTCCTAAAGAAATACAACCCTGCAGAAATCTCCCTGTCCATTTACAGCCTGCCTGGCTAAGCTTTGCCTCAGGGCCTGCAGGAAAAAAAAACCCACCCCCACTTCCCTCTCCCTCCCTACCCCCACCTGCCAGCTCAGACAGAAGACTATCCTGACTCTTCCCCAAATCCTTGATCTATGGTCTCACTTGTCCTGTATAGAATATGAAGCTGGGTTAATATGCATGAATAGTCCCAGGCTGCGGTAGTCAGATGCAGCCCTTGTTCTGGGAGGTGATATTTGGGCAGGTAATTGAGGAGCGAAAAATAGGGCTCCTCAGATGTAATTAATTTTGTTTGGAACGGAAAAATACAAAGTATACTATGACTGTAAGAGTCACTCCAATGAGTTGCAGAAACCTAAAGTCCAATGTGATGAGACACAGAGAGGAGTTTCAGACATACATAGTTCTGACAAATCTTTTTCAACAACCTCCTTACCTAGCAGGCCGGAAGTGTTCATCGAGATGCCTAATTCTGATGTCATCTGTTTCTGAGGACATCTAAGTGATCTCAGAACACACTGAGGACCACATAGTAGGCCGTTAAAACAATCTTGAATATCTATATTTCTTCCTTCTATTGATATTTCTTTCTTATGCTGTTATTATCTTTTCTGAGAGAGAGCATTTTTTGCTATAGGACAAGTGCACTTGCCGGAGAGACAGAGAGACAGAAAGAAAGAAATCACCTTCCCACCCCCAGTGGGAAAGGCCACCTAGCAACCTCTTCTCCTCCAGTCTCCTCTCGGGATCTTGGGCATGCACGCACATGTGCCCGACATGTTTAAGCCACCAATTTTGAGACTTGAATAATGGTCGACTAAATGTGAGTCCAGTGACATAACCATTATGTCATCTGCTAGTCCCTATTATCTTTTAATTTATTCCTTTGACATTGCCTTCCCTTCCTCCTATACAGGAATAGGACTGAACAACAAATGAATAAAATTAGGAAGTATTTTCCAGATTAACAAAATTATTTTCCCAGAGGATTTTATATCGTGAAGAACTGTCCTCTCCAAGATATTTTAGTACTTTTCAATAAAGTTGGCTTGCCAATTGCACAGTCACATCTCTTCATTTACTTTATTCCTAATTTTTAAATTAAATTGTCTATATTCTTTTTATTTATTAATCAATAGCTTGATCGATTTCCACCTGTTACACAACTGATTTAATTTGCTTTATAAGAATATGCATATTTTAAGATATTAGAAATTAAATATATAAAAAGGAAATAAAAACAAAGCTAAGACATGAAATCATGCCAAAAGTTAAGCAAATTCCAAAATATACACATACAAGCACACATGTATAAATAAACACTGAAGTATAACAATTTTATTGCACTAGGCAGCTTAGAAATTTACCTAAGCTTAACAGACAATATAAATTGCAAACATGGTCATTTGATCCATTAGAAAATTTTTAAGATCCATTAGAAAAATAAGTAATCTGACATGAAACCTGAAATAAAATCCCCTCATGTAATATAATTTAAAAGATATTAGGCTGGCCTCATGACCTAGTGATTAAAAGAGCTGAATCCCACATGGCCAACCACAGTTCAAATCCTGGCCCAACAGCTTGAAAACATAACAAGTGCATGTGTATGCATGCGTGGAATCCTGACAGGATGAATAAATGAAGGAGGGATTGTGACGTAACTATATCCTACTTAGGTGTGCTTCCTCTCTCTCTCTCTCCCCTGGCCCCCAGCATGTGCCCTCTGGTAATTAAAATACGAGTTATCAATGATAAACTTACCGAAAACAATCACAACATCTTAGGGACATTTCTTATAATACTTACGTATAAAACAATATCACAATGAAGCCTAGTTCTACTGGAGAGAAAGAGCTGGTTCACAGTTATGGGAGTTAGCTCTCGGCTGGCATAAATTAATGAAGGAATAGGTTTCAAAGTCATTGGAGGTAAAAATGTACTGCTTAAAGCACATTTAAGCAAAGAACAAATCTTCTTTAAAGGTTAGCTCTCTCAGCTAAGCTTTGACAGCTTTAAGAGAACATGAGTTTGCCCTATGGTCCCCGGACTACCCACTCTTTTGTATAATAGTTAAAATCCAACCTCCGTGCCTTGATATTAGAGCTAGGGTTTCATGAGACTCCACTCTCATAAAAATTCACCTTGCATGAATATGTGTCCTGCCTCTGCTCAGAGACTAACAAAGAACAGGATTAAAGTTTTCTTTACACACGTATATGAATCAACTTCAATGTTCAGACAAAAAGCCTGTAGAGATTCCAAAGTTCTACAGTGTTTCATTTTGCTTCAGCAAGTTTGGCTTGGAAAAACGTCAACCTGGTTATAAATAGACTTGTATTTTATTCCTTCACAGAATGCCTAGTGATCCCCTGATGGGTTTTAGACTCTCTTCTAGACATTGCAGAAACAGTAGTGAATGAAACAGAAATTCTATCCTTGAGGATTTCATCTTCTAGTGAATATCCGAATTGGTCATAAAAAAATTTCAGAGAAACATTCTTTAAATATCAGACTTTGAGAAAGCCTGTTTCCCAGGATATTCTCCAAAATAATCTGTTTAAAAAACTAAACTGCATTTGATAGCCGAATGGAAACTTATTCTTCATAATTGTCTCATTATAGACAAGGAAACTGAGTTAGAAAGAGTCAGAAAATTAATAAGTTGTGAACCTGGGGCTTGAACTCAGGTATGCTGGTTCCAGAATCTCTGTTATCCTTAATGTGCTAACAAATGGGGCCCACAGGTGGCATATTGGTTAAAGCACTGGACTCCCACACGGCCAACTGTGGATTGAGTCCTGGACTAATGACTTGATAAGTCACACAGGACATGTGTGTGTGTGCCTAAAGTTCCAGTAAGAGAGTGGAGTAGGGCTTGCAATGTGACTATCCCTCTGGGAGGCTGATTTCTCACTTTTCCTCTCACCGTCTCTGTCTCTCTGGCAAATGCACATGCCCTATGGAAAAGAACCTTAAAAAATAATAATAATTTTGAAAGTGGAAAATTTCCTAATTTGTTCAGTAAATAACCTAGAAGACAATATCTATCATTTATCATTTGTAAATGCCGAAGTGAAAAAAATGGGAAAAAATATTTAAATGGAGGGGAAAAATGATGGAGGTTATCTACTTAGAAACATCTTTGGTGCACAGTATCCTCAGTAACTGAAAATCTTTTTTTTTTTTTCGGAGAGGGGTTTTTTTGGTTTTTTTTTGGTTTTTTTTTTTTTTTTTTTTTTTTTGCTATAGGGCATGTGTGCTCGCCAGAAAGACAGAGAGAGACAGAAAGTGAGAAATCACCTCCCAGGGGGGATGGCCACGCTGCAATCCCTTCTCCTCTATTCTCCTCTCAGGATCTTGGGCACGCTCATACACACGCCTGGCATGAGTTTTAAGCCACCGGGTCCAGGACTCGAATCGCAGTCGATTACATGGGAGTCCAACAACATAGCCATTATGCTAACTGCTGGTCCCAGTAACTGAAAATCATTTTTAATAGTTGCTCGTTATACCAGGGTGCAAATACAACAGATACGTATACAAACGAAAGTGCATCTTATAGATGGATATGTTATATTTGCATATAGGTATATATTACATATATAATTGATTGAACATATGCATACATGTATACCATACATATAAGACATTGCAGTATTTGTGTATATTCATATTTATGCATATATCAACACTAATGTAATAAATATTCAATAAATATTTGTTGAACAATTTAATGAATATACATAAGTGCCTTTTAGAAACTACATGTACACTATTTGAAATACTTATTTTCAATAAGGAGGGCTGAGTTTAGGGGATAAAAAGTTTCACTTTTCTTTTTCTTTTTTATCTTTAGGTTTTTTCATACAGCACATGCATTCACCAGAGAGAAAAGAGAGGGGAAATGAGAAGTCACGTGCCCCCCCTCCCCCGCCCCAGAGAGGGATGGCCACTCCATATGTAATCTCTTGTTCTCTATTTTTCTCTTGGTAGTTTTGAGTATTCGTGCACATGTGCCTGTTGTGATTTTTAAGCCACCAGGTCTGGGGCTTGAGCCATGGTTAGCCATGTAGAAGTCTAGCACCTTAACCACCACACTATCTTCTGGCCCCCAGTTTTCACTTTATACCTCATAGTATTGTTTGCGATTTTTGCTGGTATACATATATTTTTCCCAACATTTCCATGTCAATTGTGAATGTATATAAAGCAAGATAATGAGACATTTCTGATTCATATTTAATTTATTAAAATACTAATAAATATTAAGAAACACAAAAATATTTAGTAACCTCTTTTTTCAATTATTTTAGGAATCTAGGGGGAAACACATGCCTTGAAATTTATATGAAATAACCCAGAGCGATGCAAAATATTTAAATAGGTTACCCAAAAGAATGGAATTGTTTTCTTTTTGATCAAAAGGTTATCTCATGAATTTCCAGTTCCAAATTAAGTAGATAAAAACAAAACAAAACAAACAAACACAAAAACAGAGATGAGAACATCTCTACAGTAAGTTGATAAATGCAATCACCTATACTTCTTACTTTTAAACCTTCATCTTCTGATACACTTTTTTCATTTATCCTGCAGAGTTCTGTCTTACCTACCCTGTAGCCATAATTTAACTAAATATTAAAACTAAATCCTCTTAGAAAAATCTTACTCCTTTTTCTTTTTTTCGCCTTTCAGTAATTACTTTACCTGCGGGCAGGTGGCATAAAGGCTACAAAGTATTTTAATAGATTTTTTTGGTTTCATGATTAACTAATAGAAAACTGAAGTATTATCCTTCTTAAATGTAATCAAGTAAAGATTATAGTTTTGATTAGCCATTGAATAGGTCCAGAAACATAATCAGATACTTGCCTATTTTGTCAACCTCTGATTTAGAGTCTTTATTGCAATTGAATGGCCTTAATCTACTAACAAATAAGAGAGCTGATTTAAG
This sequence comes from Tupaia belangeri chinensis, assembly GCF_000334495.1. Classification (NCBI taxonomy): domain Eukaryota; kingdom Metazoa; phylum Chordata; class Mammalia; order Scandentia; family Tupaiidae; genus Tupaia; species Tupaia belangeri. The sequence goes on from NW_006199230.1 coordinate 422,665, forward strand.
TAGACAAGGAAGAAAATGGTTTTGCTATGAAAAGTTTCCTTCTCTCTCATGCAAAAAGATGAGCTCAAATCTTCCTAATGGTCTGTTAAAGACTATAAAGATTTGACATGGAAGGTAAGATGACTTTCAGTGTTTTCACGTAAGTTATCATTTTTATTTTATCATCCCTTTTCTCAAATCAATCAAAAATATTTCTTGGACTCTTGCAATATAAGACACCAGAGGAGGAGGATCATGATCTCTACCCAGAAATATTCATCTCATGGGGGGGTGGGGAGGTGCAACTAAAAAAGAAAAAGTAGAAATTCAAACTTTCCATTGAAATATAAAATTGTGTCAAATAGATAATAAATCTTCATTTTCTTCTTTTTGTCACACTTAAGACTTTTTTAAAAACAGTTCTTTTATTTTAATTCTCTAGTTCGAGAGTTCTTTTGGGCTCATTTTTCCCCGCTTCTCTACATATTCCTTTGATTATGTTGTTCTTTCCCATGACTTAAAAACCATGCAAATTCTGATGCTTCCCAAGTGTATATGTTCAATAAAAATCCCAGACCTGTTAGCCTACTGCAATTCGATACATCTATTTGGATATCTCAAATGTACCTAAAATACAAACACAAAAATATATAACTCTCGATTATTTCTCTTTCATACTGAACTGCTCTGTCTTTACATTTTCTAAACTCAACTGTTAAAGCCAAAAATCTGAGAATCATTCCTGATACATTGATATTTCTCCTTAACTCCTATGCCTAATCCACCACAAAGGCATGTCAAGTTACCTTTCAAATGATTACTTGAATCTACACTCATGTCTCTTTTAACTTTTATTGCTTACCTGGTCTCCCAACACTTGCTCTTTTTTGCCCTGCTCTAATCCTTTCTCCACACAGCTGTTGAAGTGATCAATTTAAAGAAGAAAAAAATCTCTGGAGTTATTATTTTTCTTAAAAACCTTCCAAAGCTGCTCATTGCATTTAAATAATAATGCGAGTACAATTTTAATTATATCCTCTTTAAGTCATGTTTCAAAATTAATTTTTTGCAAAATTTATTATAATTTACCAATATATATGATATGATGCCTTTTATTTTTGGTTTGCTTTTTTTTAGTTTGTTATTTTATTGCTTTTTTAGTTTAGCTTAAGCTCCATGTAGCACAGCTCATGTCTCTATATACTTATCTCATTTAGTACTCAAAATAACTCTATTTTATGTATTATTCTAATTTTATAGATGAAGTAAAATATGACAGTAAATACAATTGATTTGGCTGAGGACACTCATATGACATAATAAAACTAGATTGAAACCAAGATTTATTGGATGCCAATGGCTATATGTTTTGGATATCTCAAATGTTGTGTTTTCTCCTATACTCAGACTCCTCATTGGAGATGTCCAAAAATCACTCACAATAAGAAACTTTCTTTGAAAATTACTAATAAATAAAATCAACATGAAATGAAGTCTTCAAAATATCAAATACCAAATAATTTTTGATTGCATAATAGTGAAGGAGACGGGATATGCCCTAGAGGATGCATACAGAGTATTTTTATACATTGAAAACTCACGTGCTAAGAACTTTCAAGAAAGAAGGAACCAGGACCAGCCTGGGGGCCCAGTTGGTATCAAACTGAACTGTGGCCCTAGAAACCTCATGACTTACCTCAGGTTCAGATCCTCAGGTCAGCCTGAAAACGTGTCAGGTGAGAGCAGCACACCCAAGATGCTGACAAACTCGAGAGTTACAGAAAGGAGACCAAAGTATGACCAGACCCTTTTGAGAGAGTTTCTCTCTCTCTCTTTCTCTTTCTCTTGCTCGTTCTTTTTATTGTGTATGCACATGCTAATATGAATAAAATGAATAAATAAACTGAATTTTAAAAGACCTAAATTTCATTTCCTTCATTTCAGTTTCCTAATATGTAAATGGTTTCAGAGTTCAGGAATTAATGAGATAATATGTGTGAAGAATTTAGCATAGTCTTACACCTAAATATTACTTACTATATTATGTTTTTAGCACAGCTGTGTGATTATCTAACAGGAGAATAAAAGAAGCACAGAGAATGTGTTCTCTGTTTTACGTTTGAGGGTGCTAATGGTCAAGTAGCAGTAAATACACGGTGAATGATGCTAATCAAGCAATAGGAAATCTCCCAAGGATCTGGGACGACCCTCTAACTCCCTGTGTTTGATGGCTCTTCCTCTAATCTACAGAGAACTTCACAGATGAGTTCAGTCCAGCGTTCTTTCAAACCCTGACTTTATCACTTAGCTATAATTATAGAAATCTTTTTACTTTATTCTACATGCTTGACTCTGTCCTTTAGCATCCTTCAAGGCCTTCTCTTTGGAACTTTCCTGAAGGTTATAACTCTGATACATAGATCTGGGGTCCCACCTTTCTTGGCGTCATTTCTCCCAGGTCTGCCTACCTGGACTGAGACTATCACCTGAAGGAACACGGGTTGCCTGTTGCTGTTGGTCCTGTGACCCTATTGAGAAGCCCTCTTCCCATTGTAGTGATTACGTGAGCAATCACCAGTTGTCAGCTGCCTTGTTCTGCTCATACTGTACTCCTGTTCCTCCATTATCTGTCAAATTCAAGGCAGGTTCTGATGTCTAGCAGTTTACTGTGTGTGAAGTAATGAGATCACGGTCAATCCCTTTATTCCGTAATATAATATAATAAAACTGCTTTGCTAATTAACCCCTATTAAAAGACTATACTTTTGAAGATCCAAGACTTCATAAAGGACATTTAACAAAATAAAATACTTGGGAATAGGGAGAATTTCTAACATCTCTTCAGAATACAGTTAATATATGCAAAAGTAGTTAATTAATAGCAAGGATTTTTTTTAAAACCACAGAGAAACTGTCATATCTTTAGAACTGATATTAAAATTAACTAATTAAGAATTCTAATCATTAAAAATACTTTGGGAAACAATTTTAAAATGCTCATTTGTATTACTGGCCTTGGGGAAAACCAAGGCGGAGAATCAGAATCAAGAGTGCTTCCAGTTTTTCTGAAACTGGTATCCTCTCATTTCTAGTGACCCTAGCACTACTCCCAAATGTCATCCCTTCTCTTGCAACACATAATCACCACCCAACTGGGGTACTTCTCTAATCTGTTGTCTGAATTTACCCTGTCTCAGCCTGTAACAGACCTATCTTCCTCTGGTCAGCCCATGTCTTTGTGACCACTTTTTTCTCTCTTGCACTAACTTCTTTAGAATCTTCTTTCTATGTATTAATGTTACTAGGCACAAAATGGGCCCAGGGATTTGACATTTCTCACCCACAGACTTCGTTCATGGCTTTCTCAATATATTAAGTACCTTTATTTCATAATTGGATGCTGTCTTCTTTATAACTATTTGTGAAAACAAATGAATAAATGACAAGATTTATGATGAAAAGTGAGCTGAACTCATGAGTCCAAAGCATACTAAAACAAGCCAATGATGGGCAGGCACTATAGCCTGCTGACTAAGGGAATCAGATCTCACATGGCTGATCATGGTTCAGATCTCATCATGGAAGCTTAAAAACATGCCAGGCATACCCTGGAAGCTTAAAAATATGCCAGGCACATGTATGTGAGTGCCCCAAATCCTGACAGAGTGGAGAATTGGAGAAGGGATGTTGGTGTGAGCACACCCTTTAAGAGAGTGTTTTTCCCTTCTACCTGTCTGACTCTCTCTGTCAAGCACACAGCCCCTATGGCAAATGAAAAAGTAAAAAAAAGAAAAACCATTAGGGAACATTCCTAGAAGATAGATAGATAGGAGTCCAAAGTCCTAATAATTTAAGATAATAATATAAATGTGGGGTTTGTTTTTTTACCTATAAGTTGATAAAATTTCCAATACTATAACTCTTTCTAAGAATGCTGGAACTTAAATGAAACCACGATTTTTCTCCATGATGCCATTTCTTAGTGTGGGAGAGACCATTAGTTGTTGCTTAACTTTAACAGTAATTAAATATTATACTGACTATAGGGTTGTGTGAATAGATACTACATTTTTCAGTTTTCCTTGTAGGTATATACGGCCATGTGACTATGTTCTGAACAATCAGGTTTAAGCAAATTTTTATGTAGGAACATACTGCAATTTTGCAAGAACCTACTATAGTTACCTCCCAGGACCTTAAAAGACAGTTAACATGTACCCTTTGTTTCTTATTCTCCATGCCTTCCTTCATCCTCCTGTTGGAAACATCACGCCACTATGCCAGTTGAAAAGGCAGAGGTCAGTACCTTAGAGACAGTAGAGTGGAGAGGCAAGGACATAGCGTTCATGAACTGTAGTCACTATCTCAGTCCTGGAAAATACAGATGGCATATTTTCTCACATGTCTGGTACCTGAATTGGGATAGTTGGAAAAGCCCAAGGATAGTTGGGGATCTCTCTGTTTTTTTCTTTTGTTTTTTTTTTGTTTTGTTTTGTTTTGGGGGAGAGAGGTTTTTGCTATAGGTTGCACGCACTCACCAGAAAGACAGAGAAAGACAGCAAGACAGAAAGCAAGAAGTGACCCCTCCTCCCACAAGAGGTTCCCTCTTGGGATCTTGGGCACACACACACATGTGCCCGGCATGAGTTTAAGCCACCGGGTCAAGGACTCAAACTGCAGTTGACAACATGGGAGTCCAGCGACATGGCCATTATGCCAACTGCTGGTCCCATGATCTCTCTGTTCTTAGGCCTTCTAGAGAAGCTGGCTTAGCACATTACCTCCTAGTTTTCCTCCACTCCTACTAATTATTCCTTCCAGTATTCCTAAATGAGTCACTTCCTCAGCCTTCCTGAGCCATGCCCAGAGGTCCTATCCTTGGTCCTGTATTTGTCTTCTTCCTCTACACTCTCTTCCCAGGTAATATATTAACCTCCCAGGACTGCCAGGTAACCAAGTTCTGACTAAAATGACACTAATACTTGCCCAAACTAATTCCAAACATGCCATTCTGTGCTATCCCCATATTGCCAATGGTATTTTTAAAGAAAAACATATATTGAAATCCCCCAGCTTTTCCTCAGGTCCATCCTTGTCTCTGGAATAACCTGCTTTCCCTTTCAGTCATAAATGATAATGTATACCTAGTGCTTAATCCAGTCAACCCTCAATACGTTGTATTTTCAAAACAGCATTTAAGTTTATGTGCCTTGGTTTTTTTGTTTGTTTGGTTGGTTGGTTGTGAGAATTTTTGCTTTTGTTTTTACTTTAGTCTGAGAATGTCCAGGATTCCCAGGAAAAACTAAGCCATGTTTTTTCCCAGCATTCACAGCAGTTGAGCTTATTCTGCTGTCTGCTACGACACATACCACATTGTACTGGAGTTGGTTGCCCCACTGACTGCTCCTCAGAGTTCACAAAAAGCCAGCCCTGGGGGTCAAAAATCATGCCACTTACTGGTTTGTTTGGTCAGCACAATATTGTTAAACAATTGAACTTTAAGTATTTGGGAGGCACACTCCACTTCTTCAAGCCGCTGCTCCCCCAATAGTCATAGTCCTGCTTTTCACATATTCACAAAGTTCCTGCCCTGCCCCCCACTTCCTAAACTGATCCCTCTGTGCTCAGATAGAACTCTGTAAGCATCTAAGGAAAATGGAATCAAACCTTCTTTGCTGTTTTGGACAAATATGTACAAATATTTTATGTCAATTAAAAACTATTTTTTAATGAACCAAATAGAAAAATAAAGAAGGGAAAAAAAAGTCATAAAGTGTCCCTCAAGTGTTTGCATGTTAGGAGGGTATTTCCACACCATAAAATCTTCCAAACTTCCTCACACAACTCTGTAAGCGTAGAAATCTCTTCGAGTACAAGACAACAGAAACCTAAACTACTTCAAGTGTTTTTTCGAGTCTTCATTGTACCCTAGCAATACCAGAATAGAAGGGGGAGGAGAGGAAGCAGGATTTGAGTTTGATTCCCTTCGATCTTACAAATGGAAAGCCATTTGCTACTGTCTTGCCAGCAAGTCATGGCAGCTTCCAATCAAACCAACACCTTATCTGCTTGTTCTTTAAAATGGCCACAATGGAGCTGAGAAGCTTCTCTAAAACAAAATTGCTTTCTCTAGCCTTGTTAACATTAACAGAAGATGAGCTTCCATTTAGTATACATTTGAAAGTGGGGAGTTTTACTTAACCCAAGTAACCTTGACATGTCTCATTATTTAAAAAAAATAAAAAGAAAGAAAAAAGAAAGACACACCACCTAGGAATATGAATACATTTTTACAATTGCCTCCAGATTCAGTGTGAATTTTTTAATACTTAATAAACTAAGTTGTTTTCTTCATTTCCACAGAAATAACTCTGCAAGTTCAAAGTTTATTTTTGTAAAGTACCTTTTTTTCAAATCAGTGTGATAAAATTACCATATCTTTCAGCTCTATAAAACAGTTTTACAGTTTAGCACTTGAAAAACAACCCCCACCAATGACTAGCAGTAACTGAGGCACTTTATATACCTAACAACTTAAGCTTAAATTGAAACATCACTGATTGGCAACAAAACAATTTTTGCCTTTCTAGTTTTTGACCTGTCTTCTCATCAACAGTTGCTAAGTCCAAGGTAAAGTCAGTCTTGTGACCCTGTTTAAAGTATTTCTAGGGCCTAGTGTGTGGGCGATGGGAGAGCCTATTCACTTGGTAGAAAGCACCACTACAGACGTTTTCCTGCAAATTCTGCCTGAGAAAATCTCTACAGCCATTTCTCTTCTAACACCTTTGCAGGAAGAACTGTTTAGTGATCTGATTAAATACAGGTTGAATGCTCAGTAATAAACACATTTTGGAGGGGAAGAAAGTTTTTATTCCTTTCAAGCTGGCAATATATTGATTTCCAGGCCATTTATCTCCCCTACCCCTAAAAAGAAAAAGAGCTAATGTTCTTCTGTACTTGCATACTTCTTCCTGACAAAACGTTTATTTCTGTTCAGTAGTTAGGAACAAAGTTGTCTTTGTGGTAAAACATGCTGGGACTATGTTCTAGAGCTTAATCGTTAACAGATACTAATCTTCAGTATAATAAAGAATGAATTCTACATGAATAAACTTAATTTCCAGTTATTATAATATGTATACATGCATTATTAAGAAACATTATCTATATCCTCGTATAATGAAAGAAATCCTATTTTAGGCACTTTTCTCAAATCAATAAAAAATTTCCTTCCATTTCTCCTAAATGAGAGCAGCCAGTTTCATAGTCAATAATGCTGGAGAAACACTCCTACCAGGCTATAGAACAAAGAGGGCTAAAAACAGATCATTGTCTATTAGTTTATTCATTTGTACAATAAATATTTCTGAAGCATTTTCTCTGTGTCAGGCGGAGTGCTAGATGCTGACCGGTAATGGCATATAAAAATAGCTTGTGATTCTAGGAGGCTAAATAGTAACTCAGGAAGGTTATGTCCAACATCTCCCTCTAGATCTGAAGAGAAAGATTCCCAGACATGTGAAATAAGACCCAGGTCTTCTCTCTTTATGACCTATTCAATGTAGTATATTTACCAGTTCTTTTCCAACAACAAAAAAAGTAAACCAGGAATATAGATTACCCTGAAATCAAGATCAAAGCATAGAGTTTCTTGTAGATGGTATTTTCCATGAACTTTTGTAATAAACTGCACAGATGATGTTCAAAAATGGAACAGTTTATAAATGTGAGTCTTCATTAGCATTTATTAAATATTATTATTTATCAGAATGTTAATAATTTATTAGTTTTTAGCTTAATCCTCAAATCACTTTATACAACCATGCCTAATTAATGCAGAGAAATTTCAGAGGGAGGTTGTACTAAAATCCTCCCCTTTTTTAAAAATTGTTTTTATTAGGCAAACAGTATGATTCAGGTTGCTACATAGCCCTTAAGCACAGCTCAATTACTGTGCTGGGACGGAGTTCCGCGTAATAGCATTTTTATTGTTTGGGTAAGTGGATCACTCAGGTTCAGGGAACAAAGTATTTTCTCAAGGTAAGGTAAGAAATCTAGGAGTAGAGTGAGTGAGTGGCTGCCTGGCGAAGCTCCCAGTCACTCTCATTTCTGTTCCTTTTCCTATTTCTAGAGCTGAAAACTGCTGTGAGGACAGGGATGGTGTCATTCATCTCTGCATACCAGTGCCCATAAAAGTTCTGGGCACAGAGGAACCACTATGATTAGCTGTCAGATAAGCAAATATTAATAATTCTTTTTAAAAATTCCCAGACTTTTTCATTCAAATGTTTTTGGGCACCTCCTGTGTTTCAGATGATGAGGCAAAGTGTTAGGAAAGGAAACATAGCTGCCGTTACATTTCTGCATCTAAAATACGGGTATTACTACATTCTTAGAACTGGGAGGACTAGTATGAGAGGTTCTAGCCCAGTGTGTACAATTACTTCAAAATGTTAGTTCTCATGATGTCTCAGAGTGCTGTGTCACACATGAAAACTAGATATTTTTCTTTTTCTGGTAACAAAGAGGACAAGAATATTGTTCACCTCACCTACCATTTTTATAGCTGGATTCCTTGTATTGCTTTGGGAAGTGGAGTTGGGAATAGGGGAAGACAAGGAGAGAAGTGGGACCCCAAATTTAAGGAAGTATCTGCTCTCAGATTTGTGTAAGTGCATGCCCACACCTGCGCAAAATGAAAAAGGAGCACCTCTTTAAATTTTGCACCTTATAGGCATCCGCTGTGGCCCTGTGGCAAGGCGATGCTCAGTGATCCTAGACCCACAGAAAGAAGGCCCTGGATTCATGTCCTAGTGTTTCCTTGTACAAACACACATGCCTCTGATCGGTCCGGCAGAGGCAGGAAGTAGGCTACAAGCATGAGGACCCTGATCAGGCACTTTTCTCTCTCTCTTTTTCTCAGTCTCTCTCTTACAGAAGAAATAAATAAACTAAAAAAAAAAATTCACTCTAGACATCTACTTAATGTCAAGCCCTGCAGGAACCTTCCCTTTAAGCATGAACTATGGGGAATAACCTTCTGTAGGAGCATGGGAAGCTATTGCCACTTTGTGGAAGAGATATAAGACATTTGGACCAGTGGGATAGAATAGAGTCCAGAAATAAATCAGGCTTCTAGCCTTCAGAACTGTGAGGTAATAAATTTCTGTTGTATAAACCATCCATTTTGTGCCAATTTATTTTGGCAACCCTAAGAAACTAATGCACTGCACAACCACTAGATGTCAACCCCCAAGGATAAAAAGAAGAGAGTGATCCAGTTCTATGAAGGATAGAATAGAAATGGTCATGACCTAGTGTTGTGGGGGCTCTTATTTTTCTAAGAGGGAGCTAGACATATGGACTGAAAGGTTGAGCACTGAGATCTGAAACTCTGAAAGTCAAGAGTGGGACAGCTGTGAACCAGCAGTTAGTGTAATGGCTATGTCGCTGGACTCCCACGTAGTCGACCGTGGTTTGCGTCCTGGACCTGGTGGCTTAAAACTCACGCCGGGCGCATGTGCGTGCGTGCCCAAGATCCTAAGAGGAGAATGGAGGAGAAGGGACTTTGGCGTGGCCATCCCCCCGGGGGGGGATGATTTCTCGCTTTCTATCTCTCTGTCTCTCTCTGGAGAGTGCACGTGCCCTATGGCAAAAACTTCTCCAAATAATAATAATAATAATAATAAAAAGAGTGGGATAGCTGTGACTGAACTTAGCACTGATGTTGATGGTGCCACCTTTTTCAAAGTTCTGGTGGACTCAGGAGAATGGAGGAACATCTTCCAACAGTGCTGATCAGAGGCAAAAAGTACCAGCAAGGACCAATAGAAACAGCGGTTGTCTCACTATGTGAGTAGGAAAATTAGACTGGTCTCCCTCCTTATTTGGGATTTCTATATTATCAGGGATCCTAGACAATTTGAAGATAGATAAACCTAAGGTGCATGAAAAGGAAGAACCATAGAAGGTTATGAAGAAAGATAACCCACTAAAGGACAAATAAGAGGCAGGTGAGAGAAGAATGGGTAGAGAAGCATTTCAAGCATAGGGGCTAAAAAACAAGGACCTCAATTTAGTAGGAAGATGGCACATTGACATCCATAAAGAATTGAGATAGACCAAAGCATAGGCTAGTGTAGAAGTTTCAAGACATGAGATTAATAAGTAAGTGGTCTATGTGGCAAGCTGAGAAAGTCATGGAGTTGGTACGGATAGAAGAAAAAATACTGGATACTAAAAGCAAGACAACAATAGCATAACTGAAACTGCAAACGCATTCCCAAATGTAAACATTTGTTGGTCTCATCACTACTCTCAATGTCACCTATAATTGCATCAAGAGTTTCATAATAGATGTTAGTGGGCCAGCCTATGAATTATGTCAGTATTTTGTTTTAAGTTTTGCTATAGCATATGTACAATTGCCAGAGAGAGACAGAAAGAGGTAAAGGAAGTGAGAAATCACTCCTCAGGAAAGTGGTAACCCACAATCTCTTCTCCTCCCTCCTCCTATCAGGATTGTGGATACTTAAGTACAAAACCCGGCATGATTTTCAAGTTGCAGGTTTCAGGACTCGAACTGCACAGTCAACTACATGGAATCCAATGTCTTAAATTCCATGCCACCTGCTGGCCCTTAAGTAGGTATTTTAGCATATTTTTATGAATTATTATGATCCTAAATTCCATGCCACCTGCTGGCCCTTATGTCGGTATTTTTAGCATGTTTTTATGAATTATTATGATCCTAAATTCCAAAGAACTAATTTAAAAAGAAGCCAATATATTTCTAAAAGACAATCTTGCCATACTCTGAAATGGTCTTAAACTTGCACAAGGGCTACAATTGAGCATCACACCACCCTCTGTTACCATTGCCTTCCCAATTGCTGATGAACCAGTTCACCACTTTTCTTTAATGTTCATATGCACCAGAAATGCCACAACAGATCTTGAAAAAATTGAGCGAGAGACCAGAACCAAAGTATGGCTAGAAACACCCCCATCCCAAAGCTGTATTAGTTCTGAGAGGGAATTAGACAGAGAATCTGCTCCAATCCCCTGACCACAAACTTGTGATCTTTGGAAAACTTCAGACAGCTATAAAACCCACCCTGTTAGTTTTAGCATGAGGAAAGCTGCAAGTCTGTGCTCCTACACTTACCAATAAAAAAGCAATGGAGATTGAATCAGGGTGACAGCGGCCTTCCTTGAATTCTCTTCCTGCCCATGAATTAAATCCTCTTAGAGGTGAGACTCTCATCACCATGCAGCCCCAGGACAGGACATGACTGATTGAGTTCATATTATAATACCTGATACCTCTCCTGCCTCCAGGAAGGAGACATAAAATAAAGATGCCTGTACCATGAAATACTCAAATATGTTCCTCAGAATTCAAGGACTTAAATTATTCACTGACCAGGGCATTTCATTTTTTTGAAGGAGAATAAAAGGGAAAAGAAAAAAATCTTAATCTTTATGTCACAAAATAAAATAGCCCTAATGTTCAAATTCACCCTCACAACACAGCACAATCCCATATTATAGCCAATTTTGTAAAAAGCAAAAATATATGCAAAATAAGGTAAACAAAAGGAAAAGAAAGCAACTGGGTACAAGAAAATAGCTCACAGCAAATGACATTTCAAATGAAAGATAGAAAACCCACACTATTTTTTTTGTTCTATACTTAAATAGACCGAGAGCAGAAATGCACTGGAGACATTTGATAATCAATATAACATTACCCTGAGGGTGCCATACACAACTATAATCTTAAAACAAAACGCAAAGAAATGGAACATTTAAATTAGAAGGACTTTTAACAACGAAATGGCAAAAAAAAAAAAAAGCTTCAATGTCCTTTTATATCAGGGAATTCTTAACTTAAGGGTTATTTTTCACAGCCAGTTTTTGCCAAAGCAATTGAGGAAAGACAAAAAATAATAACCTAGGTCTTTCCTGTCACTGTAGCCTTCATAATCACCACAATTCAACATGACACCATAACTTGTAAGAAATTCTCCCCGGCATCCATTTAAGTGGACACTAATTGGAAAGTTCAGTGAACAGAAAAAGGCTGTGAACAATATATATTTCAACATGCTGGACCCAGTCCTGACCTTAAATGACAAGGAGGGAAAAAATGGCTCAGCACAGCTTCTGAGTTCAGTTCTGAATTGTGAAACCATGATGCGAGTTCGCTCTAGGAAAAACGCTGTGCTTGCGGTGAGGCCTGAGTAACACCTGGAAGATCCATGAGGCTCAATCTGCTCTGCACACATGACTCTATAAAGGAGTATCTGTGTCCCCTGCACTGAAGTCACCGAAGTGAGGGACAGCACAGGCAAGAAGGCAAGGACAGATCATTAAAAGATGAGCTCTTGAAGTCAAAGAAAGGGTTCACTTGGCCCCACCGGATTCTTGGGAACAGTTGGACTTCTCAGATTTGCCATCTTTCAATGGGGATACTGATAGCAATATAAGGAGCTATTGTAGGTAATCATTTAAATGATGTAAATATGGCACAGAACCGGCCGCATACCCGCTGCCTTAGGATCAGCTAGCAAAAGCTGGGTATTAGTGCAGAAGTAAAGCGTGATACTCTGGGTTGTATCCAGAGACCTTCCTGAGTCTGCTGGGCATGCACGTGCCCATTATCCGGGATAGGCTGAAGCTTGAGGTGAACAACAGCATCAAGACCCCAGTGGGGATGCTGCTCTCTTTCTCTCCGTTTCTCTCTTACTCATGGAAGTAATAAATAAAAATAAACTTTTTAAATTAATAATAATAGTAATAGCTAGGCATATAGTAAGAGATGATGTCAGTGAAGAACTTCATCTCATGTGTTAACCCTCTGGGCCAAAAATTATGACTATCCCCACTTTTCAAAGGAAAAGACTCAGGCACAGAGATGTGAGTAACTTGTTTAAGGCCCCACAACCGGTTAGTGGTAAGCTGGCACTTGAGCCAAACATTCTGGTTCCAGTTAACACACACTGTTTCTTATTTAGTTTTATTAAATAAATAAAAGAACAAATGAATAAGTAGTAATTACTTTTTTTAAGTTTTTTTAAGTAGTAATTACTTTTTCATTCTTGAAGATTTGATGATCTAATTGGAAAATGATGGAGAGAAATGCTCCAAACACAAAATAAGATAGTGTCGTTGATAGCACCTGCCCACGTCAGGAGCACCAGGACCTACAAACAGCGAATGAACACAGAGAGAGTTTGAAAAGCATCAGGAGGGTTTCCTTGGTG
>NW_006199230.1:436360-436992 GCF_000334495.1 Tupaia belangeri chinensis
AGGAGAATAAAAGAGAGGGAATTGTGGCATGGTCATCCCTTCTGGGTAGTGATTGCTTAATTTCTCTCTCACTGTCTCTGTCTCTCCCTCCCTCTCTGGAGAGCACACATGCTCTAAGACAAAAACCTCTTTAAAAAAAAATAAAGAAGAACTTTGGTTCTTGGGATATAACTTGTACAAGAAGAGAGAACATACCAGAATGGGACTCAAAACCCAGGCCTCCTGGCTCTGTACAGCATCCTCTTTTTCATTGTCTCTTATGTAACTATATGTTGTTCAAGTCCACAAGCTGGAAGTATGCCTTATCCTTGGTTAAGTTTCAGAATTCCAAAAATTTTAGAAAGCTATTTTTGGGTCCTTAGTAATCTTAAAACAAAACAACCTGAACAAGTCATGCTTAATCTCTTTACTTCTTTCATGAGTCTTGCATACTTTACCAATGATTTTCTCAGAAACTGAGATTTCATGAGTCTTTGCTGATTGATTAGCAAGGTGTTCTATATGCTCTTTCTGAGGGGAGTGAGAAAGATACAAACTCAAAATATAAAAAAGTGAGGGAACCAGCAGTTAGCATAATGGCTATGTCGCTGGACTCCCATGTAGTCGACCACGGTTCGCGTCCCGGACCCGGT
>NW_006199230.1:437184-439385 GCF_000334495.1 Tupaia belangeri chinensis
CTCAAATAAGTGACAATAGAAATTGGTCCTTGGAACCAGAGGTGGCATGGTAGTTAAGGTGCTGGACTCCCACATGGCTGACTGCAGTTTGAGTCCTAGACCTGGCAGCTTGCAAATTTGTTGGGTGTTTGTGTGCGTGCATGTCCCAAATCCAGAGAGGAGAATGGAAGAGATGGGACTGCAGCATGACCATTCCCCCCTGGGAGGGAGGCGATTTCTCACTTTCCCTCTTACTATCTCTGTCTTTCTGGTGAGTGCATGCATCTTATAGCAAAAAACTTTAGAAAAAAAAAAAAGAAGAAGAAGAAGAAGAAAGGATACTGGTTCTTTTAAAGGGATTTTTATTAAATGAGAACAAATTTAGCTCTTGTTTGAATGTTCATAAACCTAGATTTTCCACAAATATTTGTTGACATTGGCCTCATAAGACAATTTGAATTTAAAACCATGAAAGATTCAATCACGTTCCTAAAGAGAGAGGGAAAAAACTAACATACAGGGGATACGTATGTTACCAGTCACAGTGTAAATTCATTATCTCATTTAATCATTACAACAAATGATGGGAAAGTATTACGTCTGTTTCAGAGAGAGGCTGAGCAAGTTGCCAAAATTCTCACATGAAATGCGCAGAACCAGACTTCAAAAAGAGTCAGATTTCAGCACTCTTTCTCTCGCTCAGTAAATCTTACCAATGTTAGGTTGTCCAGGGAGGAATGTTTGGCAATAACATTACAAAGGGAGTATCTTAAAAAAGCAAAATCTAGTGTTTATTATATCAAACTAAGCAGGCCATTCTGGACCAAGGATGGGTGTTACTCAAAGGGGACTGGGATCTTGTGGATCCCATGGTTATCTTGAACATGAACATCATATCAGCACTAAGTGGAATAAGCCTTTCCCTCCTCAAAAACTACAAATGCTTCATGAGTCTTTTTAAATTTTTTATTAATATTTTGTACATATCCTTGTGGGTGTGATGTGAATTTTCATGAATACAATATATAATAATGAAATCAAGGTAGTTAGCATACCCATCATTTCACCCATTTGTCATTACTCTGTTGCGAGCATTCAAAATCTTCTTTTCTAGCTATAAGGTAAGTTGTTGTTGACCACAGTCTCCTTACTGTATAACACCAGACAGTGTTCCTCTTATTTATCTGTAATTTTTTGTTTTCATTCATCCATTTCCCTTTCTCCTCCTTCCCAGACTCCAGTAGCCATTTTTTATCTCTCTACTTCTTTATCAGTCTTATAGACTTCACTGATGGTTTTCTGGGAAAGGAGTGTCTCCCTCTATACCAGAAGTCTCCAAAATCCTCTTTAAACATGCTTTTCTCTTTCCAAAAATGATTTTCTCTCCAAAGCATGCATGTTTCCTCTATCTTCCCACCTTCCAGATCCAGCCCTGAGCTTTAGTGTCTTGTCCCATATGCCTTTTAATATTCCTTGACTAAGACAAATTCCTGCTAACTGGTTGAGGAGACTCACTGGATGGAAAAAAGCCAAAACACCCAGAAGGTTTTAATCACCTTCCAAAAGGGAAGCATGCACTTTGTACCTGACATTGTTCTTGGTCAGGAATAAGACAGCCTGAAGCTTACATTCTAGCAGGGAGGGCCTAGATACGAAATAAGTAAGCACATTCACCAACGAGTGATTGTGGGTGTTATTAGAGATGCAAAATGTGATGTCACGGACTTGGATAGAATTGATATGATGGCCACTTTTTATTTCATGGTCAGCAAAGGCTTCTGGAGCTGTGGATCTGAGTCCTAACCAAAAAGGTACAACCATGCACAAACTGGCATAATAGATGGAGAAATTAGCAAACACAAAGCCATGGATCAGTCCTAACATCCTAAGAGGCACAAAAAGGCTGGGGGAAGTGACTGAGTAGAGGAAAGAACATAAGTATGTGGGCAGGACCCTGTGCTCTGGAAACCAGCAGTGTAGATTTCATTCTCAATAAGAGTGAGAAATTGTAAAATCTGAGCAGGAGTAATTAATATCTCTATCACTCTCTCTCTCTCTCTCTCTCCTTTTTCTTTATTTCTTTCTTCCTTTCTTCTTTCTTTCTTGCTTTCTTCTTCCTCTTCCCTCTCTTTTTCTTTGTTCTTTTCTTCTTTCTTTCTCTCTCTCTTTCTTTCTTTTTCCTAAAAGTTTTCTAGAGTATATGTGCACATACCAGAGAGAGG
>NW_006199230.1:439416-456657 GCF_000334495.1 Tupaia belangeri chinensis
AAGAGAGAAGCCCACCTAGGGGATATATCACATTATAATCCCCTTCCTCCATCTCTACTTTTGGGATTTTTGGGTGCACACCTACATGCCCTTCATGTTTCTCAAGTTGCCTTATCTAGGACTCAAACCATGTAATTGGCCATGGATGGCCCCAAGTGATTAGCATTTTCTAAAAGATACTCTTACTACCCTTTGGAAGTCTGTGGAGGTTTGTGGACGAAGAATGACTGGAAGCTTCCCACATCCTCAATCCCAGGCTGTTGGGCCTTGGCTTTCA
The DNA here is from genome assembly GCF_000334495.1 of Tupaia belangeri chinensis. Lineage (NCBI taxonomy): Eukaryota > Metazoa > Chordata > Mammalia > Scandentia > Tupaiidae > Tupaia > Tupaia belangeri. The sequence continues at coordinate 439,694 of NW_006199230.1, forward strand.
TTTTGTTCACAGAATTGAGCTGTTTTATTAAACTAGATGTTTAGTGGTAAGGCCCCACACCACAGGACTTAGATTAGAGTGATCTATTTCTATTGAAAAGTGGATGCCTAGGGGCCAGCAGGAGGTAAGTGGTTAAGGCATTGGACTCACACATAGCTGACCAAGGTTCAAGGTCCAGACCTGGCAGCTTAAAAATCATGCCAGGCACGTGTGTGTGCATGTTCAAAGTCCGAGGAGGAGAATAGAGGAGAAGGGATTGTGGCATAGCCCTCTTCCCCAGAAGGTGATTTCTCACTTTCTCTCTCACTGTCTCTCTCTGTCTCTCTCTGGCAAGTGCACATGCCTTATAGAAAAATCTTAACAAACATTAAAAAGTAAGCAAATAATTTTTAAAAGTGGATGAGTTTGTAATATATTCTGAAAGTAAAGCAACCAAAGCTGTCATGAGGAGTTAACAAATGGGTTAAAAATGACTACCAGGTTTCGAGGTGGGTCAATATTGGAGGAGGATTAGTTGATGCATAGGAAGGAAAATGAGGAAGGAGAATTGAACCAAAATTTTTAAAAATCTACTTTAGCTTAAGAAATTTTGACTTTATTTGCCTAACAGAGGAGGAGCCATCAAAAAACCTGTATTTGTTCACTTTGTTTTTAATAAACATTTTTATCGAAGTAAAATTAGCATGGACTAATTTCATGCAAATGCCCACTCTCAGAAGGGACTGTGCTTGGTCTACTACTCTGTTATCATCTTAAAATTCTTTAATAATTTTATTTTTTAACCTGTGTTTTGGAAATGAAATCCTATGAACAATGAAGCATGTGTGTGAGCAGAGAAGCCTGACAAAATAAATGCGTGAGTCCATTGTTTCTCGCCATGCATTTGCATAGAGCATTTGTGATAGCCAACATATACAGAATTCCAATGGGCCCTTGAGGCATAGGATTTCAGGGAGATGTAAGAGGAATACAAAGTAAGTGTATGTGGAAGCCAAGCTTCCAAAAAGTGTTGGTAGAATGTGTGCATGTTGAAAAATAAAATCTACTCATTATTATTCTACTATGTATGGACATTGATGTACCATCCAATTTGGGACTGTTATGAATAATGCTACCATGAGTATTCTTGTATGTATCTTTTAATGAACATGTTTGCCCACTTCTACTGGGTATTTACCTCCAAGTCCATTGCCAGGTCATAGAGTATGCATATATTCAGCTTTAGTCAATAACAGCCAATCATTTAAAGCAATTATAAAAATTCTGCATTTTCTGGCAAATATTCTACTTGTTCCATATCCTTGCCAGCAATGGTATTGTTTGGGTTTTTAAATGTTAGACATCATGGTGGGTATGTATTGGTACTGAAGTGTTTTTGTTTTGAATTCGTAAGTATGTATTTCCTGGGAGCCAGGAGTGAAATTCTGACAGGCCTTTTCACACCAGAATCCCCTCGCTACACTTAGAGTCAGAAAGGATAATGGGCAACTCTAGTGGGCACATCTAGCATGTTCAAGTTGACCTACGATCTGAACCCTGAGCCTTCTCATAAGGCTCCAGTATCAAGCAATGGCACTCTACCACCTGTACCACTATGTCTAATAATGGCCTTGTAGTGGCTCAGCCTCATTGCAGCTCCTTAGTCTCTGAAATATTTAGCACCTTTTCAGATATTTATTGGTGATTTCTAGTTCCTCTCTAAGTGCCTATTACAGCATTTTGCCCATTTCTCTATTATAGTACCTGCCTCTTTCTAATTGTTTGGTAGAAGTTCTCTATATACTCTTTATTATTCCTTAGTCAGTTATTGTATCATAAACACTATGTAGCTTAAATTTTCATTTTTATGGTTTTTAATTATAATGCAGTCTGACTTCATAATATATTCCTTTTTGACTAATGATTTGTGTGGAAGCATCCCTTTGATTGTTTTATCTTCCACAGTAATCTCCATGTCTCATGTAGAATTAAGCTTTCACATATGATGTGTAAGAAAATCCACAGTTCACCATTTTTCTAATGAATATCCAATTGATCCAGACTCTTTTCCCACTGAAGTACAGCATTATCTTTCTCATAAGTCACAGGACTGTATACACATGAGTCTGTTTCTAGAATTTGTTTGGTCTATACTTGTTGAAAGAGTTATTTTACCAAAGCCACCTCTCATTGTTTTGCATTTTTTTCTCTATTCCAAGTTTATTGGCCTATTCTTCTCAAGTACCATGTTGTCTGAGTTACACTTACTATCTCTGTTTCCCTCTTGCTGTGCTGTACCGACAGCTGCCTCCCCAGCAGAAGATTCATGGGCTGATGGGAGAATTTGCTGGGCCCCTGAATTTCCTGTCAACGCATGTGCATTTGAGGTGACAGCAGAAGTTACGGGGAGTATTGATCCCTTACATTATTTGTGTGCTCTTTTGAAAAGAAACTAATGCATATACTGATTATGGATAAGAAAAAAATTGTATCACGTTGTGATTAAAATCACAAAAAATAATACACTTGAATTACATTCAAGAATTTTTATTACATTGCTAATATTTTCTTAAAGGTAGTCAAATTTTAGAATATTGATGATTCACAAATAAAGAACATTAAATGCTACTGATGGCTTGTAGACAAGGTTAATTTACACCCTGGAAGCCAGATGAGGTGTTAACTACATTCAGGTTTCACTTCAGTGGTTTGAAAGGTAATTGTTTTACATTCCCAGAGTTTAAAAGGGACTTCCAAAAATAGAGCAGATATCAAACACAGAGAGACAATAAAACACTTGAACTGTTGTTTTCTTAGCATTCCTTTCTCTTCTGTGATTCATCTAACACTAGTCAAAAGTACTTCACACCAGACAACAGTGAAGGCAACATCTTAGAGAAAGTCCCAACATCATTGACTAGAATTTCACACCAGTCATTTACTTGACTCAATGAAAGTTAGACAAGTGGGAAAATTAGAAAATGGGGGGAAATGTTTCTATATGGATAGACTCATGGTATAAATGCGAAGATCTTAAATTCAGCAGTCATGTCGTTCCTCTATTACCTGTCTTATTCTTTTGTGATGATAGGACTTAGGATACACTACCCCAAATATGGCACTTTTGTCATCTGAGAAAACAGCAGAAGCAGGGAGGTTGCTATCACCATCCTCTTTTGCCTTCTCCACTGAATCAGGACATAAAACCTAGCTGACCTTCCTCTGAAATAGATCATAAAAACTTCATTCCAGAGGTGCCTTCCTCTGTACCTGGAGAAAAAGAATGGCTGCTCTCAAGACCAAGAGAAAAATCTGAACAAGCAGACTGTGCTGAAGTCCCCCTAGTTTACTATTTTTAGATAAAAATCCTTTGTTCTTTCACACTTCTCCATTGATCTTAGAATAAAAATACACAGACTTCTCTGTTTCTTTGGGTCTTCATTTCTAAAGGCTTCTAGTTACGTAAAACTTAAATAAATTTGCATGGCTTTCTTCTTGTCACTTTATTTTTAATGATAGGGTTCTCAGCCATGAACTTAGCAATGGTGAGAAAAAGAAATCTCTTCTCCCCTATAGTAATAAACAAGCCGAGGGTGAACATGGGAGTTTCTTCTTGAGTAGCTTATAGTAAATGAACATTTCTTACTGGGGCCCAGGGTGACAAATTTAAGCCAGCAAAAATGTCCATAAGCAGTAGTTTTCTTACCTCTTCCATTTTTCCAAGAATAACTTTGTTAAGAATATTAATAAGTAAATGTTAGCATTGCAATAAATATACAAATTTCACCTGTCCAGAGATGCTGTTATAACTAGCCACTTGATTACTAGAGCAATTATCATGACAATTATTATAGTACTCAATAATCAATGCATTTCTACATAGTTTGAGTTTTTGAGACCAAAATAGAAACCTAAGTACAACAATCAAAATTATGTTAGGGTCAGTTGGTGTTGTGGTAGTTGGAGTGTCATCCACATGGCTGACCCAAAAACTATCCCATATGCCCAACTATGTGGTTCAGGTCCCAGACCTGGTGGCATGAAAAACTCACAGGGTGTGTGAGCATGCATGCCTGAAATCTGGAGAGGAGAAAGGAGAATAGACTGCAGTCTGGTCATACCTCCTAGGAGGTTCTCTCTCTCTCTCTCTCTATTATTTTTCTATCTCTCTCCAGTGAGTGCACACACACTATAGCAATTTTTTTAACATTGTAATACAAAAACAAAACAAATTTGACCAAAATAATTCGGCTAAATTAATAAACCCAGAATTATTTTTTGTCCTAAAATTTCCATGATTCCTCTAATTTAGAAGGGATTATCACACCTAAAAGTTCAGCTACCATGTGCTATTATTGTTAATGTACTCCAAAAATAATACAAGTGGTAAAAGTCAAATACCTGTAATCACTTGCCATTCACAATTACTTAAAAATGTATATATGTAAAAGAGAGGTGCTAGATGACATGGACTAAATGCATTTTTCTGTAGGTATTATGCTTAATAAAAGTCAACTACTTTCAAATAAGCATTTAAAAGTTCACAAATTAATTTGTTAAAAAATAAGTATTAGGGCCAACTTCATGGTCTGGTGGTTCTGTGAGATGGAGCCCACATAATCAATTGCACAGTTGGAGTTCTGGACCCAGTGGCTTGAGATACACACTAGGTGCATGGGTGTGTATGCCCACATTCCTGAAGGAGGGAGAGAAGGAGAAGGGATTGAGGCATGACCATCCCCATGGTGGGGGAGGGGGGCACTTTCTCCACTCTTTGTCTCTATCTTTCTGTCTCTGGTGAGCACACCCGCCCTCTAACACACACAAAAATTTAAGCATTAAATATTTTTAAAAATTTTTTAATACATGATAAAAGCAAGTGTTTGTATGAGAGAGAGAGAGAGAGAGAGAGAAGCACCCTCCACAGGGTCCGGTCATGCTGTGAGCCCCTTCCTTCAGTTCTCCAGTCTACCAGATCTTGCACACTCATACTTGTAGCTGGTGTGTTTCAGGCTGAGTGGGCCTGTGATTCAAACAGCAGTCACCATGTGGAATCTGGCATCTTTTGAGACGTACATTACCACTGCACCATGGAACTAGTCCAAGATTTGACTTTTAATAGGCACTTGAACACAATCTAAGAGACACTTTAAGAAAGTACTGCAAAATGATTTTCTAACAAGAAAATTGATCCTGAAAAAAAATTCACAGCCCATTAACATCATTTATGACTTTATAAAGTCTTCCTTTTATGTTTTTAGGAATGCAGCAGCTTGATTTAGATGAAAATTAAAATTCAGAAGTTGAATTCAGCTGTGTACTTGAATATTGTGTAAATCCACTGAGCTCAGGCACACATTTGTTTACTTGAAAACTTTTCAATAAAAACCATATAATGTGCTACAGCTCCAAATAAGCTGTGAAAATCACAAATTCTAAAATTATGAATATTTTTGGTGAAGTGGCATACTGAAATTAACATTACACTTTTTGAATTGAAAAAAAGAAAAAAAGAACAAGGAGGTATGTAGAAATATCTCCAATTTTCTTGGCTAAGGAAACACAGCTGCGTCTATCATGTTGCTGGGTAGCAATTTCTTAAGGTAGCACAATAGTAACTTCCAAAGATAGGAAGAGTCACCCTGTGTTGTGCATGCTGTGAAGTCTTCCACTTCACTCTTCCCTTTGACTTGCAAACACCTGGTGGGTTTCCTAGCATTGCCGATTAAACATTCCCCTGCTCTCCCTGAGATCGCAAAACCACGTTTCATTTTCACATGGAATGTATCCCATTTGAAAAACTTCCAATCCTCACTAATCTACCAGAGAGCAAATATGAAAGGTCCTTATAAATCGATGCTAATAATAATGACTACCATGTATATTACATGATTATTATGTGTCAAGCAAGACAGTAACACCTTACCAACAGTATTGCATTTAATGCTCACACAACACATGAGATAGATTTTTTATTTTCACTTCTCCATGCGCTATGATTTTTTTAAATGTACAAATTTAAAAGTGGGAGAAATTCTGCCAAATAAACTGTGATGCAATTTTTTCTTGTCATTTCAAATTTTTATTTTGTACTTGTTGAAAGAGTTCTTGAATCATGCGAGTCTCTCTCATTGCTTTGCAATTTTTCCTCATTTATTTCAAAGGATTTGGAATTTCTCCTGTCTTCAGTTGCATGGGTTGGAATGTGATAAGCAATCCTTCTGCTGCACCTCAGTAACAAAATATAATGCAATAATAGCCACTTGAAGGTATCTTCCTTTCTTGGATGTCTTAAAACACTTGCGTTTTTCTTTGCAAGAAAACCTGGCATGATCATTCTTCTAATGACAAATATTTGTCTCACGCTTATCAAATTTAAATCCCATTGCTCTGCACATACAATAACATTTTGTCTTGGATCCAAATGTATTATAAATCCTTCCAAAGCTCATTTAAGTGGCAAATTAACTCATTGTATGCAGTAATAGCAATGCCCATAATTCAAGACCAGGAACAACAATGACCAAGTGTGTGCATGATTAGGCGATGCTAATTACATCTCAGCTGTCATGTGGCCAACTGTGTTCATAAAATGCAATTGATTGTATGATTAATCTCAATTTCTGGGATGGAAAAATGTAAAATTCTGTGTTTCTTGGAATCTACAAAGGATAGTGTGTTTGAAACATAATGTTGAAGAAAAAGCTTATAGAATAAAAGCTATAAAGTATATATTAGGATCTGCAAACAATGAAGAATTGTGTAATATATAGTATAAATGTAAGCAAAGGCTATGAAATAAAATGCCATAGTTTGGGGGAAGAAAAATCAAACAACATTTAAGAGGCTAAGCCGGAATTGTTATCCAGAAAAAAATCCAACCTTAGACTGCACTCTCTTAATTATTAGTTTCCTAGTTTTAGAAAAAATAAATTTATGTCCTTATCTTTTTTTCCCTAAATTAAGCTATTTATTTATTTTATGAGTGAGAGGGACACAGAGAGACAGTACTCTTAATTGTTTTTTTTTTTTTTGAGAGATTTTCACTGTAGGGTGCGTGCGCTCGCCAGACAGACAGAGAGAGACATAGAGACAGAAAGCGAGAAAGCACCCCCCAGGGGGGAGGTCACGCCGCAATCCCTTCTCCTCCATTCTCCTCTTGGGATCTTGGGCACGCACGCACACGCGCCCGGCGTGAGTTTTTAAGCCACCGGGTCCGGGACACGAACCACGGTAGACTACGTGGGAGTCCAGCAACATAGCCATTACGCTAACTGCTGGTTCCCTTAATTGGGTTTTGACACAGTGATCTGATTCTAACCTTTATCCACCCCTAATCATGGGCACACACATCCCTGGCATATTCAGAGAGGTCTTCAGACTTGAACCTAAAAGCTTCCCAGGTGATATTGTCTCACAAAGCATGATTTTACTGTTGCACCAGCATCAGGTCCCCTTCATGCCTTTATCTTACTTTGCCATAACAAACTCATGTTGGAACTTAACATAACTTTCACCTTAGGTCTACAGACTTCATTTCAAACATTTACTACTACTTCTTGTTTTGTTTTGTTTTGTTTTGTTTTGTTTTGTTTTGTTTTGTTTTGTTTTAAGCAGCAACAACCATTAGTACTCTGCATAAGGAGGTGACAGTTTTAACTAGAGAATTTATTAACTAAATTAATCAGGACAAAACCTGGAAAAAGATGACAAGAAATCATGAGAAGCTGGTGCTGGTTTCAATTTGCTTCATTTTCATGGTTTCAATTTTCTTGATATTTCCTCAGTTCACACTTTTCATTGCTTTATCGCTCAATAATTTTTGAGTTGTGTCAAGCAGGAAATATGTTCCTTTTGTTGCCAGAGAAGGGAGGGAGAAGCATGTGCGTATTCATATAGCTAGTAAGAGGATAAGTTAGTTCTAGTTCTGTATTCACTATGCATCATATTTTTAAAAATTATAATCATGTTGCCACATATAATAAATGAATGGATACAGTGACCTTACTTGATCACACAAGAAATCTCCTGTGAGAGGAGAATTTGACCAAGCATCATATTCCAAACATTTACCTTAACCTTCAGTGAAAACTGAAGGCAAGTTCAGGTGGTGGTACAGTGGTAACAACCCAGACCCACTCCTGAGCAGACTGGGCATGTGTGTGTGCCTGTTATCTGGGTCAGCTGAGAGTGGGAGCGGATTGCGACATGAAGACCCCTTTGGAGGTATTTCTCTCTCTTTCTTTTTTGTCTCCGAAGAAATAAACAACATTTTATAAGAAAAGAAAATGCAGTCCCATGAAATAGTTAAAAGCATGCTCTCTGGAACCAGCCTGTCTTGGCCTGTATGCTGGTTTTACTACTAAACATTTTGCAAGCTCAGTCAAGTTACTTAACCCCTCTATACCCAGTTTCCTTATCTGCAAAATCGGGGTAATAATAGCAACAAAAAATTCAGACATAAAATGAAAGGCTAAAGTTCTCTCAGTAAAGTTGTATATAGACCAGAAAGAGCAATCTTTAAAAGAGAAACTTAAAAATGATGACTAAAGAAATTTAAGGGAAACAAGAAGGCAGCCTTTATTGTTATTTTAAACTTGAGCTGACTACCAATTCACCTTCAGTTTTTATATGTGTTATTATTAATCTCTATATATCTACTCTTTCTAGTAGTGAGCCTTCAAAGGGTTATCAATTCCGAGACACGGTCTTTTGCTTGCTGAATAACAGTCTGTTTAGATTTCCAGAAACATAACCACATATCACTTCCAAAGTCCCAGTACTGTTTGTTTATGCACCCCAGCAAGTACATCTGATAAACACATGCATTCTTTCCAGAAACCACACTGAATTTTTGGTATTTGTAAGCACACTCAGGAGACGTACAGAGTAAATGAATGCCCTTGGAATTCTTACCTTCACCTACTTCCCTTTTAGTAATGAAGATAGTTACCACCTCTGGGGGATTTTTAAAAAGAATGTCCACATGAAGGTAGTATGTGAAAAAGTAATCTCTCATTCAAGACAGTATTAGAGTGCTCCAAGAGGGTACTGGTGAAGAAAAATAGTACAGCTGTGGTGAAATATCTTAATTCAGCAAGAAGTTTATTTTCCCAATAGGAAGATGTAGGCTTAATATATATCACATAAGCATGTAACGACAGCGTCTGTACAACACACTCTTCACATTAACGCAGAGTGGAAAGGTGGTGAATAATCTCACACACCAAAAACTAATAATGCTTTTATTTGTGGTGGATATGTTAACACTAGCTTGTCTTTCATATTTCTTTGCTGACAGAACCCCTTTTCTACACCTCACAGTTCAGTTTTCAACCATCTATCCCATCCCCCACCCCAGCCACCATCTACACACTCACAGGAGTGAGCACATGACTCAGGTGCCTTCAATCAGAGGCCCTCATCCTACAGTGGTTCAGGAATAGGCATATGACCCAGTTCAGACCAATCAGAGTCCTTACTGAGAACTTTATACAAAAGCTAAAAGGAGTTTCTGCCGATCTTCTGTTACAGTTTTGTGAGGATATAAGCTAAAGCTTTTCATAGTGGTATCTCCCAGCCTTTGGGGAGAAATCTATCTGGTATAAGAGAAATTGCAAAGAGAAACAAAATCAAAGACAGAAGGGGAGAAACCTATCTGGTATAAGAGAATAAATTGCAAAGAGAAACAAAATCAAAGACAGATGAGAACATGTTACATCTCTAAAAAGCACCCTTCATCTGATACTCTTTATCATGGCCTAGGGGGTGCTATTTCCCTACGTTACCTGGGAATAGTGCCCTATGGGACTTGTGCAATAAAGCAGGCTGTGAAGAGAAGCATCCAGGTCATTCTGAACACCTAGTTCCAGTCTCCTGGGGCTGGGTTCCTACAGCTTGTCCTGCAGGCCTGTGAAATACCCAATATCCTGTCCAATTTTAGCAGCCAACCAACTCCACCTACCCTCTTAGCTAATTTGAGTTCCCTTTACTTAGAGCTGAAAGACTTCTGAATAATAAAAACTTTCTATAATTTTGCAAAATGCTCTCATACAGATCATTTCACTTCACACACCGAGTTATGAAGCCTATTCTATGGCCGAGGAAACAAAGAGGTTAAGGATCTGCCTGTTGCTGCAGTGAAGCAGAAATTTTTTTAAAAAAGAAATGAAAGGGGGAAATCTTCTTCAATGTAGGTTTAGTGATTTTTTTCTCTAAGGTATACTATGTCACATCTATTTGTCCCAACTCAGCTTGGTTTGGGAGGAGAGAACATCTGTATTCTTAACCACTAATGGCTGATTCCAACCCTGAGTCAGGTGCCTAAAGAGAAGTTCACTCCTGAACCCAATCACATTTACCAATTCTCTTTAATAGTTAATATTTATTAAAACTTACTATGTACCAGGCAGTGTTCTAAGCACTTAATCTATAATAATTCATTTAATTCTCAGTAAGTATTTATAAGTTAGTATTACAATTATTTCTATTTTTTTCTTTTTTTTGAGAGAGATTTTTGCTATAGGGCACATGCACTCGCCAGACAGAGAGAGACATTAGAGACAGAAAGCGAGAAATCATCCCCCAGGGGGGATGGTCACGCCGCAATCCCTTCTCCTCCATTCTCCTCTCGGGATCTTGGGCACGCACGCACACGCGCCCAGCGTGAGTTTTAAGCCACCGGGTCCGGGACACGAACCGCGGTGGACTACGTGGGAGTCCAGCGACACAGCCATTACGCTGACTGCTGGTTCCCAATTATTTCTATTTTTTGAAGGGAGATTTTTGCTGAGTGTTTAGGGTACATACACACCAGAGACAGAAAGTGAGAAATCACCAGCCATGAAGGATGGCCATGCCACAATCCCTTCTCCTCCATTCTCCTCTCGGGATCTTGGGCACGCACGCACACGCGCCCAGCGTGAGTTTTAAGCCTCTGGGTCCAGGACTCAAATTATGGTCAGCCTTGTGAGAATCTAGCAATGTAACCACTACCATCTGATGTTCCCCAATTATTTCTAGTTAATGCACAAAAAAGAAACTCAGAAAGATTATGTAATTATCCAAGTCACAATGTGTTTTAGTGGAGGAATGTGAACTGAAATGGAGGAAAACCCCACTTCAGAGTCTGTGCCTTTGCCTGTCTTCACATTGAAAGCTACTCAAGTGGTCTGCCTTGGACTCTTTTTTTTTTTTTTTTTAAGAGGTTTTTTGCTATAGGGCGCGTGCGCTCGCCGGACAGAGAGAGAGAGACAGACAGATAGAAAGTGACAAATCACCCCCCAGAGGGGATGGCCATGCCACAATCCCTTCTCCTCCATTCTCCTCTCGGGATCTTGGACACGCACGCACACGTGCCCGGCGTGAGTTTTAAGCCACTGGGTCCAGGACGCGAACCACGGTCGACTACATGGGAGTCCAGCGACATAGCCATTATGCTAACTGCTGGTCCCTGCCTTGGACTCTTGAATACATTTCTTATCATCTGAGCACCTAGTTGTCCTTTCTAATACCCACTCATGTCTTGGATCTTTATTTCCTATTCTTTCTCCCCCTTTTATATACACACATGAGTGAGGGAGAGACAGAGAGAGAGCGAAATGAGCACCCTCCACAAAGTTTGGTCATGCTGCAATTTTCTCCATCAATTCTCTAAGCCCCTGGATCTTAGGCATTTGTGCAAGTGTGTGTATTTCAGACTGACTGAGTCAGGGATTCAAACCAAGGTTGCTATGTGGAATCCTGAGCAGCATATTACCACTGAAGCATGTAGATGGCTCTCTTATTCCATACTCCTGAAGCCTATGTACTTGTGGATATGATGGCTCCTTCTCATTTTTCCTGCCTTAGCTCCATATTCTATATGACCTATCTGATAAAAGGTAAACTAATGCTCATTGCATCTGCCTAGATAATATCTGTAGCATCTGGTCTCACAAGCTACTGGAAGGGTCGGCCAAATTTGAGCTAACTGTGCCTTTAACTCATGCTCCCTGATCAGGGCTGTCAAGAGTCACCACAAGTAACAAAATTGTCACTAATATTCCTCTCTCTCTTTCTCTGTTTCTCTCTCTCTCTCTTTTTCCTGTTGGCCTTCTATTAGGTTGTCAGAAAAGTCATGGCGTACTTTTCTGTTTTTCTGGGCAAAAATGCATTATGACTTTCTCTATGGACCGATGTAATACAGAGTACCACCCAAGATAAATTGGTTTTCTTCTAAAAAATATGAGGCTATGTCCTGGTTTTGCTCCCATTATTTTCTAATTTTCACTACATTTGCAAAGAGTTCAAACATAAGAGATACATTTTAGTAAATCTTAACAAGATCATTTATTTAAGTTGATTGCAGATTTTGACAGAATAAAAGGGACACTGGGAAAGTAGGCTTTAGGACAGAACAGCCAAGATCATAAACCAAAAGAATGCAGCGCCTCAACCATCTCTTGGCTCCAGTGCCAGAAAAAAATGAGCTCCGATTATTTTTTTACCATTCAGTTAGCTTGAGATTCTAGGCCAATCCAATCAGTTTATTTTGAGGTCTGTACTGGCTCTTACCTAGGGTGGGGCAGGACACATAATTGACACATTGTCCACAAATAAGAAATTTGCCCAAAAGTTTCAGTAAAATTAAGAATGACTGGGACCAGCAGTTTGGGTAATGGCTATGTCGCTGGACTCCCATGTAGTCGACCGCAGTTCAAGTCCTGGACCCGGCAGCTTAAACTCACGCCGGGCACGTGGGCATGTGTGCCCAAGATCCCAAGAGGAGAATGGAGGAGGAGGGATTGTGGCGTGGTCATCCCCCCTGGGGGGTAATTTCTCGCTTTCTATCTCTCTGTCTCTGTCTTTCTGGCGAGCGCACGCACCCTATAGCGAAAACCTCCAAAAAAAAAGAATGGCTGGCAGTTGTTAGGAATCAAGCAACGGCAATATCTGCTCTGTAGTGCTGACTTTGGTACCACGACCTTGGCCACAATTACCAGGTACATTATTCTCAGTTTCAGTGATCTATATTTCAAGGTACCTAGAGACATGGATTTTTGGTTTCGTTTTGTTTTTTAGGTATTTAGGTTTTTGCCATAGGGCACATGCACTCGCTGAAGAGATACAGAGAGATGGAAAGTGAGAAATCACCCCCTGATTGGATGGCCGCACTGCAATCCCTTCTTCTCCATTCCCCTCTCAGGACTTTGGGCATGCACACATACTCACCCAGCATGATGATTTGCAAGCTGCCATATCTGGGGCTTAAATCATTGTCAACACTCTCAAATTCACCACCTTAACCACTGTGCCACCTGCTAGCCCCAAAGGGTGCTTTCATTCAAAACTTCATGAAGATAAGAAAAATATTTACTGAGATTAAACAATTCAGTATTTATTGATGTTACCTAGACACATGTTAAAAACACACTGAACTGGAATGGACACATATGAGGCTCTCTCAGCCAGTCCATCTCATGTAGAACCTCTGATAATCCTGCAATAAGGAAGCAAAAGGAATGGCCTGGCCCAGAACAGGATCTCCTCTCTGGTCCATCCTCTCGATGCTGAGATGCCTATTTCTTTCTTTGGGGCCCCATATCTTTGCTCCTGCATTTATTTTAAATCACCACATTTGTCAGTTGATCTTTGCAGCCTTCCATCATCTTTTGTTAAGCTAAATCTTTGTAACATGGCAGCTCTCTGCCTCTCCAACCTGAATTCTCTGAGTCTGTGGCTGTGTTTTCTTGACTGCTTTCTACAGGGTCAGTGATCTTTGGGCTGGCTGCAGAGGAACTTTTACTAAGAAATTTACTTCTGTGTGGCAGAACAACTGAACACTAATTCTCGTAAAGGAACATGGACACCATAATAATTTCTAAACAAGACAACTCAAAATTTTCAGTCTTTCATCACTGCCAGTCCTTGTAGTGAGACTTCTGGGGTAGGTTGTGACAATTACTTTTAAATATGGATGACTACCTTTTCCAAAAATTATTCTACTAACAGATTCAATAAAGTACATCAAAATCTATCCTCCTTACTTGATGGTAAACATCACCTCTCCTAGATGAGCAAGCAGTATTTGCTTCTTATACCTTCATTTGAAAACTCAACATCTTTTGATATTCAGAAATTAAAGCTCTGTGGGTCTTTGTGCTTCATGTATTTGTTCATTACCAAACTGTAGACTTCTTTTCTCTCTCTTCCTGAAAACTATCATTAGCCCTTAGAAATGCAACTGTTCCCCTCATTAGCTCTCCTTTTCTCTCATACTCTTTCCTCACATACTCACGTGTGTCATCTCCTCCTCCACATTTCGGAAACTCCTAGCTAAGATGCTCATTGGCTGCTTAGTTACCTTGACTACTGCTACCTTCTCTTCCACGTTCCCCTTCGTCACCTACCCAATCTATTTGAAACCCTTCTGCCAACGTTCTATTCACACAGCTAAGGCCAAGAGAGCTATCTTCCTACCCATCTCCAACTTCTCTTTCCTCCCTGACTTTTATCTAACTTCTGGCTACTTTCAATCTGCCAATCAAAGAAAATTTACTATTTTCTTACAGAATTTGACAAACTGTACCAAGATCACTATTAAATAGAAGAAGGATAATCCATGACTTTTCTCATCAAGTATATTGCAATGATATTTGTGATGGTAATATAAACGGAAATGAAACAAATATATTGTATTTTCAGTCAGTACCATGTGTTCAGTGCATGCTCACCTGATATCAGTGGAGAGATATAGGTGCTCAGACTTTAGAAATGAGAAAACATCTAATGTAACAACTTCCAATACTGACTAATAATTAGAATCATCCAGAGAAGTAAAAACAAATAAATCTCTTAGTATTAAAACAGCATCTCGAAGATAGTCATTGAGATATGTAATGGATATACTATATTTAATAAATATATATTATATGTGTATGTATATGTTGTACACATGAATTTTTGTAGCTGTATATAAGATATTACACATAAGTAAAAATAAATACCTCCCCAGTGATTTTTATGACTACTCATGTTTTTGATCCAAAGTCTCTTCCAACCTAAAATTTTAGAAATTAAAGCCCAAAATTAATTTCAGAAAGGTTGTATGTGTGTATGTGTGTGTGTTATTGCCAGAGGATGCATGGGTTTGCCAGAAACAGAGAGAGAAAGAGTGAGAGAGAGAGAGAGAAAGCAGTCCTCTGAGACACTGTCATGCCACAATCCCTTCTTCATTTCTTCATCCTGTTGGGATTTGGGGCATGTATGCACACATATCCAGTGTAATTTTTAAGCCACCAATGCCAGGATTCAAACTGTAATCAGTCATGTGCAATCCCTCTCTCTTAACCACTTGGCTGCAGGTTTGCCCCATAGAAATGTTTAAATGCCTTAGCTAAGTCACACAACTAGATACTGACAAAATTAAGATCTAAGAAGTAGATTTTTGGACTCATTGTCTTCAAACTGCTCCATGCTAGAGATTCTAAGAAAATATTGGAAAGATTCGTAACTTCAACAAAACTGGCCTGTGACTGGGGACAGAAGAGAAAAAGCAAGCAAGCATACCCCTGCAAGAGGGACAGAAGCATATGAGAAAACAGTAATCAAGAGACTCAGGACACAGGGCCTGACCAATGCTCAAGCTTAATCAGGTTATCAGAGAAGATCCTTCTCTCCAACATCCATCATCAGGCAAATAAGAATCAAATGAAAATAATAGAGGAGGGCCACTTGATGGCATGGTGGTTAAGACAGTTAGATCCCATGTGACTGACTTTATGGTTTGAGTCCCAGACCCAGTGGCTTAAAAAAAATCATGCCAGGCACAAGTGCATGAATAGCAAATCCTGAAAGGAGAAATGAAGAGAAGGGATTGTGGCATGGCCATGACCCGTGGGGACAGTTTTCTCACTTTTACTTTCTCTTTCTCTGTCTCTCTCCAAATGAGTGCACACACCCTCTAACAAATTAAAAGTAAGTAAGTAAATATGAATAATGTGGAACATTTACAAGCAGGAGAGTAAGAAAAGAACAGGTTGGTTCATGGGCACAATGCAAAAGCAAGACCCAAAACCAAGGGAGATGTGGGTATTTGGCACAGCAGCCCACATCTGAAACACTGGAGAAATCATAAGAGGAATCTGAAGCCTGGGAGCAGAGGGCAATCATGAAAACCACAAACGTGCAACCCAACTCCTGACCAGGTTTAATACAAATTCTGTACTGTACGCCTACCAGAAGGAAAAATGTTTCTATCTCAAAGCTTGAAAACATTTCCTTCAGTATCTAGTATCCTACATGATGTCTTACTTCCTACAAAAGATTAGGAAGGCAAGCAAGGGACCAGTAGATGGTGCAGTGGTTATGTCACTGGACGTGATAGACTGTGGTTTGAGACCCAAACTCAATGGCTTCAAATTCAAGCTGGGCATGTGTGCATGCATGCCCAAAATCTCAAGAGGAGAATGGAAGAAAAGGGACTGCAGCATGGCCATCCCCCCTCCTGGAATGGGAAGGGGGTGATTTCTCACTTTCTCTCTCTGTGTCTCTATCTCTCTGGCAAGTGCACATGCCCTGTAGCAAAAACTTCCACCTTTGCCTCCAAAAAAAGCAAGCAAAAAACTCACTCTGAAAATACAGATCCATCGTCAGAACTTGACCCAGATTTGAAATAGATGTTGGAACTATAAGACAATAAATAAGACAAATTTAAAGTAACATGTAAGAGCAGGTAGTTAATTTCAGCATAGAGATAGAAACTCAAAGAATCAGATGCCCATGCTAGAAATAAAAAATATAGTAATGAGGATGAAGAATGACTTCAAGGGAACCAGCAGTTAGCGTAATGGCTATGTCGCTGCACTCCCACGTAGTCGACCGTGGTTCATGTCCTGGACCCGGTGGCTTAAAACTCACGCCGGGCACGTGTGCGTGCGTGCCCAGGATCCCGAGAGGAGAATGGAGGAGAAGGGATTGCGGCGTGACCATCCCCCTGGGGGGGG
>NW_006199230.1:456716-473128 GCF_000334495.1 Tupaia belangeri chinensis
AAAAGTCTCAAAAAAAAAAAAAAAAAAGCAAAAAAAGAAAAGAAAAAAAAAAGAATGACTTCAAAAGGCTAATCAGCAGATTAAGCACAACAAAGGAAAGACTCACTGTATTTGAATATGGACCAACAAAAAATTAACAAGCAAGAACACAAATAGAAAAATAAAGTAAAATAAATAAAACAGAAAGAAAAAGAAGAAACCAGAAGAGCACCCAATAGCTATAAAAGAATAACATGTACCTAACTAGAACTAGTTGGAAAGAGAGGAAATAGTACAGAAGAAATATTAGAGGGTATAATGGCAAGATTTCCCCAAACAAATGAGAGACACCAAGCTGATTCAAAAATCACAGAGAACATGAAGTACATATACAATAAAACAAACACGTTAAGAAAAATAAATAAAACTATCTATAAGCACATCATATTTAAACGACTGAAAACCAAAGTCAGAGATATTTTTTTCTTTTTAATTATTTTATTTAAATGTATTTAGTTTTTTTTATTTTATTTTAATTTTTTTACATATATGATCACATATGTCGCATAGCTTATAAAGCGAATGTTCCAACATGAATACATTTCTCACCAGTCCATTTGAAAAAATTTTAAAGGCAGTCAGAAAAACAAGATATGTTATCTACAGAGGTAGAATAAGAAGAAATTTTATAGAGAAGCTGGATATTGGCATATTCTCAAAGTATCTTTTTCAAAAAATTTATAAAATATGTACTAATTCAACATATTTCTTAAATATATTTTATGATTTTTTTCTTTTAGATTTTTGCCTTATGGTGCATGCACTCACCTGAGAGAGATAGAGAAAGGAAAAGTGAGAAATCATCCTATCGGGAGTGCCCGTGCTGCAATTCCTTCTTTTGCATTCTCCTCCTGGGATTTTGAGTATTCATGTACACATATCTGGTGTGATTTTCAAGCTACCAGGTCTGGGATTTGAACTGTGGTCAGTCATGTGAGAGTCAACCAAGACCTTAACTGCCATGCCACCTGCTGGCCAATTATTCATGAATTTTAAAATATATCCATAAATTCTTAAATACTTCTCCCTCTAGGAATTTAATCCCTTTCCTTTAAAGAAACTTAATCACTTACTAATTCACTTCTAATAAGCAAACTATGGAAAAGAAAAAAATATTAAATTTACAGTGAAGAAACCTGAAAGTTACCATAGTGACCAAGAGATCAAGGTCAATATCACTGGCAATTAACATATTGCTGAGATGTAGCCTTTCATAGGATGCAATGAGAAGGTCATATATTATCCCACGATAGGTTTTCCAAAAATCTACATCCACTCTAGGCAAGAGAGGGTATCAGACAATTCAAAATTGAAGGACATTTTATAAATATCTGACCAGTATTCTGCAAAACACATCAAGGTCAAGAAACAAAAAAACTAAAAAGCTATCACAGATCATAGAAGACTATGGAGATAAAATGACTAACTACAATGTGGTACATTGAATTGGACCCTTGAACTAAACAACAACAAAAATAGAAAAACTAGAGAAATCTAAAGTAAACAGTGTCAATTTCTCAGTTTCTTCCATATTGCCATATGCATTTAATATGTTAACCTTAAGGGAAGTAGGGTCAAAGTTTTATGGGAAATCTTTCTACCATCTTGGAAATCTTGTAAATCTAAAATTGTTTCAAAACTAAAAGTTAGTAAGTACACAGACAGCATAAAGAAAATGCTGTAAGAAAAATATGGGATGCTCTGGGAGAAGAGGTTACATGGGGAACTTCCTGGGAGATGGTAGCATTTGAGATCTCTCCCATGGGAGATAGATTTGTAGATAAGCTCTTTCTTCAGGGTGTTTACTCTAGTGACAAACACATCCCTGTTCTCTGCCATTTGTTCTGTCCTCTTTCTTGCTTTCTTTAGTCTCCTTCTTAATTGTGCTTTAGATTGAGGAATTTTACCTCCTTATTAATGAGTTTATGCCACCAGGTTAGGTTTTCACAAAGGACTTCCGGGGAGGGGTATACCACAAAAGAATGTGTCTATCTGTACCACAGAGTTCTTAGACCAAAGGTAGATTGGCAAGAATTTAATGACAGACTTACTGTGATAACTGTAAATGTCACATTATGATTCTCTTTTGGATAATGTATGTAAGAAACAATGCCATTTCTTTTTTCTGCCAGAGATAAAAATCCTACCTGTGAGTGAGATTGCAACAACTAATGAGAACTGCACACTTTGAACCAGTATTTCTTGAAAATTAAGAATGTAAATTCGGAATAGAGCATGCATATGGATAGACTGGACAAAAATAAAACTAAATAATCTTTCCAGTCTTGTGTTTCTACTCAATATATATTTATTCACTCATTTATTCCCACATTCAACATCTTTTGAGAGCTTATTTTGTGACTGATTAGGAGATGCAAATATAATTAAGTTATGATGATCTTCTCTGAAGAGCCATCATTCTAATTGAGTTCCAAGACACATTTCAGAATCCAGATAACTTACTGATCCAGCTGTATAACTTCTTTTTTTTTTTTTTTTTTGAGAAGTTTTTGCTATAGGGCGTGTGTGTTTATCAGAAAGAGAGAGAGAGAACGTGAGAAATCATCCCCCCACCCCCAGGGGAGATGGCCACGCTGCAATCCCTTCTCCTCCGTTATCCTCTCTGGATCTTGGGCACGCACACATGTGACCAGCATGAGTTTAAGCCATCAGGTCCGGGACTCGAACCACAGTCAACTACGCGGGAGGCCAGAAACAGTCATTCTGCCATCTGCTGGTCCCGCAGCTGTATAACTTCTCTAATGGCCCACAAAAAGATGATTGTATGTTAGTTTATGTGATTATATTTATTTATGTTAAGACCCATAACAATTTTTTTAAATCTTTAATTGTTGAAAGCAGAATTCAAAATTGGTAAGGTCAAAAGCTATGTCTCATCCTGAATAAAATTAAAATAGCCTGTATCTGACATAAAACTGATTTAGCTGGGAACCAGAAGTTAGCGTAATGGTTATGTCACTGGACTCCCACGTAGTCGACCACGGTTCGCGTCCCGGACCCGGTGGCTTAAAACTCACGCCGGGCGTGTGTGCATGCGTGCCCAAGATCGTGAGAGGAGAATGGAGGAGAAGGGATTGTGGTGTGACCATCCCCCCTGGGGGGGTGATTTCTCGCTTTCTGTCTCTATGTCTCTGTCTGTCTGGTGAGCGCACGTGCTCTATAGCGAAAAAAACCTCTCCAAAAAAAAAACTGGGTCAGCTGTACATTCCTATTCCAGAATCAAATATCTGCTAACCTCCTATGCTTCAATTGCATTTTACTCATTCTATGCACTTAAACATTCTTAGTAAATCCAGTAGTTGAAAGATCTGGATGCCTACTTAGTATCATAATATTCATTTAAAACCTTTTAATATCCCAAAGCTTACTTAATCTTCAAAGTTTAGTGAGTTCAAAGTTAACTATTTGAGTGACTTTCTTCTGGTCCAAAACTTAGACCTATATGTTAAATGAGTTGCCTAATCTAATAAATTTAAAGAAATTTTGAGTACAGATATGTATGGTGAATCATCTCAGATGTTCTATATCAGACCTACTACCAAAATTTCTTGGGTTGTTTTTTACTTAGCATATAAAATTTTCTTTTTTTTTCTTTTTTTTGGAGAGGTTTTTTTGTTATAGGGTGCGTGTGCTCTCCAGAAAGACAGAGAGACAGAAAGTGAGAAAACATCCCCCCAGGAGGGATGACCACGCTGCAATCCCTTCTCCTCCATTCTCCTCTCCAGATCTTGGGCATGCACACACAGGCGCCTGGGCGTGAGTTTAAGCCACCAGGTCCGGGACTCGAACTGTGGTCAACTACATGGAAGTCCAGCGACATAGCCATTAAGCTAACTGCTGATCCCCAGCATGTAAAATTTTCTAATAGCATAACTGTACGTCCTTCTACTAGGAGCTGTGTAATGATCCAAGAAAATTCTTATTAGGCTAACTGTGGTCAACTACATGGACGTCCAGCGACATAGCCATTAAGCTAACTGCTGATCCCCAGCATGTAAAATTTTCTAATAGCATAACTGTACGTCTTTCTACTAGGAGCTGTGTAATGATCTCAAGAAAATTCTTATTAGGCTCTTATTGAATATCTAGATATGTTTCCCTTGGTTAACTGTCTCAACCTTCTAAAGATGGATACTCAATAGTTTAAGATTATTTACCACTACCTGGAAAAATAACTTCTAAAAGAGGTTATTGTCCATTACCAAAGGAATATACTGATTTTCTAAGAATTTATCTGCAAGCAGATTTTCCTTATTTTAAAAAAACAAATTATAAATGTATTATGAGTATATACTCACTGATTTGCAGTCAGTGACCTACCTTCACAATGTACTATCTCTGAGACATTAAACCTCTCCCAAGTGTAATTAAATGAGCAATGCATTTGGAAGAACCATAACTTTAAAGCATCATATAAAAATGTTAATTTTATATTATTAATAAACATGTTATTAGTTTTTAATCATTAATTCAATCAATAAAAATTGCATTTAAAACTTTTATTTAGCAATTAGACATTATTTTCTTTAAGTGGCTTTTCCTAATATTTTCACACCTACCTTCCCAAATTAAATCTGGTTCATCTCTATAGATTCATAATTTAGCTCATGATCTTAAACATGTCAAGTACTCAATAAATATTTATTAAGGGACTACAAGCATTCTTATCTTCATACTCCCTCCTACTTCTGACAACTAATATTTCCTAAGTTATGTTGTGTTGAAGTTACTCAGTTCCCAATTTTAGTCATAATGACCTGTAGTCTTAAAAAGAACATTTTCGCTTTAAATCAGTTTAAGCTTGCCAGCATTATTAAGTTAATTAATGGGTATTCATACTTCAAATTTTATATCTTCATTCAAATTCTATTCTTTTTTAATTTAATCATGAAAAGCCCACCATATGTTTAAAAGTCATGACTTTTTGAATAGGAAGAGACCAGTGCTCCCTCTGCTGGTTCTGCAGAGAAGGAAGATAGCTGGTAAACCCTTTATAGCCTCAGACTGACATTCTGCACAAAGAAGGCTTGCCCAACAAATAATAATTGTAGAATTCCAGATACTACATTATGACTGAGTTCGCTGTACAACCTGAACTGAACTGAACATCATGCTAGTATTCTGATGCTTGTCAAGTGATAAAGACATTATGGAAGGAGATGTTTTAAATTTAAGTTTAAAAAAGCTGATTAAAAAAAAATTGAAACCTAGGAGAATAATTTAAGAAGTAAAAGACATAAAATGAAACTTAAGAGCTTCTCCTAAAATGATGAATGTATACATTTTTTCCTTGATGTAAACAGTTGTTAACTTTGCAAATCTAAAAGTTGTGTGTGTGGGGAAGGGAGCTATTTCACAGTTGCAAAGTAGATGAATGAGCGAGAGGTCTCTCAATTAGACCTCACAATAAATGTTTCAAGTTAATTGACTAGAGAATGTCATCACTGTGGATCTCTCTATTTTAAAGGGGAGACTTTCGGGACCAGCAGTTAGCATAATGGCTATGTCGCTGGACTTCCATGTAGTCGACCACAGTTCGAGTCCCAGACCTGGTGGCTTAAACTCGCTGTGTACATGTGCATGTGAACCCAAGATCCCAAAAGGAGAATGGAGGAGAAGGGATTGGAGCATGGCCATCCCCCCTGGGGGTGAGTTCTCATTTTCTGTTTTCTGTTTCTCTGTCTCTCTCTCTGTCTTTCTGGCAAGCGCACAAGCCCTATAGCAAAAACCTCTCCAAAAAAAAAAAAAAAAAAAAGAAAGAATTTGAAAGAAAGAAAGAAAGAAAGAAAGAAAGAAAGAAAGAAAGAAAGAAAGGAGGAGACTCTCTGCAACGATGCATAGCTCTTCTGTAGGATGTACAAAATAATTCTCTGACCACTTCCATATTTTAGATACTAGAAATAACTAAACTCTAATGAATGTCTATCATCACCAGGCACTGTAACAATCATTGTTCACAAGCAATGTCTCATTTATTCCTCTTAACAACCCTATGAAGGAGTAGCTATTATCTTTCCCATTTTATAGATAAGGAAATTAAGGCACAACCACTTTTCAGGCCAAATTGTTATGCAAGTTTATGGCCCAATATCCAAGGTAAATCAAGTGAAAACGCACGGAAGCCAGCTCAAACATAGGTGATGAATGGCTTGAAAATCATAGCACTCTTTGTGGAGTGCCATGATTTATTAATATATTTAGTTGTATTTTATAAACCACAGATTAATTTTCTAGCAAAAAATTTAGTATATACAGAATGTCTGCACTCTACGACTGAAACGGAAAGATTCAAAAGTACAAAAGCTTGGAGAGCCACTGTGGATCCTAGAGGCAGTGTGGGAGGAAGGTGGGCAGTGGGGGTGGGAGGATAGGAATCAGCGAAAAGAAACAAAAAAAATATCTAACAGACACAACAGTGTAAAATTATGTGTTAAGGATCATGTGCATGGTAATATCTTTGACTGGACTAACATGCAGTATATTCATGCTGGGAAGATTTCTTTTATATGCTACAAAATAAACAGTGATAAAATGTAAATAAAACAATAAGAAAATAAGAAAACTTAGTAGAATATATATACATATATTTACCTATTGAAATATTTTTATTGCATATGTTTAAACATAAAAATATGACTATAGTTTAGATCTGAATGCAGGTCTTACGTCTCCGAATGCCTTCAACTCTAAAAATCATGGGTACTGTATGCCTTGCAGAATTTATCATTCACTCATTAAATTTTACAGAAGTTGAAAATGCTTCAGAATATATTTCACCTGTTTTATAATTAGGCTCAACAAATCTTTTCTTTAGCTTTTCAAACAGACTTTATTGAAACCTTGGTTTTTCAAACGACTTGAAATAGCATCAGTTACTACCATAGAAATTTTCCAGTAACAGAAATGACACAAAATTGAAATTGACAATCTTTTGTTGATCCAAACTATTGACCACACCATTCTCTTTCCTTTTCAGTATTTATCCAGTGAACTACTCTATGCCTCTGAAGGCAATTTGAAAATACAATAAATAAACAAATAAATAAAAAGCATCTCTAAAATGACACAGGACTTCACACTACCAAACTACAAAAATAAATCAGAAGAATATATTTTATCAAGTTAAAACTATTTAAGATAAACCTATTACTTTATGGTGTGATGAAAAGCTCAACTAGCTGTTCAATCTGCCCTTTTTATTCTTATTGTTTACTCAGCTGAATGCACCATCCAGCAAACAATCAGCAGCTATTAACTAAAGTTTTTGTTATAATAGTAAATTATGAGGGAAATTTCAGAATTCAGAAAATTATACCCATAAAATATTTTCTGAGTACTTGGGAAAATAGAAACACGGTTAAGTTGTGTAGTAATAAAAATGTATGGGGGAAGCTAGTTTGAGAACCATGTCTCATTGAATTTAGGCTTTGACCCTCCTCAATCATCTTATTGTCCCCATTGCCTCCCCAAAATAAAAGCCACAGGAATTGTAATATAAAAAAATAATACTGGGGGGGGGCAGAAGTTAGTATAATGGCTATGTCGCTGGACTCCCATGTAGTTGACTGTGGTTTGAGTCCTGGACCCGGCAACTTAAACTCACGCCAGGCACGTGTGCATGTGTGCCAAAGATTTTGAGAGTAGAATAGGAGAGAAGGGATTGTGGTGTGGCCATTCCCCGCTGGGGGGGCTGATTTCTCGCTTTCTGTCTCTCTGTCTCTCTCTTTCTGGTGAGCACATGCAGCCTATACCTAGGGGAAAAAAAAATAAATAAAAAACCTCTCCCCCTCCCCTAAAAAAAGAAATTAAAAAAATAATAATAATGTGGGGGCCAGCAGGTGGCATATTGGTTAAGGCACTGGACTCCCACAGGGCTGACCATGGTTTGAGTCCTGTGGCTTGAATATAATGGTGTGTGTGCGTGCGTGCATACCCAAAATCCCAGAAGAAGAATGGAGGAGAAGGGAATTGTAGCATGGCCACCCAGGGGGTGATTTCCCACTTTTCACTTTCCCTCTTACTGACTCTCTCTGTCTTTTTGGTGAGGTGAGTGCATGTACCCTATGGCTAAACTAAAAAAGAGAGAGAGAGAGAGATAGAAAGAAATAATGGTGTGTGTGTGTGCGTGCATACCCAAAATCCCAGAAGAAGAATGGAGGAGAAGGGAATTGTAGCATGGCCACCCAGGGGGTGATTTCCCACTTTTCACTTTCCCTCTTACTGACTCTCTCTGTCTTTTTGGTGAGGTGAGTGCATGTACCCTATGGCTAAACTAAAAAAGAGAGAGAGAGAGAGATAGAAAGAGAAATAATATTGTGTTAAATTGCTTTTAATTTAATTTAATTAATTTATTATTTGAGTGAAATTGAGTTAAATGAAGCATCAGCAGAACTAGCTTAGAATTGACAGAGCTCAGGGGAAAATGGCACTAGTCATATACAGGTAGGCAAGAAGAAACCAACTGAAACTTCCAAAAACTGGAGACAGTATAGACATCACAGTAGCCCCAGATACAAGAGCATCTGAAATTCAGTCCAGGTTCCTTTCCATGGGACTCCTCAGGGTGTTCATGAAAAAGATGGGGGCAAAGCAGACAATAGGCAAGAGTAGTCCTAGTGGCACAGGTTAAAAGAAAGAGAACAGCCACCACTAAAGGGCAAGCAAGAGCCCCAGTCTCCATGTCCACACACTTTTACTCTTATAAAGAGTAAAAGTCTTATTTTAGACTCTATAAGAGGGTCAGCCCTTGGCCTAGGGGTTAAAGTGCTAGACTTCCATGTGGCCAACCATGTGTTTTATTGTTGTTTTGTTTGTGTGTTTGTTTTTTGGATTTTTTTTTGGAGAGGTTTTTGCCATAGGGCACTGGCCAGAAAGACAGAAAGAGACAGAAAGACATAAAGCGAGAAATCACCCCCCGGGGGGATGGCCATGCTGCAATCCTTTCTCTTCTATTCTCCTCTCAGGATCTTGGACACGCACGCACATACACCCAGTATGAGTTTAAGCCACCGGGTTCGGGACTCGAACTGCGATCAGCTACATGGGAGTCCAGTGACATAGCCATTATGCCAACTACTGGTCCCGGCCAACCATGTTTTACATCCTAGACCTGGCAGCTTGAAATTCACTGTGGGTAGGTGTGCATGGGTGCTCAAAATCTTGAGAGGAGAAGAATTGTAGCATGACCATTTCTCCTCAGGGGTGATTTCTCACTCTCTGTCTCTATTGCTCTAATGAGCACATGCACCTTATCAAAAAAATCTATTAAAAAATTAATTAATTAAAAAAAAAACCCTCTGTGAGAAGGGCAAAAAGATCTGCCATTCCCAGGCGTAGATAAAGACCACCTGCTGATGGGAAAATGTAGAAGAAAAGTCTTCTAGTCCTATAGGAGAGCCAAGAAATAGTCCTTGGACCCAACTAGAAAATCTTATATTAATGCCATTGTAGGAGTATTGTCACCACTGGGGAGGGCCAGGAAACTCTCCTGCTCCAGGACACCAGAGAACCCACCCCTTCTTCTCTACCAACTTCCTCTATCCCTACCAACAAAATAGTTATCATAGAAACCAGCAATTTTATTCTTAGGTACTTACCAAAGAGAAATAAAAACTTATGTCCTCTCAAAACCTGCACATAAATCTTTATACCAACCTTGTTCATAATTGCTAAAAAAACATAAATGGAAATAACCCCACTGTTAATCAACTAGGAAGTAGATGACAAACTGTGTTATAGCCATTCAGAAGAATAGTACTGACCAACAGAAAGGAATAGATTACTGTTGCAGGCAATGATGTGGAAGGATCTTTAATGTATCATGTGAAGGAAAAAAGCCAGACACACACACACACACACACACACACACACAAAGAACTACACATGTTTCTCTTCTTTTGTTTTTGTTTTTCCTTTGTTTTGTATTAAATTTTTGCCATAGGACATGTGTGTTCTCTGGAAAGAGAGAGAGAGGGAAACAAGGGAAGGTGAGAAATTACCCCACACACAATAGGATGACCATGCTGCAATCCCTTCTCTTGCATTTTCCTCTTGGAATTTTGGGCACACAAGCA
Source organism: Tupaia belangeri chinensis (assembly GCF_000334495.1). Taxonomy (NCBI): domain Eukaryota; kingdom Metazoa; phylum Chordata; class Mammalia; order Scandentia; family Tupaiidae; genus Tupaia; species Tupaia belangeri. The sequence goes on from NW_006199230.1 coordinate 466,850, forward strand.
AATGTGCCTAGAGTGTTTTTCAAGTTGTCTGGTCAGGGACTCAAACTGCAGAGTTGGCCATGTGGGATCCAGGTCCTTAACTACTATGCCACCTGCAGATTTTATGTTCTCTTCTTAAGACATTCTACCAAGGCAATACTATCATGGGACAAAAAAGTCAGTAATTGCCTGGAGGTGGGGAGAGGAAGAGATTGACTACAAGAAGGCACAGAACAGGATGTAATGTTTTATATCTTAATTGTAACGGTGGTTACTTACACTTGCCAAGTCTATCAACAGGGTGAATATTATTGTATTTAAGTTCTACCTCAATAAACTGGGGTTAAAAAAATAAAGAGATATATATTTAGCCATATTTCTGTAATAATATGAATGATCTTGAAAAATACTGAAGTTTACTTCAACCAGTTTTTATGAGTACCTATTATGTGGCATGCCATGTGAAGTTGAAGAGGTGAATTAATTCAGCTCTGGTCCTCAGGCAACAGAGTAAAACATTTCCTAAAATATCTTCAGGAAGGAGGGAGAGAAGGAGAAAAAGGGATTGTGGTGTGACTGTTCCCCTTATGGGGAGCTTTCTTGCTTTCTGTGTCACTCTGTCTCTCTGTCTCTCTTTCTCTACCTTCAGCAAGTGCATAAGTCCTCTGGCAAATTATAAATAAATATTTTAAAGTATATCTTCAGCAATTTATAGATTAAACATAGAATTAAACATAGAACATTTTTCTCTAGGGAGCACACTTATCCAGTAGCAATAAACAAATATATTTAGAACTATAGAGCAATGAATTACATCATTTTAGAATTCGTGAGCTTCATCTCAAGAGGATTTTAGAGAAAAATCTGTTAACCTAAAAGGTATTTATTGAAACACAGTAAGAACTAAAGCATGTATCAAATGCTCAACTCAAGAAACAAAAAGAAAATAATCAAAAATCCTCAAAATGGAAGGAAAAATATTAGAATAAAACAAGAAACTATACATTAAAGTAAACTTAGCAGATTAAGTTAATTGCTTTAGCCCAAAAATAGTTCTGAGTCTTTTCTATATAAGATGAATTATTAATCACCAAGTTTGTAGTATGCATTCTTTCCTAAACTAATTTGATTATAAAACCTCCTATGTTCATGTGTATGTGTGTGTGTCCATGAGAGAGACTATATTTGCTTTACCCAACTCATAGGAGAAAACTTAGGACAGACTCTGGCCTATTGGCTAAAATAAATCAATTAATATTTCTGAACTCCACTTGGAAAGATAATTTCCATTTATTTCATCTCTATTTCTCAAAATCTAGTTAGTAACACAGAGAGAAGGAAATAGTAAAACCAACACAAGAGATCCACAAATAAAGTTACATAAAGCAATTAGAACATCAACAGAGTGGAACAGGACTCCCCAGAGTTTGTACCACTACTCCTCCCCACAGAAATATCAAGTGGATCAACGATTTACACATAAAAATACCTTTACAGAAGCTAAGGAGACGACGTGAGAGATTATAGAAACTAGACGTACACAAGAAATAAGAAAAAAATGCACTGAAAAGAGTAGAAAGGACCATTTTCCATTACTCATCCATTTTACATTACTCACCACCACCCTCACCCCCTGCCCTGCGCAGCACAGTGAGATTAACCCTTCCCCAACAGTCCCTCCCTCCAGCAGGAGAGAGAAAAGTGAGTACCGAGCTTTGTTTCAGATCTCAAAACCAGGGCCACTCCAGTAAAACCCAGTACTGGGCAGGTCCCTATGGCCCTAGACAAGCCAATACTCAGGGAAGGAGCTTCTAGACCCATTCTGGCACCTGGCAGGATTCCACAGCTCTAAGCTCCAGGGCTGCCAGGCAGACTCAGTCTCTGTGCTGCCCCAGCACCAGCCTCACTTTAGTGGCCCTAAGCTTCAGACTGACCCCAGCACTGGGCTGATTCCCAGGGCCAAAAGTTTTAGTCCATGCCCTAGGACCAGGCTGATCTCCACAGCCCTAGTCCTAGGACAGTGCACACAGATACAGTCTCCAGACTGACCACTATGGATACAGACTTCAGACCTGCCCAGCACCACACCAAGGTCACAAGCTCCAGGCTGGCACTAGTATACTAAGCCACCAAACCCTCCCTGGCACAAGGCAAGGTCTCATGGCCCAAACTCCAGGTTTGCCCCAACAGACTAGGTCTCTGAGCCTACCCCAGTGCCAGGCAAACCTAGTAGCCCCCCCAGGCTCCATACAAGTCCCAGACCAAGATAGATCCCACATTCCTAATCATTAGGCTGACCACTACAGATTCAGAATCCACACCCACCCAGGACCAGCCCAGCCCTTGCAACCCCAGACTTCAGGCCCACCTAGCACCAGGTCAGCACCTCTGGCCTCAAACACCAGATGAGCACGCATGGATACAGGCTCCAGCCCTTACCAGATCCTAGCTGGTTTGCCTCCATTCTCCTGGTCTTACATTCTAGATCAGTCCCTGTGGCCCCATGTTCCAGGAGACCCACAGTCAAAACCTATCCCAGAAATTGCCAACATTGGGCCAACCCACTTAGATCCAAAATCCTGTATGCCCAGCTCAGCTCTTGAGGATCTAGCCTACTAGGCCAGCAACTGCACACCCGTCTCCAGGTTGGTCTGCAAAGCTCTAGGCTCCAGGCTCCAGGCTAGAACCTGAAATTCTAGACCCTCGACCAGCCCTAGGACCCAGGCTCTACATTAGACCCAGCACTAAACTGCCTTCAGACTCCAGAGGACCCAGAATCTAGGTCTATTCCTCATGCTGTCAGTCCATCCAAGCTGTCCCAGGTGCCAGGCCCACCACATTGCAAGGATAGCCCTCATAGGTCCAGACTCTTTGAAACTCAGCCAATGATGAACACTGTCAGTAGGAATGTAAATTAGTATAACTGCTATAAAACATAGTGGAGTTTCTAATAAAGAAGAAAAACTGCCATATCATCCAGCAATCCTATTTTTGGATATGTACCCATAGGAGTGGAAATAAGTATGTTGAAGGGCTACCTGCATTTTCAGTGTTCATTGGAGTACTACTCACAGAATCCAGGCTATAGAATCAGCCTAAGTGCCCACCAGCAGATGAATAGATGAAGAAAATGTGGTGTATGTACCCAGTGGAATACTATTCAACTTTTAGAAAGAAAGAAATTCTGTCATTTCTGTCATTGTGATAACACAGGTGAACCTACATGACATTTTGCTAAGTGAAATAAACCAGGCACAGAAAGACATACTTCTTGGCCTCACTTATGTATAGGATATAAAAAAGCTGAACTGCTAGAAGTAGATAGCAGAATGGTGGTTATAGGAGACAAAGGGGGAGTGAGGGTTGGAGAGAAGCTGATGAAAATGTACAAAATTTCAGATGGGAAGACTAAGTTCAAGAAATCTACTGTATAACATGGTTACTATAGTTACTGACAATTATATTTGATTCTCGAAAAGTGGTGTAATAGAGTGAATTTTAAGTATTCTTACCACAAAAATATGTGAAGTAATATATATGCTAGTTAGTTTGATTTAGCCATTCTACAATGTATACATTACATATTTCAAAACTACAAGTTGTACATGATAAATATATAGTTTTAATATGTCAGTTTAAAAAATAAATATAAATAAATGTTACAAAGTTACATAGAGTATGGACCAGCAAACTGTGTAATGGTTATGTTGCTGGACTCCCACATAGTTGACTGCAGTTTGAGTCTCAGATCCAGTAGCTTAAAATTCACACCGGGCATGAGTGCATGCATGCCCGAAATCCCAAGAGGAGAATAGAGGAGCAGGGATTGTGCCATGGCCATCCTCTGGGGGGTGGGGTGATTTCTCACTTTCAGTATCTCTGTCTTTCTCTGTCTCTCTGGTGAGCACATACTCCCAATAGCAAAAAAAAAAAAAAAAAAAAAAGAGGGGGACCAGCAGCGTAATGGCTATGTAAAAAAAAAAAAAAACCTCTTAAAAAGAAGTTGCATAGAGTGACAAAGAAAAAGTATTTAAAATAAGAATTATAAACATAAATGGCAACATTATAAAAGCAAGGAAAAGAGAACTGACTAGAAAGAGAAATGGGAAATCATTTGGAGATCCACAGGAAATAATCATTAATTCTACTTTTATATGTATTTTTAAAAATTTGCTTCTTTTGAAAGAGAGAAACCATACCTAAAAGACTCTTAATCTACACCCCCAAACCCTAGTTAGCCCTGAATCATGGGAACCCACATGCCTGGCATACTTAAGTAGGTCTCTGGACTTGAACCAAGAACCTTTCTATGTGGGTCAGCCTCACAGAATGTAGTATTTTCCTGCTGCACCCACTGTCCAGCCCCTACATGTACATTTCTTTGAAAAAAGGAAAATAGGGGGTCAGTAGAGGGTGTGGAGGTTAAAGCATCTGGATTCTACATGGCCAACAGCACAGTTAAAGTCCAAGACAAGTCTCAGGCAGTGGCTTGAAAAACACCACCAAGAACATGTGTGTGTGTGTGTGTGTGTGTGTGTGTGTGTGTGTGTGTGTGCCCAAAGTCCCAAGAGGAATCTAAGTATGGCCATCCCACTGGGAGATGTTTTCTTGCACTCTCTCTCTGTCTTTGTCTCTGGCAAACACACCCATACTATATGAAATTTTTGTTTTGTTTGTAAGAAAAGGGGCAGAGGAAGAAATGCTGGTGATGCTCAGATCACTTAGGGTGCTGGTGGATGCTAGTTGGATGCTCAGAGATCACTTAGGGTGCTGGTGGATGCTAGTTTACTCAAATCAATTAAGGTGCTGGACTCTCACATGGCTGACTGAAATTCAAGTCCCAGACCCAGTGGCTTGAAACTCATGCCGGCTCATTGGCCTTTTTGCCCAGAGTTCTAAGAGGAGAATGGAGGAGGAGAAATTGTGGCATGGCCATCCTCTGTAGGGCATGATTGCTTACTTTCTCCATCTCTCTCTGTCTCCTAGTGAGTGCATGTGCCCTATAGCAAAAAAACTCCAAAAAATAATAAAATAAATATTAATCAGAGGACAACACTATGACTCAGTGGTTAGATGCTGTGCAAAGGAGGATGGATCCCACATGGCTGACCTGTATTAAAATCCCGTCTCCAGCTTCACATCAGGTGCATATATGTGTGCCTGGGATCCTGATGAGATGGAGAATTGGAAGAAAACGAATTGTGACTTGACCAGGCCTCATGGTGCAGTACTTTCTCTACTTTCTCTCTCTGTCTCTCTCTCTGTCTCTCTGTCTCTCTCTCTCTCTATATATATATATATCCATACCCCCATATGCACATGCTCCAACATAAATAAAGGGAGAAAAATTAAATAATAATAAAAGAAACACTGATCAGGCCCCTGAGACAAGTACACTTCACATGGGCTGATTTTGGTTTGCTTCCCTATTTACAACTTTCCCAACTTGTGAGTCAGATTCACTGTTACTACCTTTCAATAATAAAAGCCAAACTACCACTATTGTTTTTAAAATTCCAAACTGTTCATTCTGACAGTCTTGTAAACAAGATATTAGGTAAATTGAGTAGCACTATTTTAGCTAAACGAGTTTACTTATTTAAGAAACTGACTTGATAAACAATGTTTACTCTGACACTAATTGGAAAATTAAATTGCTGCTTCTTAGGAAAAAATGATTGGAAAATAAGTAATATGAATTTTTACGTTTATTTTATTCATTGAGAGCATGTGCACATGCATAAGAAAGAGAAAAACATCCTCAACAGGGTCTCATCACCTGTGATCTTCCAGCTCAGCAGGATCTTGGACACAGACGTAGGTCCCCAGGGTGTTTTCAAGCTGACCCAGGGATCCGAGCACATCGACAGCATGTGGCTTCCAACACCACGGTTTAGTTTGCTACTGACTGCACCAGTAGACTGGGTAAAAGGCATATTTATCTTTAATACTGACATATGCTAAAAATGTTCAAAAAAATTATTCACTGTAACAGAAATGGCTTCATAAAACTGAAAACACTTGGTAATACTGAGCAACCATCCATGAGAAACTGGTTATTATCAATAGTCAGTGCCTAGTTTGCTAGTTAATGAGGTAAGAAGGAACCAAGAGTGGTTAATAATTCTACAAACTGATCATAATCAAGTCATCACAGTGGTAATTATGGAAGTAAAGCACTTGTAGCATGAAAATAAGAATAAATATAAAATCATTGCTTTTGTCCTACATATCTTATAGTAAAGCTGATTTTCTGGAGCCACTAGATGAGACAAAAAAGATGGCACTTTTTTTTCCCTA
>NW_006199230.1:473159-500027 GCF_000334495.1 Tupaia belangeri chinensis
CCCTACAATATATCTACCATATATGGCGTATGCACTAGCCAGGGGAGTGTGGGAGGGTGGGGAAGAGTGACAAATCACCAAATCACCCCTACTTAGAGAGAAATAGAGGGAGAAATAAAATGTGAGAAATCACCACTTCGGGGGGATGGTCACACTGCAATGCCTTCTCCATTCTCCTCTCAGGATTTTGGACCTGTGTACACATGTGCAAAACATGATTTTTCAAGTCACTGGATCTGGGACTCAAACCATGCAGCTGGTTATGTGGAATTCAGGGTGTTAACCTCCATGCTACCTGTAATTTCTTTGGTAAAAATTTATCTTTCAGAAAAATAAATAAAATTGGGTAGTGTTAAATGGCAATGTCTAAAATGTGTTTTCTTTGTTTTGCCACCTAAGAAAGAACTCTCAAATAATCTGTAGATATAATTAATTTTCTACATACTACTATACTAACAGGCAGGTTATTAGTAAGACAAACTATTTTGTCATCATGTTGGAAATTTAACCTTATTATAAATGTAACTTGGTTTTCATTCCCTTATATTTTGAAGAACTAAATCAACTGGCTTTCCTTCTACAATGTTGACATAGATCACTCTTATTTGTTTATACTAATGGACTTTTGCCTAATTACACATTTTAATAAATCTGACCTCAGAACAGGTGTCTCTTTTCAATGAACTTGTTGATCTTTAGAGCATTTTTCCTTTTAAAGACTATGTTACTAAGACTGACTAAAGACAATACACTTCTCATTTATCCTCTAAAAAGATAAAAAGTTGTTACAAATTTAATTCATATTTCCTTTTTCCTCAATATAAAGCAATCTATTCTTACTGCAAAAGTATGGAAAAATCTCAAAAAGTAGAGACAGAAAGAAAAAGATTGGAATTCTGGGCACACACACCCCATGTGGTTTTCAGGCTGCAGGGTCTGGGACTCAAACCACAACAAGCAGTTATGTGGGATCTAGCCACATTAGAGACCATGCCACCAGCTGGTCTGTTTTAACTGTTTTTATTTTAAGTAATTAAGAGTAAGCATTTTCTGTACCATCTCTGGCTGCATTGTATTATATGAATGGCTCAAACATGGTTTATTTTACCATTCTATTGTTAATAGATTTTCTAAGTATTCCTCACCTTTCACTACGATATCATGAATGATATCTTGGGTATAATAAAATAGTAATGAAGAACTTAGGTGGAATTTGAAATAGACCTATGTAAGTTCAAATCCTCTTTCAGTTGATTGAGAGTCTGGAAGTGAATGTAATATAAGTAAAGTCTGTCACATAGTAGACAACCAATGAATTAAAGTCAGTACGATAATGAAGCTTTCCTAATTTTAGATTATTTAGAATCTCATAGATGCCCAGAGACTGAATTTCTCAGTTAAACAACAGAAACAGTTTTAAGAATGTTCATATATATTGTCGAATTGCTCTCTAAATGACACACCAAGTCAAACTCTCACCAGAACTACATGTATCCTGACATTCAGGAACACTGTGCTATTCTCTTACTTTCTAATCCAACAGGTAAAAAATGTTACCTAATTTTAACTTGTATGTTTTTGAGCATTTAGCAACAATCTCTAAAAAGTAAACAGACTGGCCACAAACTCAAGATCCTCCTGCCAAAGTCTGACAAGAGGTGGGAATAGAGGAGTGCACCACTGTACTCAGCTTATACAATTTTAAGCAGGTATTAATAATTTTTACTTTTACTAGATCAAATAAGGTTTGATAGTCTCCATTTCCCTTTTTAATCCTGATGAAATACATTGTGGTTTATATTGCTAAATGAGAATATGAACTGAATTGTTTAGCTACAATACCCAAATAAGATTTATTAAATAATACTTCTTTTTCTTATTGATCTGTAATATGTCATTTATGATGTATAAACCTCTTATACATAATAAAGTTTAATTTTATAAAGCACAATGATCAATCAAAGATATCATCCATTGGACATGAATAACCTGCTTTTGGTAGAGCAGCTGCCATTAAAGATTCTTACTGCAACCCTCACACAAATTATTCACTCATTGTCTGGATATCTAAGACAATAAAGGAGGATATACAAAGTAGAATAGAGGATAGCTAAAAATATTTTTTCCAAACTTTAATTCATACTCAGTCCTTTCCCCTCATTTTTCCCACAACAAATTTTCATAATTAATGATATGGAGTGAGAAAGAATAAATATAATAATATTTAGGTACCTATGGGTTTGGAGGGTTTTTACATTCCCATCAAACCCCATGAGGTAGACATCTTTTCCTAACTGTGCAATATGGAAACATATTCAGCAATTTTAACTAAATGTTTAGCATTATAAAAATCAATAAGTAACCAAAAAATAGAACTTGAACCTAGGTCATATGAATCAAAAATTATGTTCAAGGAAAAATACTCCTAGTTGTAAATAAAAAAGAAAGATATCACACACACACACACATACAAACACACACTCAAGGCAGATCAGTCCCTTTCCTGGAGTATTGTTAATCTCCACAGATACTCCAAAGGGCTATTTAACATTTGTTCAGTAACATATATTATAGAGTTTTTATGTTTTTCAAGTGGAAATGTGCATTTGAAGTTGTAAGGATGAGGAGGGATGAATCTCACCTCTGGGATGAGTGAATCTGCAATAGCAGGTGAGGATTGTCCCAAGGAAAGTTAAATGAGGATATGATTACATCTTGACTGATCACCAGGGTCAGTGAGGACTGTGAAAGAATAAATCATACAAATTAGAGTTGAGGGAACCAGCAGTTAGCGTAATGGCTATGTCGCTGGACTCCCACGTAGTTGACTGCAGTTCATGTCCCGGACCTGGTGGCTTAAAACACGCCGGCGCGTGTGTGTGCATGCCCAAGATTCCGAGAGGAGAATGGAGAATGGAGAATGGAGAAGGGATTGTGGTGTGACCATCCCCCCTGGGGAGTGATTTCTCGCTTTCTGTCTCTATGTCTCTCTCTGTCTGTCTGGTGAGCGCACTCGCCCTATAGCGACAAAAACCTCTCCAAAAAAAAAATTAGAATTGAAAGGATGTCAGAACAGCGTGAAGCAGAGTGCTAATAATGAACATTCCTTCTGTACTAGCATTGCTAGCCATCATTGCTTAAGCCCCTAGGAAAGTAAAGAAGTCTTGATCACTACAGTTTCCAACATGACGGGACTGCATTTTAGTGAATGTGTAGAGTGTGTTTTCTGTGTTCTGGAGAATGGAAATTGAGTTAGTGAATGTGTAGAGTGTGTTTTCTGTGTTCTGGAGAATGGAAATTGAGGCTCAGAATTTAAATAAACTACAGAAAATAATTGTAAAATGTCTGGTCTCATAGCTTAGTGGTTCAGGGAGACAGATTCCATATGGCCAATGGCAGTTGGAACCCCAGATCTAGAGCTTCGAAAAACATTCTAGGTGTATATATGTGCATGCCCCAAATCCCAACAGGATAGTGAAATGGAGAAGGGATTGAAGCATGACCATGCCCCATGAGGTTCTTTCTCCCTCTCATTCTCTGTCATGCTGTCTCTCTCTGGCAAGTGCAATCACCCTCTGGGAGTTTAATAATAATAAAATTGTAAAATTATAATAGATAGACAGAACTGAGCACCACTCAAACTAGATTAAAAGAGGAGATGACCGTAAGAAAGGAAGGCATGACCCAGCTGTGGGTACACTGCAAATGAGAACAGGTAAGTGGAAAAGTGGGCTTCTGTGTCTTCAAGGACCCCAGGTTCTCTTTGTTACCTCCTCAGAAGACCCCATGCTGTTCTCCTTCCTGGCCTCATCCTGGGGAAGAACAGATCAAGAGCTGCTCTGCTACTGATGCAAAGGCCTGGTGTCCTTCAGGAAGTCTCCAGCTCATAATACAAGTGGTTTCTGCCACTTCAAGTCCCATTTCCTCATTCTTTGCTTGACATTTCTGACGTAGCACACTCTTACTGATTACCTATTCATCTCATTCTTCTTTCTCCTTGCCAGCACTTTTCCTTCTGTTTTATACCCTGATGGAAATGACAAGTACTTTGTCAACTGGTAGAGATAAAACCCGTGCATATTTTCTGTCTCACTCTGTATGCATGTGGAATATGTAAGACTGGACTATGGATCTTGTTGTCATCCATATAACATGAATACACCTTATAACATGAGGTGGTTATAATCTTCAGTCCAACACTTACACAAGAAATACCACATTTTTCCTATAACTGAGTTTAGTTTCTTTTTCAAGTCCCCATTCTGCAGTTACAGTAGAAGCAGTATTAACTGTTTGTGCCCACACTCGTCCCAGTTTGTGCCCACACTCATCCCTTTGCCCAAGATTATGCCAAAGTTCTAAAGGCTTACAGTACCAAGAAACAGGAATAAGGCTCTTCAAAACCTCCCATTTGCCCATTCTACATCCGTACTAAACCCATACTCACCCCCACGCTCTGCCCTGGAGCCTGAACTGAAAGGACCATGTTAGCAGGGTTTCCTGCCTCTAGCATCCAGTTAAAATCAGAAATCTCGACATGGCTCTTTTTTTCTGATCTCCAGCTTCATGTCCTCTTCTCACAACAGAACAGTGATAACAGTTTGGCTGCTACAAGCCCCAGGTTCTCAAACCCTACTTTGCACCACACTTTTGCAATCAGTCCCTTGTAAAGACCATCTCTTCAAATTGTCCTCCTGTGAACATGCCAGTATTTCCTGCTGTGTGCTTGACTAATTCAGTCCTAGATGTCTTTTGTCCACATAGAAGTTCTGTGGTATTTGTCATTCTGCCCACTCCCAGTTGTCAGATCATGGAGTTCATAGCCTGCCTCATGTTTGTCTACTTTCCCCTGTAAGTCTTCCAACTCACCTCTGCTACTTCAATGCCATGCTGAAGCTCAGAATTACCTGTAGAGTCATCAGAGTAGGTCCTGTCTTCCTGGACCTTAAGGTGTACTCTCGTTTCTCTGCATCAAAAGGGCTGCAAAATGCAGGGAGCTCGCTCTCTAGGGAACACCCATGCGTACACACATCCCAAAAGCTCTGGCTCCTTTCACAATCCATTCTGGGGGATAGGTCTGGCTGGCATGAAATGAGAAAAGAGAGTGGATGCACAAAATATTGAGAAAGGAAATATGTGTGTGTGAGTGTGTGTGTATAAAATAACATGTCGAAGTGTGTTAATATAGGTATTTAATCATCAACCTGTAACAAATCTATGAAACTGAACTTTTACATAGTGATTAGAACCACCCAGCCTGTATAATCTAAGAATAAGGACTTAAATGTTCCTATCAAATACTAGACTCTTCATTTATATAGTCTGAAAAGCACTTTGCATGTCAAAACTACTTGGATGTCCAAGACAACCTTAAGAGGGCTGTAAAGTATGCTCCACTTTATAGTTCAGAAACTGAAGTTTAGAAAGGTTACATGAGTTTTTCCAAACTCATATCATTTCACAGCAAATTATTTACAAGATATTACAATTGTAATTCCAGTACTCAGATTCAGGCTGCCTCCCACCCTATCACCTCTCAGGAGATGACTGCAAATGTTCTGCAACTGTATGATATTATTGTCATAGCGAATATTCATGAGAATATGTATATAAACTTCTTCAAAGTCAAGGAATGCATCTGTGGGCTGAATCACTGGGCTGTGGTTGCCTCCAGGCAATTTCCAGACTCATTTCCCTCCTCCCCTCCACTCCATCTGCTGCCTTTCCACTCCTTTCACATAGCCTGTCAATTTTCTGAATTACAGGTTCATTCAGAAGGCTGTTCATAGATGGAAAGAGGTGAGAGAGGGGAGCCCCAAGCAGCAAGTGAACTGCACTGAAAAACCACAAGGTACATAAAAGAGAAGACACTAGTAGATATATTGAATTTCAAAAAATGTGGCCTGGCTGAAAAGAATGAGAGACTGTGAAAGCAACATGAATTTCCAATTGCATTCTGAATCCAAGTACAGGAATTCGAGACTATGGAGTGCAGGATGGTTAGTGGATGGGTGGTAATGAGAAAGTTTGGAATATGGACTCAGATTAGTGATCTCCCTATAAGGAACTGTGGGCAGACCAATTATCACACCTCAGTTTCCTTACTACTAAATGGTTAAGTTGTATTCAAGATTTCTTCTAACTCTAATAGCAGGTAACATCTGTAACTGACACTACAACATTTTGTTTTCCATGGGTGCATGAAATCACGCCACATGGTAAAGCTGCCATTTGAACTTCAATGTCAAGTTTTGATGCTCACAGGAAATGAGTTTTTAAAAATAGGGACAACCCTGTAATCTAATGGTTAAAGGAGCAGGATCCCACATGGTCAATTGCAGTTGGAATCGTGGGCCTAGATGCTTGGAAAACATGCTGGGTGTGTGTGTGTGTGCATGTCCAAGTTCATGGCAGGATAGAGAAATGGAGAAGGGATGGCAGCATGATCATGTCCTATTGAGGGGTGCTTTCACCCTCCACTCTCTCACTGTTTCGCTCCAGAAAGAGCACACATCTTTTAACAATTAAAAAATAATAAGTACATATGGGATCAACAGTAAGAGTAATGGCTATGTCGCTGGACTACCATGTAGTCGACTGCGGTTCGAGTCCCGAACCTGGTGACTTAAACTCACGCTGGGTACGCGTGTGTGCATGCCCAAGATCCCGAGAGGAGAATGGAGGAGAAGGGATTGTGGCGTGGCCATCCCCCCTTGGTGGTGATTTCTCGCTTTCTATCTCTCTATCTCTCTCTGTCTGTCTGGCGAGCGCACGCGCCCTATAGCAAAAACCTCTCCAAAAATAAATAAATAAATAAAAAAGTACACAAAAATAAAGAATAATACCAACTGTAAAGATGCTATTCTGAGGTCAGTCTGGAATCCAACTTCAATAAAATAGGGGGAAATTGACTTATTGTCTTATTTAACTATAACCATAGCAAATGTTAGATTCATTTATTCATTCAATGAACCAAAATTAAAGAAACATCTGCTATGGGCTAAATACTTACTGTACTTGTCTTTATGAGCTCATTATCTTTTTTGCAGGGGATTAAGACAATATGGTGTATATAATGTTGTGGATCATGTTAGACTACAGGCAAATCCAAGGTGTTATGGACAGCTAATGAAAGAACAAAAAGGGCTCCAAGCCCAGCTTATGAAAAGAGAATGAATAGAAAACTGAACATAGTCAAGGAACTGTAAGGGAATCGAAACACATTTCATCAAAAGGGCTGGATATTTTATTTTCATGACTAAATCATGAAAAAACTCACACCCTGTTTGTAAACGAGCCCAAATACAGAAAGCAAAATTCCTTTGCTATTTGCTACTCTTGTGAGATTCTTTTTTTAAATACTTTTTAAATTTTACATTTAATCCCTATACATTTTTATAGTATACAATATGGTTTCTCTCAGCATGAATACAGTGTATATTAATCAATCATTACCATATATATTATAATCCACAGGTGACTTTTTATTTTAGCATCTACTAAATGTGTTGTTTGCTTTTTCCCTGATCCCCTCCCTCCCACCCACTATTATTCCAATACTGTCTCTAATATTTACAGTTGCCCTCCTTGCTGTTTCTGTGATAGCATGCAGACATTCAGCATATATTGAGTGGGGAGATAAAATGTCTTTCTTTCATAGTCTGATTTGCTTCTCTTATCATTAAATCATTTCTATTTATTTACTTTGTATTGAATGTTAGGATCTCATTATTTTTTATGACTGAGTAGTATTCCATAGAGTACATGTGTCACATTTTTTCAATCCACTCATATGTTTTTGGAAGCTTGGGTTGATTCCATGTCCGAGCAATTGCAAATAACACTGCACATGGATGTGCAAGTGGTTTTCCAAGTGAGTTTTCCCATCCTCTGAGCAGATAGCTAAGAATAGAATTACTGGATAATACGGTAGTTCTTTTGTAGGTTTCTGAAAAACCACTATATTATTCTTCACAGTGGTTGTACTAAATTGCATTGTCACAAACAGTGTAGGAAGGCTCCCTTTTCATCACAACTTCAACAGCACTCACCATTCTGTTTTTTTGTTTGTTTGTTTTTTTGTTTGTTTTTTTTAAATTTTAGCCATTCTGACTGGAGCTAAGTGGTATCTCATTGGGGTTTTGATTTGCATTTCCCTTATGATATGTTCCCATATGTTTTCATATGACTTTTGGTCATTCTATGTATTCCTTGGAGAGTTTTCTGTTCAGCTTATGTGCCCATATTTTAATTGGATTGATTTTTTTGTGGGGGGGTTAAGGGGTATGAGTTCCCTGTATATTTTGGTTATCAGTCTCATATCTGAGGCATAGTCTACAAATATATTCTCCCACTCTCAGAGTTGTCTCTGCACTCTAATTCTTGTTTCTTTTGCTGTACCAAAGTTTTAAGCCTAATGTAGTCTCACTTGTCTAATTTTGAGACTATTGCTCATGTTTTGGGGGAGGTTTTCATTAAGAAGCCTTTACATTCTCCAGTGTCTCCAAGAGTTTTCTCTGTATTTTCCACCAGTAGTTTTATAATTCGAGGTTTTGTGTTTGGATCCTTGATCAATTTTGAGCTGATTTTTGTTAATGGTGAGAGATAAAAATCCAGTTTCATTTTTCTGCAAGTGGATATTCAGCTTTTTCAGCCCCATTTTCTGAGGAGATTTTCTTTTCCTCACTGAATTATCTTATGCCCTTTTCAAAGATCAGTTGCTGCATGTTTTGGGGTTTATTAAATTCTTAATTCTGTTCCATTTGTCTACCTTCCCATTTGGGGGCCAATACCATGATGTTTTGATTATCACAGCTTTGTAATATGTTTTGAGGTCAGGAAGTGAGATGTCTCCTAATTTATTCTTTCTACACAGTATTGTTTGGGCCAATATAGGGCCTCTTATGATTCCAGACCAATTTTAAGATTTTTGGGGGGGACTAGCAGATAGTGTAATGGTTATGTCACTGAACTCCCACATGACCAACAGTGGTTTGAGTCCCAGACCTGGCAGCTTGAAGCTCACTCCTCATGCATGTGCATGCATTCCTAAAATTCCAAAAGAATAGTGGCGGACAAGGGATTGAAGTATGGCTATCTCCCCTGGGAGGTGATTTCTCATTTTCTCTCTCTCTGTTTCCATATGTCTCCACTGTCTCTCTGGCAAGCGCACATGCACTACAGCAAAGAATCTCTCTGAAAAGAAAAAAAGATTTTTTTCTATTTCTGTGAGAAATATCTTGGTTAGTTTGAACAGAATTGCATTGAATTTATAGATAAATTTTAGTAAGATTAACATTTTTATTATATTAATTACTCCAATCCAGGAACAGGGGATATTTCCCACATTTTTGTATAATTTTCAATTTCTTTTTTAAGTGTTTCATGGTTTTCCTTGTATAGGTCTTTTACTTCTTTGATTTGATTTATTTATAGGTATCTCATTGTTCTTGTGGCTGTTGTAAATGAGATTGCTTTGAATTCAATCGCAGTTTGTTCATTGATAATACATAAAAATGCTAATGATTTTTACATATTGATTTTGTATCTTCCCACTTTATTGCATTCACTTACCACTTCCAGAAGTTTTGTAAATTCCTTTGGATTTTCTATGTATGCAATCATATCTTCTGCTAATAGAGATAACTTCACTTCTTCTTTTCCTATTTGATTGCCTTTTATTTTACTCTCTTATCTGATTGCATTGGCTAGGACTTCCAGTACTATGTCAAAAAGGATGAAGAAAGTGGGCGGCCTGTGTTGTTCCAGCTGCAAGCTTTTCCTTATTCAGTATTATATTAACTATGAGTTTGCTACATATGGCTTTTATTGTGTTTAGGAATGCCCCTTCTATGCCAATTTTTCTGAAAGTCTTAATCATAAAAGGGTTTTACAAGGTTTCCAAGATTTTTGTGAAAATCCTATGTCAGTGCCTCATAACATTATTGGTAACTATAGGCCCTCTGTTGTACAGCAGGCCTCCATAACTCACTCATCTTACATAACAGAAATTTTGGGCTCTTTTAACCACACTTACATATTTCCAACTCCCTTTGGTCCCAGGTGACCACTTTCTACTCTCTGGCTCTATGGGTTTTTGACTATGTTATATTTTTCATAAAAGCCATATCAAGCAATATTTGTCCTTCTGTACCTGACTTCCTTCACTTAGTATAATGCTGTCTAGGTGTACTTATATTATAAATAACAGGATCTCTTGTCATGTAAAGCTGAATCATATCCCATATTCCACTATATGTATATACCTCGTTATTGAGAGTAGGGTATTGAAGTTATCTACTACTAACCTGTTGATAGGTAGATAGATGGATGATAGATATAAGCATATGTATTCACAGAGATAGACACATGTGGCATGCACATATATTTATAATTGCCATATCTCCTTGTAGAGTTCACCTCTTATCATTATATAATGACCTGATCTGACCCTCGTGACAGTCTGTGATTTGAAGTGCATTTTGTCTGAAGAAAGCTTAGCCACCCTTGTTCTCTTTTGTTACTATTTGCATAGAATATATTCATCTCTTCATTTTCAGCTTATGTGTGTCCTTAAGGCAAAACTGAGTCTCTTATAGACCGTATATTGTTGGGTATTATTTTTTAAAATCCATTCAGCCACTGTGTGTCTTTTGATTGGAAAGTTTAGCTTATTTACATTTAAAGTAATTATATATAAGGACCTTTATGCCATTTTGTTAATAGCTTTCTGTCTGTTTTGTAATGTTCTTGTTCCTCTCTCTGTCTTTATTGTGGTTTGAAGGGGATTTTGTAGTGATGTTTTGATTCTCTCCTGTTTATCTTTCTTATCCACTTGTATTGAACATTTTATATTTTTAACAGTTTAGTTTAAACTGATAAGAGCTTAACTTCAAGCCATATAGAACTTACACTTTGTGCTTCACTCCCACATTATTATTGATGCCAGAATTTCCTTCCTTTCATACTGTGTTGCTATTGACAAATTTCTATGGTTATAGTTATTTTTAACATTTTGCCTTTCAATTTTTAAACTAGTATACTAAAACTGATTTACATGCCACTGTTACAGAAATACAGTATTCTCTATTTGTCTTTATATTGACCTTCACCAGTTAGATTTATATTTTCATATGCTTACACGTTGCTATGTAACAGCTTTCTCTTTCACTTGGTTAGCACTTCTCATAAGGCAGGTCTAGTGGTGAACTCCCATGGGTTTTGTTTGTTTGCAAGTCTTTATTTTTATTTTTTCTTTTTTTTTTTTTTGCCATAGGGCACATGTGCTCACTAGAGAGAGATAGTTAGAGGGAAAGGGAATAAGCAACTTCCATGTGGAATGGTCACACAGCAATCCCTTCTCTTCCATTTCTCTTTCATTTTGGGATTCTGAGCATTCTTGTATATATAGATATAGATATAGATAGATAGATAGATAGATAGATAGATAGATAGATAGATAGATATATCTGGCATGTTACTCAAGTAGTTGGGTCTCAGACTCAACCCACGTAGTTGGTCACATGGGATCCTTAACCATTATGCTGTGGACTGGACTAGTCTGTCCATTCCTAAAGGATAATTTCCCTGGTCATGATAATTTTGTTTGGCAGGTTATGTTTCCTTTTCACTTTATCCTGGCCTGTAATGTTTCTACCAAAAAAAAAAAAATCTGCTGATCGCCTTTGGAAGATCCCTTCTTATGACAGGTTGCTTTTCTCTTTTATATTCTCTTTGACTTTTGGCAATTTAATTATAATGTGACTCACTTAAACATCTTTAATTCAACTTATTTCAGTATCTTTGGGCTTTGTGAATTGGTATGCTCATTTTCCTCCCTAGATTTGGGGAATTTTCAGCCATTTTTTTTCTTTAAATAAGCTTTCTACTATTTCTTTCTCAAATTTCCATAAGGGCTATATTAGTTCACTTGATAATGTTCCATAAGTCCCATTGATTTTCTTCAATCTTTTTCATTAATTTTTTAATTCTGTTTCTCTGCTAAATAATTTCAAATGGCCTGCATTTTAATTTGCTGATTCTTTCTTCTGCTTTATTAAATCTGATGTTGAATAAAGCTCTCTATTGAACTTTTCAGTTCAGTCATCATGTCCTCCAGCTCCAGGATTTCTGCTCGATTTTTTCTAATGGTTTCATTTCTTTCTTGAATTCTCATTCTCTCATGTATTGCTTTCCTGGTTT
This sequence comes from Tupaia belangeri chinensis, assembly GCF_000334495.1. Taxonomy (NCBI): domain Eukaryota; kingdom Metazoa; phylum Chordata; class Mammalia; order Scandentia; family Tupaiidae; genus Tupaia; species Tupaia belangeri. Next base: position 485,361 of record NW_006199230.1, read on the forward strand.
TGTTTCTTTTTCTGTATCTCTTACAGATCATTTAGTTTGAGATAACGTCTTTAAATTCTTCATAAAGTATTTTGTGGCTCTTCATTTCTTTACCATCAGTTACTACTTTGATGGTGTTGTGCTTTCCTAATTCTTCAGGACCCCATAGCCTTGCATCGATATCTGTGTATACAATGAAACAGTTATCTCTTCCAGTCTTTACCAATTGGTTTTAAGAGAGAACAAACTTTGCCAGTCAGCCCATTTAGAGATTCTGTGTATGTCAGCCACACATCAGTTGGCTGGTAATGTCCACAGGCAGGCCTACTATTACAGTCCACAAGTAAGGCTGTTGGTGTAGACCATGGGTGTGTCAACTGCTGGTGTTTGCAGGAGAATAGGCAGGTCCATGGGTGTGGGCAGGTCTGTCACTGATAGACATGGTCCACTGATAGACATGGCTCTCTTCTTGGTCTGTGAGCAGAAGAGGTATACATTTTGTCACAGGTGGAGTTGTGGCTGGGCCTTCTGCATGTAGCACATGTTACTTTCTTTGTGCCTTCAGGCTAATTATTTAATCAAATTAAGTGTTTTTCCATCAATAAAATGAAGTATAGTTGTAACAGCTCCATATTATCACACACACATACACATAGACACACAAAACCCAGCTGTCATAGATTTACTCACTGTTGCAGAATGAATTACCAATGAATGATGGAGGAAAATTAAAATAAATCCTGTGGAACTGGGCTGCAGTTGGAGATTTCAGTATGAACTTATATCAATTTTACCATATTTTCAAATAGAAACAGGAGCATAATTGTTTGTATGTGTCTGTGTGCATGCATATGTATACACTTATATAATACACACATATATAAAATATATATTTATATATCATATAAACATACATAATATTATTCTCTGCTCTCAGAGTTACAGAATATGTGTATGTACATTAAGCTATATATATGATTATATACATATATTTGAAATGACAGATATACATATATATATATATATATATATGGTTTAACATGCAAACATGTATTTCAAATTCTAGGAGGAGAGAATGTTTAGAAGCAGGTATCTCAGTAGCAATCTGCACACCTAACATCCAAATCTTAAGTTTCTAATTATCATTCTCTGATTAAAAGAACCAGCACTTCCTGGAGAAATAACTGATTCTAACACTAGGAAGGGGATAATATAGATAAACCTAAATCAGCTCATAGAACCAGAAAATAAGTGCTTTAAAAAACAAACAAAAAAGGATGAGTACACTATGAAAGGACACAAGAACCAATCCAAAAGATCTCTAATTAAGTAAGTCTAGAACAATGTGAACATATTAAATAAAGATAATTTTGGATTATGATCCCTCCCCCAAAATAAAACATTCATGATTTGATACTGATCTAAACAAATGCTTGAATACATAATAAATGGGGAAAAGAAACAAATATATATATATTCATAATTGCCATGTATTCACCAAAGAAAAACAGAAACAAAGAGTAAAGACCTCCCCAGTGGAGCATAGTCACACTACAATTCCTTCTTTTCCATTTTTCTCTCCTGTCAGAATTTGGGCCATGCAAACACAAATCCCTAGCATGTTTTTTCATGCTGATAGCATCAGGATTTTAGCTTCAGTCAGCCATAGGAGATCTGGGTCCTTTAATTACTTGGCTACAGGGATGACCCAAAACAAATATTTCATTAAAAAGAATTTGAAAGGATAAATAGAGAAAAAATGAGGGAAAACAATCACATCACGATTAGGCATAGTAGTAACTGTTGCCAGCAAGATCCATAGATGAATACTGAAATTTGGGGTGGGGGGTGAATTTTCACAGAGAAGAGGCTGTTTGCTTATCCTTAAAATATTATGTACAAAATATTAATTAATTACTGTCATGGTTTTTACATTTATTCACAAATTTCTAGTAAATTTTCTAAAGATATCGTACATCAATAACAGTATTTCATTCTGGCAATAGCATGTACCTCTAACATAATAAGATGTGAAGAAAAGGATGTTATCGCCTCCATAGTAATCATTCCATCCACAATTTATCTACTTTTGAGAAAACTTCAGATAAATCCAAAGTAAAAGACATTCTAGATTGCCAGATGCCAGGCTGCCTAGAGCTGCTGGGCCTAACAGCCAACCAGAACCCATGACTCATGCCCTCCCCCAAATGTGTTAGGATTTCCAGTTTTTTTTCTTGGGAAATTAAGAAGAATTTGCACCCTCCTGACCCCATCTGGAGACTGGTTCAAGCGAACGACCTTGCCAGATAACAGGCTGCCTGTAACTGCAAGGCCTAACTGCAGGGACCATGGCTCATCCCCTCCCCCACTCGCCGTTGGATTCTTAGGACTTGGGTGTTTTGGATAGTGTGTGGGACATGTTGCACACTGCCAGATGTTTTCTTTGCTCCTGAGGTAAAGCTTAGCAGCTCAGTTTGAGGCACACCTGTTCTTTAGAAACATGGAGAATGTTGGGTCACCCAAGACCAGCGACAGCAGTTCAAGGTGCTGGTGAGCAACAGGGAGGTGAAGCAGAAGAGACATGGTCAATTTTCTATTCCTGAACACCTTTAAATGCTCGGAGATACCTTGAACAATTTAGGAAGGAATGTACAGATCACCAGATGACTAGGAACAATCACAGAGGCACAATAAATATGAGTAACCAACAAAAATGTGTCTCCCCCAAGGGAAAACATCAATTCCACATCACCCACAGACAACACAATGGAAGTTGTGGAAATGTCAGATACAAAATTCAGAATATTCATACTGATCAAATTAATTGAGACAAAACAGAAAAGAGACAACAAGTTCCAGATGAGGAAGTCCTTTCATGATTTGAAAGAAGAAATAGACACCGTAAAAAGGAATGCAATGGAATTGTTAGGGATGAAGAATGTGATACAGGAAATTAAAACATCCCTCAAAAGTATTAAAAGTAGATTGGATCACACAGAAGATTGAATCTCGAAAGTAGAAGACAAAACTACTGACTTAGAAAAATGTATCAAAAAAACTAAGAAAACAACCAAGCACCCTAATATCTGGATAATTAGTATCCCAGAAAAGGAAGAAAAAAATAAGGGTATTGATCATTTATTTCATAAAATCCTGGAAGAAAACTTTTTAAACCTAGAGAGGAATTCAAAACCACAAAGACAAGATACTAAATTTGACAAGAGGAAAATGTCAAGTTACTTATAAAGGTTATCCCATAAGGATAACATTGGACTTCTCATTGGAGGAAAGGAAAGAATGGGGAAATATAGTCAAAGTGTTAAATGAAGAACAGTTTCAACCAAGAATATTATACCAGGCAAGATTATCCTTCATATGAGGGATCTGCAAGCTGTAGATCCTGGGATTCTGGAAGAGTAAGTCAGTTCAACTCTGAAGAACTCAGAGGCAAGGAAGCTGATGATGTGATTCACACTCTGAGATTGAAAACCTGAAAATTCAAGGGGCAGCTGGTAGAAATCCTGGAGTCAAAAGGCAGACAAACCTTAAGTTCTGATGGCCAAGGCAATAGGATTATAATTTGCTATCTCAAAAGAATCCCAGTAGTCTTTTGTATTTATTCTCTCTAGATTTCCTTGATTCAAGGGTTAACTCTGTCCACAGAGCAGCCTTTAGTTTCCTAAAGTTTCCTGATTCCTATCTGCTTGCCTATCCTTAGATTCATGAGATAACCACTAATCTCTATCCCTCTTTAAGCTTAAACTGTCTAGGGTTTGTTTCTGTTAATCCAATTAAGATTTGTAGACGATGATATGCACCTAGATTTACATTTTCTGTTGTATTTGTGTTTTAATAATCAAGGCCAGTAATTTTTTAGTCACACTTCATATAAACCATCTGGTTCAATTACCTCTGGGTTCATATATTTACCATATTCTTTTAATTCAGGTCATTTGTTTATTCTAGAATCATTCTCTAAAATGCCTTCACTCTATCTCATGCTCAAATTCCACCCATAATTCCATCCATAAGTGGTGAAAATGTCCTATTACTCTTTTTTAGTTTTGCAAAGTTATTTATATAACTTACTGTCTTCCTTCTTAAATCTGAGGATCAGCTTCCCTTGAGATCAGCTTTCCTTGTTCTTATCAGGCAGCCTATTGAGAAATACTATCTAATCATGTAAATAAATTAATTTAAATTGCTTTAAAAGTATGGAAATGCAAGAAATTGGGGGCAGCAGATGGCATAGTAGTTACATGACTGGACTCTCACATGACTGACTATGGTTAGAGTTCCAGACCTGAAGGCTTGAAACTCACACAGGGTACATGTGCATGCTTGCCTAAGATCCGGGAGGAGAATGGAGGGAAAAGGATTGAAGCGTGGTCATTTGCCCAGGGGGTGATTTCTCCCTTTTCCTCTCTCTATCTCTCTTTCTCTCTGGCTAGCACATGCACCCTAAGGCAAAAAAATTGCAAGAAATTAATGATATTTTGCTGTATTTTGTACTGATATTGTACTGTAAGAAAGTTTTACTGGAAGAAAATTATTTTTTAAAAGTAAAGCTATCTTGGCATTGTCCAGGGACAATGGGGGAGGAGGATGGGACATAGCAGAGGGTGGGGGATGGGGAATCAAGGATGGCAAAACAAAAGGCAAGGTATGCAGGACATAAGAATTGGAAAATTATTTGCTGAGAACATGTATGTTGATGTGCTTGATTGAGCCAATGCACAGTGTATTTTGGATGGAAAATTCATTTGTGTGTTGTGATGGTGTATAGTGAATTAATGTAGAAAATGAATAAATTAAAAAAAAATTAAATTAAAAAAAAAGTAAAGCTATCTTACACATACTTGTAAAAGAAAGTATTTGAGAATATCTTGGTTGCCCTGGATTAGGCAGATTTCTTAAACAGGACACCAAAAAGTGCTAATAAAGCATAAATTGATACATCATACTATATTGAAATTAAGAATTTCTATTCATCACAAAAAGAAAGAAAGGAAGGAAGGAAAGAAGAAGGAAAGAAAGAAAGGAAAAGGTAAGTCAAAAATGAGAGGAAATATTTTTAATATACATAAAAGACTCAAACCCAGACATTAAAAAAATTCCTACAAATCAATCTTTGAAAACAAATTACATATGTTCTTACGGAAAAATGAGCAAAAGAATTGACCAGGTAATTCACAAAAAGGGATACCCAGAGGGCCATCAAACTTTTGAAAATATGTACATCCTTAGTCATCAGAGAAATGATACATAATAAAGTCATAATGAGATACCACTACATATACACCAGAGTAGCTAAAAAAAAAAAAGAGTGTTGACAAAAGAAGTAAGCAAGAACACACTGCTACTAGAAGTGTAAACTGATAAAACCACTTTAAAAATACTGGGTCATCAGAAAAGTTATGATGCATTTTTCTATGTTTTCTAAGCCAAAATGTGTCGTGACTTTTCTGACAACCCAGTAGTTGGGTGTCATCAACTAAAGCTAAATACAGGCCTACTCTATGACCTGGTAGTTCCTTCACATCAATGCATCCATATATCAAAGGGCATGTATAGGGATGTTGCTTGCATTACTTGTGTTAGCCAAAACCTGGAAACAGATGTCCATCAACAGAAAAACGGATAAAGATGTTGTTGCACATTCTTGAAGAAGCACAGTACACAACAATGAGAATGAACAAAATATTGTTGAATCCAGGAAATATGGGTGAATTGCATAAACATAATACTGAGTTTGTTATTTCTAAGAAGGGACAAAATTTTTCTTTCCTTTTTTTTTTTTAGAGAGAGATTTTTTGCTATAGGGCATGTGTGCTCACCAGAGAGACAGAGAGAGACAGAGAAACAGAAAGGGAGAAATCACTCCCCAGGTGGGATGGCCATGCCACAATCCATTCTCCTCCATTCTTGTGTCGGGATTTGGGGCAAGCACACACAGACACTGGCCTGAGTTTTAAGCTTCTGGCTCCTGGACTCAAACCCTGGTCGATTACATGGGAGTCCAGCAATGTAACCATTACGTCATCTGCTGGTATCAGGCACAAAATTTTTCCACATATGATTCAACCTGTGTATGGTTAATGCCAGGCAAAACTAGTCAATGGTGTTAGAAGTCATCTTCTGTTTATCTTTAATAGGCGATAGTAATGGAGTGGGGAAAAGGACATTTTCTGAATGCTGGTATATTACATTTCTTAGTCTGGAGACTGATTATACAGATGTATTCACTTTGTAAAAATCTATCAATTTGTAAACTTATAATTTGTGCACATTTCTGTTTGACAGTTATTTATTGTTTCTTTCTCAATTTTGCCAAAGGGTGCATGTACTACCTGGAGAGAGACAGAGAGAAAGAAGGAAAATGAGCAACCTCTTCTCCTCCATCTTTCACCCCACTCGGGATTCTGGGCATCCACACACACATGACAGTCGTGTCTTCCAAGCTGCCAGGTTCAGGACTCAAACTTTGCAGTTGGCCATGTGGGATCTAGCTGCCTCAGCTACCATACCACCAGCAGGCCTAATAAAAATCTTTAAATAAAAGGTTTTACCAGTTATTTATAGCAACAATCGCATTGCCTTAGGCATGATGCCAAAGGATTGTGTATGTATAAATTACATATCCTTTTAGTAGCACAAAAACTATTAAAATCAATATTTTTATATTACACCTTTAAGAATTAAGAGGTAAAATTACACAGTGATTTATTCAGTGGTACAAATAGGAACAATAATAAGTGTTTATTGATTTTGAAATTATGGAGGCCTGAGAATTTAAATTAGTCTCTTATGCAAAAGTAATCCACGTGTTCAAATGACCTTGGTATTTACGATTAGCTGAGAATTTTTAAGCAGGAGGAACATATGTCATCATCAATCAAGGTAAAAGTACTCCCTCTGCTTCCCTGTTTCCCCTTTGGTGTATTTGATCTGAGGTATGGTTCTAGGGCCTTCCTTAACATTATAAGCTTACTTAGAAAGGTAAATAATGCTTAAAATCCAACCAAGTGTGCTATGGCTCCATCAAAATAGTCAGGGGGGCAAGTAGCATCAAGTAATAAAGATCTGTCTAGGCCAAGAAACAAAATCTGCTGCATTCTGGAGAAATCTGTTTCTCCTCAGCTTCTAGAATGAACTTAGAACCATCGGACTTCAAAAAAGGCCTAGAAACAAAAACACTTTGGTAGGTCTTTGGGCACTCAGCTTTTTTTTTTTTTTTTTTAATTTATTTTGAGAGGCAAAACAAAGACAGAAAAGAAACAGAGAAAGAAACAAGCACCCTCAACGAGTCTCCTACAGTGATTCCACTCTCCAGCCCCACGTGTTTACCAGCCAGCCAGGGCCAGGACAATGGACATCCTCACACGCGCACACACACACAGCATTTTTAAATACACCCAAGCACTGAACCCTATCTTCCACATGGCTTCCAGCATTGCATAGTGTTGTGCTACCACCACACCAGCACACCACCACAGGTGGGCCCTGTTAGCATTTGTACTGGGTAATCAGATTTAAATTCAAATATACATTTTTCATAGCCTTGAAGGATAATAGAAAGCACAGAAAGTCAAAGAGCATGGAACAGCTGGATGCCTCAGAGGAGGGAACTTCCTTGTTGCTAGTTAAGGACACAGTACAGGGTACTCCTTTGAATTGTTGTACTTCTTTGGAAATGTAAAGATAAAAGTGATGGTTCAGGCCAGTCACCCTGGCATGGTAAACACAAACAAAGCACAATTAAAAGACCCACCACGCACTTCTTCAAAACAGGGCATTAATGACAGGGTCCTTGCCTTTTCACATATCCCTCCCAAAGAATCTAGGCCTTTTGTTGTGTCCCATACTTTAGAAATATCCATGTAATACTAACACTCTCACACACAGATACACACACACACACATAGAGAGATACACACACAGCTCAAGCATATGTATTAAAGAACACAGTTGCTCCTGCCCTCAACCCAGACCCTTAAACATGCTCTTCATAAGCGACACCACTCAGTCCCCAGGTAATCATGCTCTACGCTTCGTGTCATACAAACTGAAAAGTGTAGACAACTGTATGCTCTGTGGTAAAGGTTTGAGGGTTGTGTTAATTCTGGCATCAGAGTCAGAAGTTGCTTCCTGGTTGCGATAGATTGAAAGTGTTTCCTCCAAAATTCATGTATTGGAAGGAAAAAAAAACATAACAGGGTTGGGAGGTGGAGCTTTTGGGGAGGCATTTAGGTAGTGAGGGCTCTAGCCTCATGAACAGATCAATGCCGCTCTAAAAACACTTTTGGGAGTGGGTCATCTCCCTCTACACTTCTGCCATGTGGGGACACAGCATTTGTCCCCTTTCTGTTCTCCTGCTTCCTGCCCTGTGAGGATGTGGCAAGCAAGCGGGCACCTTGATCTTAGGCTTCCCAACCTCCATGCCTGTGAGAGAACACACACTTCTGCTCTGTAGGCATTGCCCAGGCTGTGGGTACAGTTACAGAAACACGGAATGGACTGACATTATTGTAGGCAGGGACTGAATGCTAGATGTATGTATATAAAAGACAAATAAACTTACTTGCTAAAATCTTCTCAGCATAAATGCAGTAGATTTCTACAGAAAACATATTTCCAGTACTGTTTTGTTTCCTCTTTCTGTTCCATTTTGTAGATTGAGTGGTGCTCTGATTAGCACAGCATTCATAAAAATTACACACTGCAGATGAGTAACATGTTGAAACCATAAACAGTTTATACCACTTTTGAATATGTACATATGGTGGTTGTAACCCTCTTTATATTGGCAACTAAATGAACATTGAATACTACATTTATAAGCTTTTAAATAAAAAAGTAATAAGGTATAATTAAAATTTCAAATATTAAATTAATACATCAGCCTCAATTTTAATTGATATTTTGATTTCATGAATTTTAATTTTTCTTCTGTTTTTCAATATTAGTAGATATTCTGGATATTTTGAAAGAAAATAAATTTTTAAAGGCATAAAAATTAATTTATTATATATTTGTATTTAATTTAAAATACATCTTTAGATAAAAATATATCAAGTTTTATATACTTTGAATGTTTATCTACTTATTTATTTATTCAGGTCATTATCTGATAGCATTTAATATGAAAACATTTTCATTATAATAGTTTGTAGTTTTGCTGAAATGGAGACAATAAAAATGAATTATATGAAATAGACATATAACATAGAAATTAGGTTTATCTGCATTTTGTTACTCATTCAAACATCTCTAGCTTATCAACAAATGGCAGTTATTCCCATAATTGATTTCTCAATACTTTGTTTACTTTTAGTCAATTTAATTTACGTAACTTTCAATTTGAAATTTTATGTATACTATTAAAGTTATATTCAGAAAAACAAGAAGATAAAATATGTTATATAGCAGTTTTTAAGTTGATTTATAACATTTAGATATTTAAACATATAATATGTAGACCTCCATTTTCTTATCTTACCTTGGATTTTGCAAATATCAGCAGCAGGTCTGCAATGAGTCAGACAAAACTTCATCACTTCAGCTTTGTTAATTATTTTTTTGTCTCTGTAAACATACTGTGATATCAAAGGTTTTTTTTAATTTTAGTTTAGTTCTTTTAGTTTTTGCTATAGGGCACATGCTCTCGCCAGAGATAGAGAGAGGGAAAGTGGGAAATCACACCCCTCCCAGGGGAATGAGTGATCAATCCCTTCTCCTCAGTCTCCTCTTGGAATTTTGGGCATGTGTGTATACACCCCGGCATGACTTCTGAGCCTCCACGTTTGGTACTTGAACCACCCAGCCAGACACGTGGGATCCAGCAGCTTAATCTCCATGCTTGTCTATCAGGGTTATTAAAAAAGAAGATGAAGAGGATCAGTCTTGTATCAAGTGTAAGGTAGCTGGCTTCCACATGGCCCACTGCAGTTTAACTCCATGACCCACTACAGTTTATCCCAACAGGATAAAGAAATGGAGAAAAGATTGCAGTGTCACTGCACCTCATTGGGAGGTGCTGTTTCTCTCTTGCTCTCTGTATAGTGAGCACTTGTGCCTTCTGGCAATTAAAAAAAAAAAAGTATGAGTTTATTTTAGTGGAAAAAAGTTTGAAATATGTGCATAACTTTCTTCATGATAGATATTATTTTCTTAACTTTCTGAAGACCCCTTATATTTTGGGTTCATTTGTCTGTAGATAAACTACTCTTGAGTGTCTCAGGCTGGGACTTACACTGGAGGACCGTGGGGTATCATGAAACTGCAGGGCAACAGGGAAACAAGCTCAGCCTTGCATACCGATTTCAAGCCTCTGTTTATATCATGTTTGCTATCTATCTACTGGTTAAAGTAGGTCATAAAGCCAAACCAAGTCAAGGAGGTGGGAAGTCTGGTCTAAAACAAGTCAACGGTGAAGGAATGAATAAATTATTTCACTAGAGCCAGGGAAGACTTTGAATCAATTATTCAATCCACTCAAAGGAACAGTTCATTCTACTACATCATACTACTTTGACCTTAGAACTTTAAGATAGGCTTATTCTCATGGCTTGCTATGACTATTTTTATACTTGCTACTTGGTATGAAAAGATATTTTACAAAAAGTATATAATTAAAAGCTCATCACAGGGCTAGCAGGTGGCATGGAAGTTGAGGTACTGGATCACACATGACCAACTATGTGGTTTAAGTCCTAAACTCAGTGACTTGAAAAACATGTTAGACACATGTGTGTGACCAAAATTCTAAGAGGAGAATGGAGAAGGGATTGTGGCGTGACCATCCCTTTGGGTGGTGAGGAGAAATTTCTCACTTTCTCTCTCTTTCTCTGGTGAGCATCTATGCCTTTAAGCCAACTTAAATTTAAAAAAGAAGTTCATCACAAATTAGTGTGTCACTTTTACAAAAACTGGTAAATGAGTACCAAACAAGTGTTGCCATAGATAAAATGCTGATTATAGTTCAGCTTGATGGGCTATCATAAAATGTTTCTCACTCAAAGTTGTCTTCATACTAAAGTGCTTTCTTTTAAGCAAATCGACAAGGAAGAGTAGAATAGCTAAGAATTTGTACAGTTGTAAAATATGAGTTTAAAGGATAAAGAAATTATTATAAATGGTCCACTTCTAAGTTCATATCTTCAGGCCATTTCATATTTTGACTTATTTCATTTTACAAATTAGTAAATTTGTGAAAAGGAATAGGTGACCTGCAGACAAACTTTTTTTTCAAAAAAGAATATTTAATGTTGATATTTTATATTAATCACCCAACAGGAGTTACTAATAATAATAGAATTCCTTGAAAGGAATGTTTAATCCTGGCAAGACATTTTTAAATTGCATCACACACAAAAAAAGATAACGTCTGGTATCTTGGAATTTAGATTCTGGTAGATCAGTCAAAGTACAGTTAGAGCATAAACATAAAACTAACTCTCACAAGTTACTAAGTTGCTCTTGAAAAATGATGAAATAAGAAATTGTATTATTAGTTTAAATATTCAGGAGGCTACAGATATCTAGAGATATGAGGCATAACTGGCAGTGACTTTCCTGCCCCAGTGACTCCAGTCATGAACTTGTATCTTAAGGCATACCTCCCTCAAGAAGGATTATGTGTCCCACTTATAAGAAACTAAGGACTGGTTTGACTGATGAAATGTATTTTGAAATTACTTGGGCCACAGCAAAGTGGGATATAAATGTTTGTCATTAAAAGCAACTAAAATTCAGCTCTGTATGTCCATATACAGCATTATATTGCCTAAATTTACTGGAATAAAAATTGATCCCTGGGCCAACAGGTAGAATGGTGATTAAGGAACTGGAATCCACATGACCAACTCCACAGTTTGAGTCCTGGACCCAGCAGCTTGAAAAACACGCCAGATGCACGTGTGGACGTGCATGTCCAAAATCCCAAAAGGAAAATGGAAGAGAAGGGATTGTGGCATGGCCATTTTCCCTGGGGGATGATTTCTCACTTTTATTCTCATTCAGTCTCTTTCTCTGGTGAGTGCACGCACCTAAAGGCAAAAATCTAATAAAAAAAAAATTGATCTCCCAAGTGACTTGCTATAATAATAGAAAGACTAAACTATGAGGCATTAGCTTCATTGTTAGACAATGGATAATCAGGAAATTTGTTTGCAATGTAAATAGACATGACCCTTGTTATATAGTGGTGAATTGAAATAACAAGAAAGACAGATACTGTACCAAATAAGCTTGGGGCTAAATGGAGAGAATGAGAGATATAATGTTAGTATAATGCCTTGGCTACTATTGGCCGCATTTGATAAGGTACTACTCAAAAGAGATTAACTCAGAAAAGAATTGAATAGCTAATAAGCAAGAGTAAAAGGGAATTTGGAGAGCTAAGATATTTGTGGGGCTTTCACCGTTGAAGGATGCAAATATTTTTCATCTCCACTAGGTTTAAAAAAAAAAAACTAAAAAGAAAAGTTTTGGGTGACCAATTAAAAGATTAATTTAAAAAGAAGCTTTATTGGAAAAGCAAAATTAAGCATGTGACCATAAAAACCGTTTCAAAACTTTTGAATTAAGAGAGCAAACAAAAATCCATTTATTTAGACAAATGGCAGAGGGAGATTGTATTAAGGACATGGTTCCTATAGGAAAATATAACAGAATTAGAGTGTCTATAATAAACTTTAGATAAAGAAATGTGTATCAAAAAAAATTATTCCTGTAGGTATTTGCATAGGTAACTAAATGAAATCAAACAGACAAGAAGCCATAAACAATTTTGAGAGTTTTACTCCAAAATACCAACCAATCTGGACCAAATTAGAATGACTGAGATATTAAATGATTCTTAGTCCTCACATTTCTATGGGAAATGTATCATTGAAACTGGAGCCATTATAAGTACTATAAAGATAGAAATTTACTGTAGGAATTAGAGTTTACACAAAGGTAGGTGGAAAATGAGGCTTTTGGAAGTAGACATTGAAGAGAAAAATCACTAATGACTTTATCCTGAAGCATGGCTCAGGGGGACAAGTTGGAGCTTACAAGAAAATACAAACAAACAAACAACAACAAACAGTTACTCTCAGAGAGGGGCTAGAGAATTTGGCAAAGATGCAGAGAGAGTTCTATGTAAGTTCTGTGACCCCACAGCTAGACTCAGGTAGGTGTGAGGCAGCTGTTGGTCAACCTGGCCCGCAGGTAAGATCAGCTAGAGCAGGTGAGCTAGAACTAGAGGCTCCCAGGCGCCTCTACATCAGGCTGACCACCATAGCCTTCCAAGAGTGATTTCCTCTGCCATTACTCAAAAATTTTTTTCTTTTATCAGCTCCATCAACGACCATACAGAGAAGGGGTTCTGAGAAATGTAGCTCCCAACCTCAGATGGGAGCTCAGGTGGTAAGTCAATAACATACAATACGGTATAGGAAAAAAAGCAAGCTGAGAAACTGCCTAGCTCCCAAAAAGATCACTTTCAGATGGGGCCAAGGATGACAAAAGAACAGGTTGGCATTCCCTGAAGATAGAGGTGGGAACACGATGGACTGAAAAGCTACATGTAAGAACAGAGGCCATAGGGTATGAATGTACAACAGTCCTCATTCTGGTGAAGGATTTTGCTCAATGGATTTCATAATTTCTAAGAACCAGTAACTGGTCTGTGCTTCTCATTATTCTTCTTCCCTGATAGAAGGGTTTATTCTGGTTTTTCTATGCCTATGGTTCCATCCAATTATTGTTAACTTTTCTCATTTTTTTAAAAAATGGGTTTTCAGGTATTGACAAACTAGTCTAGGTGTTACCTACTTTGTCAGTAAAGTTGTGTTAGAATAAAGCCAACATAGTCCATTTGCTTACAAATTGTCTATGGCTATTTTGCATTATACCAGTGAAGTGGAGTAGTTCCAAGAAAGACTGCCTGACCCACAGAGCCTAAAATATTTAGTAATCTGGCCCTTTACAAAATAAGTTTGCCAACCTGTGAAAAATATGTACACATTGCAATGGGTGGCTATGCCCCTTAAGTCTTTCCTTTGACCCATTAGTTGTAGAGGTGACTTCATAATAATGCATAATGACCTTACTTCTTTTTATCATTGCACATTACCTCTTTTTGCCAAATTAATTTATTAGTTCTAACACTGTGTGTGTGTGATATTTGTTTTTTTACATATAAAATCATGTCATGTGAGAACAGAGGTAATTTTACTTATTTTCCAATTGGATGTTTTTATTTTTTTTTCTTGCCTAGTAATTTTCTTTTTTTCTTTATTATTATTATTATTTATACATTCAATTGCTATACATCATTTAGATTGTAAAGAGACTTTACCTGCCATGATATACACCTCAGTCTACCCCAGTTAAGACCACTATACACATCCTCATCAATAAATAATGAACCATATCTGTGTCCCACGAATGGCTTACCTTTCTGTTTTTTCCCCAAAATTTCCTTTCCTAGAGCACATTACCTCTTTGTATGAAACTAACATGGCAGTTGACCAATCCCCTTATGATATTTAGGTGTTTTCCAGTCTTTTACTGCAGTGAATTACCTTATGTAAATGTCTTCTAATTTTTCTCTTTATGGTTTATTAGAAATAAATTCTAAAAATAAGAATTCTGAGCCAACTCATAGGTATTGCCAACTTGCCCTCCACTTGAAGTTTT
>NW_006199230.1:500040-516952 GCF_000334495.1 Tupaia belangeri chinensis
TTCCGGCCAGCAGTGTATGAGAGTGCTTCATCCAGCCTGCAGAGAATGCTGACAAAGTTTTGGATTTTCGACAATCTCTTTTGTTTGTTTGTTCTTTTTAAAATTTTACCATTTATTTATTTTTAATTAATTTATTAATTAATATATATTTTTCAACTCATTTTGTTCCATACATTCAATCACATTATTATTTGTCTTACAAAGTGGATATTTCAACAGGTGAACATTACTCCCTAGTACAGTTGATAAAACTACAAAATATCTTCCATAGATAATCTCTTAATTCAGAAACGAAATCTCAGTGTAGTTCTAAGTGTTGAACCCTATACCAATGATATTGAATACCTTTCCAAATAGTTAAGAGCTATCACGGTTTGTTTTTTGTATCCTATTGTCTGTCTATTGAAATCTTTTGTCCATTTTTCTCTAGGATCTATAAGTGTTTTTCTTCTTTATATTTATAAGATTTTTGTTAGCAGAACTGCTAACTTTTGTCTGTGATATAAACTAGAAATATTTTTTCCCATTTTGTCATTTTCACTTTGCTCACATTAGGCTGTCTTTGTTTACTTGTTTTTCCATACAAAAGTTTATTGATGTTATTATTATTTTGAAGTTTTCTGAGCTGTCAAATTATCAATATTGTTCCTTACTATATTTGTATTTTGAGCTATACTTAGGAAATGTCTCCTATACCTAGGCTGAAGGATATTTACTCATGTTTTGTTTTAGTATTTATATGGTTTAATTTAGCTCTCTGACATGTTTGGGGTTTGCCCTGGTGTGCAATAAGGAGATTAAGATCCATTTCTTTTTTTGTCTATTGTCATACACATGTAGTAGTTGTTTAAATATTGATAAGTTCATCTTTCCCCCGCTGATGTAAGATTGTTTTATGTTATCTTTTCATGTGTATCTGAGTCTATTTCTTTCTTTCTTTCTACTCATGCTATAATGCCATACTATTTTAATTATACAGATTTTGTAGCATGTTTTAATATCTTTTAAGATTAGTCTTTCCTTACTGCTCTATGTTTTAAAAATTCTCATGTCTATTCTTGCTTTTTTCCTTCTCCATAAACTTTGCAGACAAATTTCAAGTTCCAGAAAAGGAAACACTGATAGTGGTTTTTTTGGAGGATTGTATTAAATTTATTAATTAACTTAAAAAATAACTGATATCTTTATAGAGTTAACTTTTTCTGTCTAAAATTATAGTATATCTTTTCCAGTGTTTGTGTGTACTTTTGGGTCTTTTAACAGTACACTATAGTTTTCTTTTAAGAGGATCAGACATTTCTTGTTGAACTTATGTCTAGGTGAATCTGTATGTGGATTTTTAATCATAAATTGGGTCTTCTATTTCATTATAAACTTTTTTTAAATTATTTTATTTAACATTATTTATTATTATTATCATTCTAATATTTCCAGAGAAAAAGAGAGAGAGAGAGAAAGTGAGAAAGCAAGCCTCCAGGTCCAGGGTTTGAACCCCCACATCACCTGCGGGTCCCATGAACTATTTTTTTTTACTTTTCCAGAGGCAGGCTAGCTGGTGGCATGGTGCATCATGCAGCTGCATCCCTCATGGTTAATTGTGTGGTTCAAGTCTCAGACACAGTAGCCTATAGCAAAAATTAACAAAGAAAACAAAACAAAACAAAAATACCAGAGAGGTGGAGAAAGAGAGAAAGCACACCCCATGGGAGTGGTCATGCCATGCTCCTTTCTCCATTCTCCTCCCTTTCGTGATTTTGGGCACACATTATCATAAATTTTAAAACTATATATATATTTTTTTCTTTTTTTTTGGTGAAGTTTTTGCTACAGGCTCTGTGTGCTCGCCAGAAAGACAGAGAAAGACAGAGAGACAGAAAGCTAGAAATCACCTCCCAGGGGAGATGGCCATGCCGCAGTCCTTTCTCCTCCATTCTCCTCTTGGGATCTTGGGCACGCATGCACACGCGCCCATCATGAGTTTAAGCCACTGGGTCCAGGACTCAAACCACAGTTTGAGTCGCATGGGAGTCCAGTGACATAGTGATTATGCCAACTGCTGGTCCCAATACTTGACATTTTTACAACTTGAAGCCACAAATCTAGTAGCTGCTAAAATTTCCAAGATACATGAATTATCAATGTCTTTTTTTTTTTTTTTTTGAGAATTTTTTGCTATAGGGTGCATGTACTCGCCAGAAAGACAGAGAGAGACAGAAAGCGAGAAATCAATCCCCAGGGGGAGGGCCATGCCGCAATCCCTTCTCCTCCATCATCCTCTCAGGATCTTGGGCACGCAGGCACACACACCAGGTATGAATTTAAGCCACTGGATCTGAGACTTGAACCACGGTTGACTACATGGAAGTCAGCAACATAGCCATTACATCAACTGCTGGTCCCCAATGTCTTCTTAATAAACCAAATAGAAGATTTGAATGGTAAACTTTAAGCACTAAACAAACTGGTAGTCACAGTCTGAGGCATACATGCACAAGTAGGAAATCGGCTCAAATTTCTATCTCCAAACCCTAAAGAGCCCAGTAAGGGATATACTATCATCCCCATTTTAAAGTTGAGAACACTTAGAACTTAGGTTGTATTATTCAAAGTGCTACTCTGCACTAGTAGTGTTAGCATCACCTAGAAAAATGTTAGGCAATTTCTTGGGCTCATTTTAGACCTACTGATTCTCAGATGTTAGGGTGGAGTCCAGAATTTTTTTTTTCTTAATTGCTAGAGGGCCCATATTCTCAACAGAGAAAGACAGAGAGAGAGGGGAAATGAGAAAGTACCTCCCATGAGGATGATCATACTCTCTTTGTCTCTCCATCTTTTGGTACTTTGGAATTTGGGGCACACATGCACATGAACCCAAAGTATGTTTCTGGTTGCCAGGTTTGGGACTCAAATCATATAGTCAGCCATGTAGGATATAGCAGACCTTACCACCACGCCACCAGCTGGCCCAGGGCCCAGCACTTTGTGTTTCAGCAAGAATTCTGGTAACTCCAGTGCATGCTAAGTGAGAGGCACTGCTTTCAAGAGTTTCAGTGATTTGATTTCCCCAGTATCACACACACATGGAAAAGGAATTACTGGGAACTGAATCTGGGCATTCAAAGCCAATTTCTCTATATAGGTATATTGCACCCCAGTTCCTCTGTTATATCACTCACTCCCTACTCTCTGAAAAGGTCAGTTCTATATTAGAGTTGAAATTCAATGAGAGAAGAGGGCCAGTAGGTGGTGTAGAAGTCAAGGTTCTATATCCTACATGGTCCATTGTGCAGTTCAAGTTACAGACCTGTTAGCTTGAAAGTCACACTGGGTGCATGTGTATGCTTGTCCAAAATCCTGAGAGGAGACTAGAGGAAAAAGAATTGAGTTGTGGCCATGGCCATGCCCCTTCCCCTTACCTCTCTCTCTCTCTCTCTCTCTGGCCAGCACACATGTCCTTTATCAAAAAATAAAAAAGAAATAAAAAAGAAATTTAATAAGGGAAGAGATGATGCCCGTTTCCTAGAAGAGCTTCTCAATTTCAGAAGGTCTCTTCAAAATCAATTTACACATTAAGTCCCCAAAAAAGTATATACATTACTTTCTTGACTAAAATAAAAACAAATATAAAATACAATAATTTTACTTTAAAATATAAAGATCAGGAAGAATTTTTTTAAGAGAGATTTTTGCTATAAGGTGTGTTCATTTGTCAGAGAGACAGAGAGCTAGAAAGGAAGAAATCACCCCCAGAAGGGATGGCCACACCTCAACCCCTTCTTCTCCATTTTCCTCCCGGGATCTTGGATCTTGGGCATGCATGCACACTTGCCCAGCATGAATTTTGTTTTAAGAATTATTTTATTTTAACTTGGTTTGTTTTTTTGTTTTTTAATTTCACCAGAGAGGGACATAGTCGGTGGGGAAAGTGAGAAAGCAAGCCACCAGGTCCAGGACTTGAACCACGGTTGGCCATGTGGGAGTCCAGTGTCCTCAACCACCTTGCCACACTCAAACCCCTTGCCAGCATGAGTTTTAAGCCTCTGAGTCTGGGACTCAAACTGCAGTTCAAGGTTGTGGGAGTCCAGTGACGTAAACATGCCATCTGCTGGTCTGAGGAAGGACTTTTTTCTAAGCTGAGTCATACTACTCATTTTATTCAGTACGTTAAAATTGCTCTTTATGGGTGTTAAAAAATTGCCTTTTCTTTTTTATTAAATCTGATCTTGAAAATGAGTAGATGTTTGAGATTCAGTAGTTCATAGATTTCATGGTTCGGATACATGTAATTTGTGTCCTAATTAATCATTGTCCCTTCCTTGACTTGAACAGATCTATAAAATCTCCAAGAACCAAATTTAAAGAAAACTCAAAACCGGCTTTGTTGGAAGTATAGTAGCATAAATGGCACATTGGTCAAAAGCTCAGGTTTTGGCCTAAGAATAACCTGGATTTGACCCAACTTCAACAGTTTCATGTGTTAAATAATTCATTTAGAACTATTTGTCTCCATTTCACCTTCTAAACTGGAAATAAGAACTATCTACTTCAAAAGGTGATTAAAAGCAGTTTCTTGAGAAAATACAATATGGCATTTGGTAAATGCTCAATAAATGTTCACTTGTCATGATTAGCATCCTAGCTACCATTAACCATGGAAAATATTGCAACTAAGCTCTGGTTCTGGTATGTATGCATGTCCTTTTTTAAAAAAAAGAATTATTTTATTTTATTTTATTTTATTTCTTCATTTATCTTTATTATTATTTGCTAGTTTGATCAGAGAGAGAAAGAGAGGAAAGTGAAAAGCAAGCTACAAGGTCCGGGACTCCAACAGTGGTCAGCCATGTGGGAGTGTCCAGCGCCTTTAACCACCATGCCACCTGCCGGCCCCTGTATGCATGTCTTGATTAAAGGTGCTACTTCCCTTCATGTGATCCCTCGATATGTTTTATAGAGCTCCTCTAATGTTCAGTAGGTATTTCTCCAGCAGGTGTTTCATCTTTTCCAGGACACAAATGCCTACAACCACCCACTAAGTCATTCCCTCAAGTCAGGTCATCGCCTTCATGATCCAGAGTCAGCCTCTTTACCAAAGTTGAAGACAGAATGATGGTTACTACAGATGATCCTTTTTCTAAAGTACCATCGCAACAAGTCATTGGAGTTCTGTCATTTTAGTGTCTGATTCTATTGTGGGAAGATCAGCTATATCCTCTCCCACATTCCCCTTTGAAACAAAAATGCTACTGAAAATGTGTAACTTACTAAATCTGTGAATAAATGATCAGATTGAATGAAAGATTGTGGGTCTTGAGTGTACCAAGTTCTTCTGGGAAAGAGAGTGAAACTACTCTAGCACATGACTTGTGTCAGAAGTAAATCCGTGCATTAGACATTAGTCTGTAATAGATGGCGAAGGCCTTTGCCTTTGAAATCAGCACCAAGTTGCAGAAATATCTTTCTATGTACACAGTTTCCTCTGAAAATGTTAGCTCCATGATCTACCAGGATCTGGGTAAAATATTGAGCACAAACATCTCCAATCATAATACACAGTAATGTCATATGAGTAATTTAAAACTAGCTTCGGCAAACCAAATAGATAGGTAGGTAGATAGATAGATAGATAGATAGATAGATAGATAGATAGATAGACAGACAGACAGGTAACAAATCTTTCACATGTACCTCCTCGAAATCATTAAACAGAATCAAAGACACAAAGACTGTGAAAATTAAAATTAAGACACCAGTGCCAACCTTTCCACCTATATGTGCTAACCAAACATTGGTCTAATTAGCTCCACAAAAGTCCTGAATCTAGGTAAGTTCAATGCTAATGTTAAGGAGACAAGAGAATCTCTTTTGACAGTAAGGAGTCTGGGTCCTCATTAAATTAGCTGACTTGAGATCCCAAAGTTGCAAAATTAGCATCTCCACCCTCCCAAAGCCATCACTATGTAGCATGGCCAATTACACTCAACAAGCATCAGCATGTTTAGGCTTTAAATGCTGTAGTCAGTTGCTATAGATGATTTGGGCACATTTCCAATGCCTTCCTAAGTATGAAAACAAACATATCCAAATGAGAATAAATAATGACTTAATGGGAAACGTTCAGTGAAGCATCTGATGACTAGTTTAGACTGGCACATCTATGCCTTTCAATTTCACCAGTACTTCCCAGTCAGTCAGATGACTAGGCACTAGTACTGTATTACAACGGGGAAGGAGTTAGTGCTCCCTGCAGGAGTCCAAGTGTTTTGCCTAAACACTGATTATGACAACATATCCAACAGTGGCAGGCATTCTGTCTGGCAAACCCTGATAATTCTATCAGACCCTATTCAATCAAGTGGCTCCAGAGGCCCCTCACATCCTCAACCTAAAGCAGATCTCAATGGCCTGAAGGAGCATGAGAAACTCAGATAAGTGCTAGCTACTATTAGAGAGATATGTTTGTGCTGCTGCAATTAGAGTTGTATCAACACTTCTATTAACCTTCACATTGCCAGCATTTTCCCATTTGGCATTCCAAGTGAGTAATAGCATTTGAATTAAGGAACACAAGCCACCGTCTCAGCTACAGGCCGATGAAAGGGGTGAGAATGGATGTAGCAGATAGGACATGCTCTAGTTAGCTGCAGAACAAGTAGAGCAGGGATCGGGAAGGTTTATGAGAGTGGCTCCCACACCACTGTTGTTTTATTCTTTGATGTTGAAATGATTTCTGGTGGTGAGCAGGAATATTACTGCATCACTGAGAGAATTCAGGCACTTGGAGGATCTCAAGAGTTTCCTGGGGCCTTTCCCTTGCCTGAGTTAGATTTTCTGACTGAAGTACTCTTTTTGAGCAATTTATGGTAGGATAATGACTTTCAATTTATTTTGAAAGGGTTTATTCAGAATTTATGATTATTAGATGAGTTTAATAGCTTTGTATTTATAATGTGTTATCTAGTTCAAATCTTACAATCATCTCTATGATACATAGACTGTGTCCTTATGTTCCTTTGGCACAGATTGAAGACAAAAAGCAGAGCCATTAATTACTCACAAGTGCAGAGAAAATTAATTGAAGCGCCAACACAAGCCCAAACATATGGACCGATATCCAGGACAGACCACATTAGTCTTCACCAGTAAGAACTGAAGAGCTTAGTTATTGTGTCTTCAGCATTCCACAAACCAGCCCTCAGTTGCATTATCAAACAGTAAAAGAAAAAAGCTCTAGGTTTGAGAAAAGATGATCTAATCATGCTTTCACTCATACATGGAAATTAAAAGGAGTTGATCTCTTAGAAATAGGAACTAGAAAGATGGTTACTAGAAGCTGAGAAGGGTAAAAGAGAGGGAGGGCAGAAAGGGATTGGTTGACAGGAACAAAACTACAGTTAGATAGGAAGATTAAATTCTAGGGTTCTATAGTGCAGTGAGGTGACAATGTTAACAATAATTTATTGTAGATTTCAAAATATCTAGAAAGAATTTTGAATGTTCTCAACACAAATAGATGATAAATATTGAGGTGATAAATTTACCCTGATTTGATCATTACACATTTTATACATGTTTTGAAAACATCATACTATTATCCATAATATGTATGATTATTGGGTCTCGATTAAAATATTTAAATTTAAAATAATTTTTTAAAAAAATCATCAAGCATTTCATATGAACATACAGAATGTTTTTCTTTACATACTTCCTGCAGCATTAGAAAATTTTTCATTAAAATTGACATTCACTCCTGCCATTCAGCTCTTTAACTCTGTTAAACCTGAAAACAGGATAATAATCTCCTAGAAACTAGATGTTGTCTCTCTTCCTTATCTGATTTCCTTCAAATATCCCTGAATAAGATTAAAATGAATGATACTGTCACTATCTTTTTACTTAACCCATCAGAGTCTCTTTCTCCCAAAGCTTAGTCAGGAATTTAGAAATGGCACTAATATGATATCTGTTGTTCTTTTTCTTCACTAATAGGATTAAAAATTAATTACATTGACCCAGTTGCAGTATTGCATGCTGATTCATGCTGCCATGTGGTAAGCTGGGACCACATGAGAAGCTTGAGTTAGATTGCCAGCCCACCCTTAAGGCTGGATGCTCTGACGTGTTCCTATAATCCCTACTACTTGGAAGGCTGAGGAAGGAAGATGGCAACATTGCTAAGCTGTCTAAAGAATAGTAATATTTAATGTTAAAGTTTACTCATGGAAATCTAGATCAGAATGATGTTTTCCCATCAAACCTAAGGCCAGTTTCGTGTTCATTTGGCCCAGTGATCTGAGTAACATTTCTGCTGTGTCAAACCAGTCTGGATTGTGTAAGCATGTGTTGATTATCAAGAAATGCAAGACTAAGTTTCAAATGGCCTTGGGCTAAACTTGCTGACGATAAAAATTACCTGGAGTCATTGTTGTTACTGTTGTTGTTATTATTACTGGCTATAAGATGTATTCTTTTCTTTTTTTACATTCAATCATTGAACATTTTCACAGCATACAAAATGAATTTTCCCAGCGTGAATACACTATACATTAGACCAGTCAAAGGTATCCCCATACACATTGTTAAATATATAGATTTCCAGACTCTTGAGGAATCCCCATTTTTAAGTGTACTCCTGGTGATTACTTTGTTCTGCTAAATTTGGAAAGCATTATGCTAAATGTTCATTTTAACTAGGAATAAAATAAAAAGCAGGAATCTTGGTTGACTTTTAAAAATATCTTAGGAGTTAATCTTAATTCAAGAAATTAAAAGTAATTGTTGCCAACCTGGGAAAATAAAAATATTATGAAATATGGCTAGGGGCCAGCAAGTGACATAGTGGTTAAGGGAAATGGATTCCCACATAGCCAACCATGGTTTGAGTCTCAGACCTGGTGGCTTGCTTTCTCACTTTCTTTCTCTCTCTCTTTCTCCCCCCCCCATCAAATTAAAATATATAAATAAATAAATAAAGTTAAATAATTCTTAAAAAAAAGAAATACAGCTACTGACTATACTATGTAATATATTTCACAAAGCTTTGTTAGAATTTTCTGTAGGCATAAATCCTTTTTAAATTGTGTGTGTCATCAGCAGCTCAGTCAGGTCTATACCATGTGCTTGGCATAGAATTTCCAATAAATATTTCATTAAAGAATGAATGGAGAAAATGACTCATCTCCACTTCTCAACAAGTCATCACCCATCTTTCCAACCACCTGTGATACCTTATCTTTCTCTCACATGCCTGTTATAAATAGATCCTACTCCACCCTTCCATGCACTTGATACCATTGTATTCATTCTATTGTTCCTGTAAGGCAGCACAATGTAGGGGGAAAAATATGACTTTAGATAGGCACATCTGAGCAAATTTCTAAAGCCCTAATCTGCAAATTATAAATACACTAAGTATCTCACAGAGCTGTTGGGGGAAATTAAATTAGTAACATCTGCCAAGTATTAGACTATAACCTCTTTGAAGTCATTAGCTAGCTTCCTCAGTACTTAATACTATGCCAAGGACATCACAAAGCTCAGTTTACCATATTTTCCTTCCCCCCTTCCTTCCTTAAATAATCTACAAATCTCTCAAGATCACACACCAGGTCTTACACTTATTTATTTTTTAATTTTGCTGTGAGAACATGCTCTTGCCAGAGAGACAGAGACAGAGGGAAAGTGATCAAAGGTGTGGTGGTCACACTATAATCCTTGCTTTGGCATTTTTCCTTTTAGGAATGTGAGTATCACAAATATGTGCCCAGCATGTTTTTCAAGCTACTGTGTGGCAAGACTTGAACCATATAGTCGACCCTGTGGGATCCAGCCACCTTAACCACCATGCCACCACCTGGCTCTTGTACTTCTTTATATACCTTTGCTCCTATCTTTTATTACACTACATGTTATAATATATATTCAAGTGTTGATTTAGAAAGAATGAATGAAATAGCATAGGAAAATAAGAGAAGAGGAAGAGAGAAAATACACTAAAGGAAAAAGACATACAGGAAAAGAATTTCATGCTGAGGAAGAGTTGTCGTATTCTGAATAACTAACTATTCCAGGTGCCTTAGAACTAGTCCTCAGTACAGATCAGAGTTGACATCCTCAGATAGCCAAACAAGATTTGCTTCTCACAGCAATAACTGTTTATAATTTTGTTCATGTCCAGCAAGTTTCAGAACCAAGAATAAATGTTTGCCTTTACCTATCCTGTACATTATTCTCTCTGTCATGTAGTATTTATTTACTGAGACTTAGACTTCTCTATTTGACCGCAAAGCTCAGCTTCTTTCCAATATAACTCATAATTTCTAATCTTTAAAGTGAAATGGAAGGAAAAAGTGCTATATACCATGTATAGCCCCAAATTTCCTACATTCTCAGATTCAAACAAAAATTGAAGCCAATCCACAGTGGCAGAGGCAGAAGGTTTCACTATGCAATGCTAGTGCCATGTGGAAGACTTGAGGGTTAAAATCCTATGTCGACCTGAAACATATAAGGTGTGTTCATGTATACCTTCATGATTCTGGATTGGCTGGAACATTGGGGGAGAAAGGTCAGATAACCACATATCAAGGCCTTGCTGAAGGTACCTATTCTTCGCTCCCTTTCTCTCTCTCTTTTATTTTTTTCTCTCTCTGTCACTCTCTCTTTCTCATGAAAAAAAGAAAATAAATCTTACAAACAAAAAACTGAGTGGCCAGCAGTGGCACCATGGTTATAAATGTAGTGAATCAGGATCTGGATCTGTATGGCTGACTGTGGTTCAAATTCCAGCCCTGGTTGCTTGAAAAACACGTGGCACATATATGCATTCTTGTCCCAAATCCTGATGGGATGGAGAAATGGATGAAAGGGATTATGTCTCAATTTTTAAAATCTCTCTCTGCGTGTCTCTTTGTCTCTCTCTCTCTCTTTCTTTCTCTCTGGCCAGTGCATGTACACTCTGGCAACTAAAAAAAATAAAATAAAATGGGCTTACTTTGCTTAGCATTAAATCTTCCATGTGCATTCACTTTGTATCAGATAACAAAATCTCAATGTTTCTTATGGCAGAGTAATATTCCAATTGTACATTTCATAAATATTTTTGGAGAGGTTTTTGCTATAGAGCGTGTGCACTCGCCAGACAGAGAGAGATGGAGAGACAGAAAGTGAGAAATCACCCCCCAGGGGGGATGGCCATGCCGCAATCCCTTCTCCTCCATTCTCCTCTCGGGATCTTGGGCACGCACGCACACGCGCCTGGCGTGAGTTTTAAGCCACCGGGTCTGGGACGCGAACCGCAGTCGACTACGTGGGAGTCCAGCGATATAGCCATTACACTAACTGCTGGTCCCCATTTCATAAATTTTTTAAAGACCATTTATATATTGAAGTAGATATTTGAAGCTAGGCATTCCAACTACATACTTTTGTACATGCACTTAACCACAATACTTTATGCTTTATTTATTGATTGATTGATTGATTGCCATTAGTTACATAGGCTTACAGAAAGAAATAGAAAGAGAGACAACAAGAGGGAAAGTGAGAAATCATCCACTGGGGGGGATGGCCACACCACAATCAATCTCCTCTATTCTCCACCTGAGATTTTGAATATGCACACACATGCACCCGGCATTAATTTCAAGCCATGAAGTCTGGGGCTCATACTGTAGTTGGTCATGTGAGAGTCCAGCACCCTAACAACCACACTATCTGCTCTCACAAATATTCTTTTCCTCAAACACAGTAACACAGCTGTGACTATTGATTCCACTTACTAGCTAGTAGATGAAAAAGTTCTATATCTAGAAGTAGACTGTAGAATTCTAGAATTCTGTTCATGAGAACTAATTCATATAGCATACAAATAAGCTGTTATTTCTTGACTTGTGACTCCTGTGAGCTATTTCACTTCTATTATTCCCTTTTCTGAAAAACTTGACAGAGGTATCCACTTGCTATCTCCAATCCCTCTCTTCTGTTATCTTTTAAAACCGCTTTATTTTTTCACCAAATCCAACATGAAAATTGCTGTTAATAATCTCTGATTACTTGAACTATGCTACATCCAGTAGTCAATCCATAGTCCGAACCTTACTTGATTTAGTCACATTAAACACAGTGCATCCCTCACTCCTCTTCATTACACTCTCTTCACTTGCCTTCTTGGACAACTCTTTTGGTTTTCTCACACCTTGTTGTGTATTCTTGCTCAGTCTCAGTTTTCTTTTTTATTCTGAGTTCTTGGTGTATCCCAGGCCTCAATCCTTAGTATTATTTTTTCTATCTTCACTCCATTTTTAAATTGAATTCTTTCTCATGGCTTTAAAGATAATTTCTATGCAAAGGCACTCAAATTTATAATTCCTGCCTAACGCTCTCTGCAATGCCTTACTTAGATGTTCAACAGAAAACCAAAACATAACTCCCGTTCCCCTTTGCTCCAAACCAAATCAACTTCCATATCTCAGTTGATGAAAACTCTACCTTTGCTAAGACCAAAGTCTTTAGAATCAACATTGATCCTTCTCTCTCTCTAATATTTAATTGTCATAAAATTGTAGTTGCAGAAACCTCTATTATTCTACTTCTAAAAAATCCAATCATATCACTCTTTCACAAAACCTTGCCTATGGGCCAGAACTGTAGTTTAGTAGTTAAAGGAACCAGATTCTACGTGGCTCTTGGTTTGAATCTGGTTCCTTTAACCAGATGAAAAACATGTGTACCTCCAAAATCTCAACAGATTAGAGAAATGGAGGAAAAGGGATTGTGGGAAAACCACACTGCTTCAGGGGAGTCTTTCTTTCTTTCTCTGTCTCTGATTTTCTTCCTTTTTCTGATGAGTGCACACACTCTCAAGTAAAAACAAAGCAAAAGAGAACAAAAATAAATATAAGAACAAACAAATAAAAGCATTAGCTGCAATGGCTCTCCAACTCAATGAAATGGACCGTCATGTCCTATCTCACCTGTTTCTGTTTCCTTTTAAACTTCATCCCTGATAATTCACTTAATCGTCACAAAAATACTATGATAACTTGATATTCCTGCATTGCAGATGAGAAGACTAGGGCTCAAATTAGTTGAGTAACTCATCTAAGATTAAAGATCAACTAAAGGCATAGCCAAGATATGACCTTATACGGCTGTGTTCTTCATCATCATTCCACCTGCCCAGCCAAGAAACAACTTGATTTTTGTTGCAAAACCTCAAGGATGTTCAGAAACTGGTGACACTTGGTGCCTCTAAAAATGAAAGGTGAATGTGGGGCTGA
Source organism: Tupaia belangeri chinensis (assembly GCF_000334495.1). NCBI lineage: Eukaryota > Metazoa > Chordata > Mammalia > Scandentia > Tupaiidae > Tupaia > Tupaia belangeri. Next base: position 513,324 of record NW_006199230.1, read on the forward strand.
AAACAGAAAGCGTCCCTGGAAGTCTGATTAAGAGGACTGATGGTGCTGCAGCAGGAAACAGAGTTTTGCACGGCTGATCCACATGGGAAGGTTAATTATACACATAAAGAGTCTTCCCTATATTTTTATGGCTATTTCCATAAACATTACAGAAACAATTTTAGAATATTAGCACGGAATAGTATAGGCCTGACTAAACAGCTTACTCCAAAAATTAATGAAAATGACAAGTCTGTATTCCAAGACAAACTATTTAATGACTAATTTTTTTAATTGGTTCTAGGCTGAGACCTTTGTATAACAAGTTTCAGCCTGAAGAAAAATTTTTATGCTGCAGTTATAAACCTCTGATAATAGAAGATTTAATAGAATTTCAAATAGGCCATTAATTGTAACATGCCAATATAGTAACAAGAAGATTAAAATGTGTCTAAACTAAACAAGTTCAATACAGCTTAAGTACTTTGTTTGAAATTAAACTTTCCCAAGTATATTTTGATATCAAATCTTGAAAAGCTAAATACTGAAACAGATAGCAAAAGGTTTTTGTTACAACTTTTCATAAAATAATACTGAGTAGCTTACTGTGACTCTAACAACACTGCAAATAAAATTAGAAATTAGATAAATCATGAAATAAATTGGACAAGACAGTTATGGTACATGTATATCCACAGTTTCCTATGCTGTTTGAGAGAAATTTCTATGAAAATGTGATTTTTCAGGGTAAATTTTGAGATGTCTACAACTTTGAATTTTTTCTTCACAAAATAGAGTTACAATATAGGAAAAAGGAATAATTAGAGTGTTGTTACTGAATATATTGAGAGTAAGCCTTTGGAAAAACAGATGGTATATAGGGGGAGCTCATTGTTTGGGAAAGATAAAGAAAGGATACGGGTGATAGTAACTACTGTGTTGTTTTTCTTAGGACAATGCAGTGTTCAAGAGAATTATGATTCCGGCTGTATTTAGGGGATGGTATCAAGAAGGCTTGCTGCTGGGATGGACGTGGGAAGAGAGGAGAAGAAGGAAATAAAGATGATAAATGTGTTTCTGGCTTGAGTAACTGACAAAATTATACTACTATTTACTGAACATAGCTAGAAGTAGGGTGAACAGGTTTGCAGGGTATGGAATTATAATTTGTTTTGGTACTTCCTAGGTTTGAGATACTCGTGAGTCATCCAACGAGTAAAATCAGCATGGTATTTGATAGCCAAGTCTGAAGTCATCTCCACTAAATTAACAGCAATGAAGACAAAGGCAGTCAAGTTCAACATCACAACAGCACAGGGTAACCAGTCACCCAGAAAACTGCTGTGATATAGTAGAAACAGTCCAACGGAAAGCAAGGAAATCTAGATTCTTTTTTTCTTCTTCTTCTTCTATATAAATAAGGAACTCATTCTAACTTTCTAGAATTTACTTCAGTATCATTGTTTATACTATACACTCTGAACTCAAAAAAATGAAGCCAAATTCCTGCTAAACCTCTTCTGAGCTGCATAGCTTCAAAAAAGATATCTAAGCTCTTTGTGCCTCAGTTTCATCATCTCTAAAAGGAGGACATCATTATAACTATTTCACAAGGTTGTATTGAGAATTAAGTGAATACACATACATATTAACATCACTTAACTTTGTGTTTGGCACAGAATAAATGCTATTTAATTGTTTTCTATTGTTATTATTATTGGAAGGATTAGATAATAATAATCTTTATTTATTGATAAAATACAGAACCTCAAAATCTAAAAGAGAAAAATACAGGGCCAGCCTATAGCCTGCTAGTTAAGGGAACCCAGATCCCACAGTTCAAGTCCCGGCTCCAGTGACTTGAAAATCACTGGGCATGTGTGTGTGTGCCCAAAATATTTATGGGACGGAGGAATGAAGAAGGGATTGTAATGGACCCCACTCCATTGAAGGGTTTTTTTTTTTTCTCTCTCTCTCTCTGTCTCTTTCTTTCTGTGGCAAGTACACATCAGCTTTGTCAACAGAAAAAAAGAAAAGCAAGAAGGAAGGAAGGGAGGAAAGGAGGGAGAGAGGCAAAGGAAAGAAAAGAAAAGAAGAAAGAAAAGACCAGCTATGACTGGAAGGTAGAGCCTAGATCCCCAAATTATCATGTTTCCCTTCCTTTCCCACCTTACTAGCACCTGAGGAAAGTCTATGGAATGTCTGGGACTCTTCTGAAAAGCATCAGACCAGATGATCTTTCAAAGGTGAAAGAAACATAAGATGCTTTCAGATATACAAGCAATCAGAATCTACTGATCACTGATCCTCACTAAAAGAAATCTGCTTTGGCAATGCAGAGTGGAGCTGGAATTCAGTACATCTTCCTGGGAGGCTACATCAAAATCCTGACCTTTTTCGCCCACCTCACCCCCAGCTCACTCAGTCTTCCTGTGAGAAAGAATGACTTAACAGGATTGGAAAATGAAAAAGAAAAGACTGGATTTAGATAGCCAGCCCCTTCCTCTCCCCTTCTGCTTGGGAACCAGGTTGCCTTCAAAGAAGTAGCTTTTGCTACAGGGGAGGCCCACTTTTGTCCTGCACTGACTGAAACTTATAACCAGCTAATTCTGGATATTGGTATTAGAAAGCCACCAGTGGGCAACATTTTCAATATTAGCTCTATTGGTAACAAAGGTTACATTTGGGTTCCCATGTGCCTAATGCTTCTGTATTTTTTCTCATTTGGATGAGAAGTGTGCCACGTAGAAACCTCATGAACCCCCAATAGTGTAGGGCAAAAGAAATAATGAATTCAAAACTAGATTAAATAAACTGGGAAATATCTAAGGTAAGACCAAATCAGTGGGCCAATTCTTAAGATAAGTTGTTTATCACATTAAGGAAGTTGGATTTTATCTTATAAGGAGTTAAAGGCTCTTAGGACACATTAAATAAAAGGGAGCATGGCCAGACTAGTATGTTTTGATTGTTTTCTTGGATAGGGTCATGATAGAAGGAAAATGGGATCAGAGGTAGCATTTTGATGGCCAAATTCACCTGCTTTATAACTATAATTTTGTCTAAGTGTGTCTCAAATGACCGTTTCACTTTTTGCAACCTATTGCCTCATTTTAAATAGCTGATCTGCAGGTTCGGTAAGATCTCATTATATCAAACAATCAGAGAAGCAAATTTTGAACTGCTTTAGGGATCTTTATCACAGTGTTTCAAAGATTCTTTAGAACTTTCTCCTTAAAGAGAATGAAATAATGTTTCTTTCCTGATCTCCAAAGTTTGCATATTTATGACACATTATTATTTAGAATTTTAAAAGACAAAATGCCAATAGTCACAGAGTGGTGGCATGAAAATTTAAATCTGTGGTTATATAATAGAATAAGCCATTTATCCTTTATAAAATCAGCTCTTTTTTTTTAATTGACAGATGGCACATGCACTCACCAGAGAAACATAAAGAGACATAGAGAATGAGAAGGGGAAGGGGAAATCACCTTCTAATGGAATGTGGTCATGCTGCAATATCTTCTCCATTTTCCCATCCTGTTAGGATTTAGGGCACATGTGCACATGTACCCAGCACACATTTCAAACCACCAAGGCTGGGATTCAAACTGTGGTTGGTCATCTGAGATATGGCTCCCCCCGCC
>NW_006199230.1:517104-539567 GCF_000334495.1 Tupaia belangeri chinensis
TAAAAGTGTGTTGGTTCATTGAAAATAGGCCCCCCTTAGCCACAAAGCTATAGGACAGTCATCAATTCTGAATTTTAATAAAATAAATGTATGCTATATTACAGTATTTTTTCCCCTGAAGGCAATTTTTTTTTACGTAATGTCAGACTATATCAAGTGCCTAATGCTACCTCTAAGTTATGAGCTCATACTTGTTTTGGGGCTTTCTGTGCCATTTTTCCGAGCAAAATGTTCCCATCAAATCTAAGGCAACTATTTTGACCCTGAGATAAAGTTTGTGGCTTCTGCCACAAAAATGTGTTAAGTTACATGGTTATCCAACAGTGTTCGAAGTACTGGGAATCCTATGGTTAACAAGCAAGACAGGATATATCTCTTGGTTCCAAAGATCATTCAGACTCCTGGGGAGAAGGAGAACACAAACAAACAAAAGCAGTAGTAATAACAACCCCAGCCTCACTTACTAATACTTCACCCTTCATCTGGAATTCCTCTGACATATACACTATCTGATGAGAAATACAAGAAATGGAAAGAAGGAATATTTATCCAGCTAGGCCAATCAAACAAATGATCTGAGATTATAACTATAAGTATAGGTTACTCTATCTCCAAGAGGGGTCAGCTGAGGAATTGTCATTCACCTGAGTTGTTATTATTCATTTTTGTTGTGCCTCCTTCCACACAGCTGCAAAAAGCTCCCTTTTTTTGTTGACTCCACTCATTCACTCCAGTGGGGTCCTCTTCCAAAGTACAGGCGTGGACATTTCAGAAGTGCTGCTATTCCATTCCCTACTGGCCAATAGGATACAAAATATAGTATAATAATAAGAGACTTCTTTCAGTAACAGAAGTCCTTCCTAAACTAGTTAAACAAAAATTTATCTGACTTTCTAACTAGAAAGTTCAAACAAGGAACTTCAGGTATGGCTAGATCATGATGCTCAAATTTTGTCCTCAAAGATTTTAGTTTCTCATTCTACCTCTGTTTTTCCCTGGATTCATTTTCCCCAATAATGACAAAGATAAGCACCAGGAGCTTTACATCATGTTCACAGCTGTCCTAACCCTTCTTCCTTCCAACCTTCCAGCCAATTGTCCATTTCTTCATAGTTTCAGCAAAAGTTCAGGGATTGTCTGCAAGATAAATACTAAATAGAAAAAATAATGTGTAACCACTCTACACAGAAACCCTATAATATTTTCTAAATACCTTTTACTAAAAGATAACAAGAAGACAGGTGGGAAATGGAAGGTGTAGGATGAGCTCAGGAAAAAAATTGTTTAACAAACACAGAAATGCAGATAGATGGGACAAATGGGTTGAAGAATGGCATACTACAACTGAGAGAGAAAAATACACATTGTCGATTTATATATGTTTTTAAAAGGAAGAAAGAAAGAAAAACTAGTAGAACAAAAATTACTGGTACACAATATAATGTGTGGTATTTGATGTTGAAATAATAGATATGGTATTATCCTGGATTTGATTATTGCACACTGCATACGTGCCTTTGAAAATCCACGATATATCCCACAAAGATGTACAAGTCAATGTAACTAAAATTTATAAAACAAAACTAAAAATGTTTTTAAAAGATAGAATATGATCAAATTACAATAATATGAAACTGTGTAGCTAAATAGTTTTTGTGGACTTCCCACTGGAGTTTATGGAAATGTAAATGGAATGAAACCAGCTATTTCTTAGCTCCTTTCATTGACTCATTTCTTGTGGTACTGTTTAGAACCATCTCTGCCTCAGTATTTTATTTAGATTTTTGTTTTCAGAATGATGCTCATGGGTTTTTTTCAACTTCTTGGCTGCCATCTATTCTAATTCATAGAGGCAATATTGGAATAGGATAGCTATGTGTAGCTGCTACTTAGAGACAACAAGAAGAGTTCTCTTTGGAGACAACTCTAGACTATCTGTCCAGATCTACATCTTCTGACTTCTCATATATAAATTCATTTATTTAATTCCTTGATGCTTGGCTTGTTTTTTTACTCCAATATTCTTTAACAATGGCTGCCAGACACATAACTGGATATCTCTCTTCAGGGAACTGAAGCACAACAAGCTGGTGCCAGGCTTGGAGAAACCCATACTAGGGAGGACAGACACAAGGCACTTTAATGAAGACAAAGATGGCACATTTTCCTTAGCTGAGCTGGCCCCTTGTCTAGCCATTCTCTTAGTCTTTAGAGAAGTGAATATAGTAGAAATTATTCAGCCCACTATCTGTAGCTACAGAAAACAAATCCTTTTCATAAGGTAGGAAGAAAGAACCAATGTTATATCCAGTGAATTACCCGGGCGTGATCAAGATGAAAGTAGACAGAATAGCAAAAATGAGCAATATTCAATGCAAAGTAAAAGAATTCATTATGGAAGAAATTCTAACTTAAAAATGAGTGGAAATGCCTCACAATTGCTTCAAGCTATAGATGTATTTAATAAAAACATAAATTCATTTTTTTAAATGAAAGAAAGGAAAACTACACCAATATCTCTGATAAATATAGATGCAAAAATTCTCAACAAGACACTTGCAAATTGTATCCAACAACATATAAAAAAGATAAATCATCATGACCAGGTAGGCTTTATTCCAGGGATGCAAGGGTTGTTCAACATATGCAGGAACTTATATAAATATGACACACTATATTAAGAGAAAGAAAGATAAAAACCATATAAACAGTTCAATTGATGCAGAGAAAGCATTTGATAAAATGTAGCATCCCTTCATGATTAAGACTCTCAGCAAGATTGGTATAGAAGGACCATTTCTCAACACAATAAAAGCCATATATGAAAAACCTATAGCTAACATTACACTGAGTGGGGAAAAGCTTTTAGCTTTTTTTCCCCTGAAAACAGGTACTAGACTGGCTGCCCAGTTTCTCCACTTCTTTTCAATATAGTGCTGGAAGTTATAGCCAATACAATCAGAAAAGGGAATAAGGGAACCAGCAGTTAGCGTAATGGCTATGTCGCTGGACTCCCACGTAGTCGACTATGGTTCACGTCCCAGGCCCGGTGGCTTAAAACTCGCACCGGGCGCGTGTGCATGTGTGCCCAAGATCCCGAGAGGAGAATGGAGGAGAAGGGATTGCAGCGTGACCATCCCCCCGGGGGAAGATTTCTCGCTTTCTGTCTCTATGTCTCTCTCTGTCTGTCTGGCGAGCACACGCGCCCTATAGTAGGAAAAAAAATAAATAAAAGGGAATAATATAAAAGGCATTCAAATGAGCGAAGAGTTGAAAATATCTTTATTTGCAGATGACATGATGGTATACTTAGAAGACTTTTGAACAAACCTCTCAAAGTAATAAATGAATACAGTAAAGTGGCAGGATACAAAATCAACATTCAAAAACCTATAGCATTTATATATACAAACAACAAGTTGAATGAGGTAGACCTGAAGAAAGGAATCCTTTTTATCATAGCCACAAAATATATAAGATACCTAGGGATAAACCTAACTAAGAAAGTCAAAGACCTTTACATTGAAAACTACGGAAGTCTTTTTAAAAAATATTGAATATGACAGAAAAAAAGTGAAAAGACACCCCATGTTTCAGGATTGAAAGAACCAATATAATCAAAATAGCAATTCTATCCAAGTTAATTTAGATATTTAACATAATTCCAATAAAAATATCAGAGAAATTCTTCACAGATCTAGAAAAGACAATCATAGAATATGTCTGGAATCATAAAAGACATCTTATTGCCAAAGCAATCCTGCCCAAGAAGAGTGGAGAAAGCAGCATCTCATTTCCTGACCCCAAAATACATTATAAAGTTGTCAATTAAAACAACATGGTATTGGCAAAAACAAACAAACAAACCAGACAAGTGGGCCAATGGAATAGAATAGAGATCCTAGAAATAAACTCCAAAATTTACAGTCAACTGATTTTTGACAAGGGATACTAGTCAATCCATGGGAAAAGGAAAACTTTTTTAGTAAATGGTGCTAGAGAAACTGGGTATCCACCTGCACCTAGATGAAACTGAATCCCCATCTTTCATCATTAACAAAAATCAACTCAAAATGTATCAAAGATCTTAACCTAAGACTTTAAACTATAAAACTGTGGGTAGAAAACACTGGGGAAACTCTAGGAAACATTGGGATAGGCAAACACTTCTTAAATAAGACTCTCAAAGCATGGACAATGATCCCTAAAATAGACAAGTGGAACTATATCAGATTAAGAAGTTTCTACACAGCAAAGGACACAGTAATTAGTGTGAATTGACAACCCTCAGAATGGGAGAATATTTTTGTAAACTATTACTCAGATAAGGGACTAATGACCAGAATACACAGGGAACTGAAGTGACTTACCCAAAAAAAGTCATTGACCCAATTAAAAGATGGGAAAGTGAACTGAACAAAAATCTTTCTAAGGAAGACATATAAACAGCTCAAAAGCATATGAGAAAATGCTCAACATCCCTCATCATAAGGGAAATGCAGATTAAACCCACAATGAGATACCACCTAACCCCTGTGAGAATGGTGAAGATTAAAAATACAAAAAATGATAAGTGTTGGCAGGGTTGTGGTGAAACAATTAGGTGGAAATGCAAATTACTACAGCCACTGTGAACAACAATATGGAGCTCAAAGATCTACCAATAAAACTACCATTTGATTCAGCAATCCCACTTCTGGGTATCTATCTAAAGGACAAGAGAACACTCAGTCAGAAAAGCGCTTGCCCATCCAAGGTTATTCCAGCCTTATTTTTGACTGCTAAGACATGGAACCAACCCAAATGTCCAAAAACAAATGAATGGATTGAAAAAGTGTGGCGCATATACTCCATGGAATACTATTTGGCCATTAAAAAAAAAAAAAAAAAAAAGACCCTGGCATTTGATAGAAAGTGCTCAAATATGGAAGATCTATTTGCTGAGTGAAGCAAGCCAGGCTATGAAAGAAAAATATTGTACATATCCACTTAATATACACTGACTATCCACACTCTATGGGAGATTGAAATATTGGAAGACATAAAAGCTGTGAAAATAGTTATGGATGGAACAGGGTGGAATAGGGTCAGGGGGAAGACCATTGAGAAGTAAAGCAGGAGAAAAATAGGCTTGACATTTGTGGGACACAGAAATGGTTCTTGTTGATGATAACATGTATAGTATCTCAACTGGACTGGTATAAAAAGTATTTCATGTTAGGTAAATTCTCTTTACAAGCCTAATGATGTATAGTGAGTGAATGTTTAAAGAAATAATAGGAATAAAATAATAATAATAATCTGAAGAGAAATGAAAAGCTATTTGCTGATGATGTTGTGGATAGTAGTGTCTTGTCTTAACTGATACACATGGTAATTGTGCTGGGAAAAGAAATTTTATACACTGTAAAGCTATATATAATTCAATGTAATATAAAATGTTTTTAAAAATAAAAAATAAAATTAAATAATGTAAAAAAAATGACTGAAATGAGTTTAAAAAAACAAGAATATGGAATGAAAAAAGTTTGCCAATTTTAAAAAAAAAATCAAAGATGGATAACATTGTTATCTAAGTAGAAAATTCTTTGGTTCTTTTCTCTTCCCTCATATAAAATACAGTTTATGAATTCAGGAAATGAAGTGGATTCATTGATGAGATTCTGAGGATACCACCTGTTTCCTGCTTTGAAAATAATACCTTTCCTTTAAATTACAAAAGATAAAGGTCATAAAGATGCTGGTGGAAAGTTGGCAGATGCATGTAAGTACACATGCACACATACTAGTGGTAAGGAGTAAATATATGAGAACTATTGGAAGTTAAAATCTTTTTTTTTTTTTGGAGAGGTTTTTCGCTATAGGGTGTGTGCGCTCTGCAGACAGAGAGAGAGAGACATAGAGACAGAAAGCGAGAAATCACCCCCTGGGGGCATGGTCACACCGAAATCCCTTTTCCTCCATTATCCTCTCGGGATCTTGGGCACGTACGCACACGTGCCCGGCGTGAGTTTTAAGCCACCGGGTCTGGGACGTGAACTGCGGTCGACTTCGTGGGAGTCCAGCGACATAGCCATTACGCTAACTGCTGGTTCCCTGGAAGTTAAAATCTTTGTGACTGAGTCAGCTGGTGGCATGGCACTTAAGGCAGTTAGCTGATCCCATATGGCCAACTCTGAAGCTTGAGGAACACATTGAGCATGTGTGAGTCCATGTCCAAAATCCCCCAAAGAGAGAGAAATGAAAGAGAATAAATTGCAGTGACCATCCCTCACGATGGGTGCTTTCTTAACTTTTTCTTTCTCTCTCTCTTTCTCTTTCTCCCTGCAAGCGCATGCACCCTCTGGCAAAATTTTTTAAAAATCTTTGTGATCCTTCAGAAACGTAAGTTGAGAAATATGTGGTGGTTATTGTCACTGGCCATCCACCCCCACACCATTCTCTGACTCTGACTTGCTCTGGTCCTAAAGAACAGACTTATGAGACTCATCACCCTTGTTCCCTTGCTCTTAGGTTTCCAGTTGACTAGGAGATCAGAGAGGTGGGGAGAAGGGAGAAATCTGCCTGTGTCTTCTCTAGTCTTCTCCTTCTTCCATAAATGTCTTAAGCAGTATATGCTACCTTCCACATTCTAGCTCACACAGAAAGGGCTTCTCCTCCATGTGTCCCCTATAGCAGACTCGGGGAACAATACTTCCCCTCCTTTCCCCTCTAGTCCTAGGAGCAGTAGAGGCTTTGAGAGTTTTTGAATATTACTATTTCTTGTTTTTTCTCCCTTAAACTTACCCCAACAGTTTATTATTATTATTATTGTTTCCAGAGAATATTTGTACTCACCAGAGAAACAGAGAGAGAAAGAGAAGTAAAGCAATAGCTTGTGATCACATTTTTTCCTCCATTTCTCCATCTCATTAGAACCGTGGGCGCACATGTGCTAAGCATGCTTTCCAAGCTGTTGGGAGCAGATCCTAACTACAGTGAGCCATGTTGTACCCAGGTCCCAGTGTACCAAGGGGCTAGCCCAGGAATCCTTTTTTTTCTTCTTTTTTTTGGAGAGGTTTTTGCTATAGGGCTGTGTGCTCGCCAGAGAGACAGAGAGACAGAAAGCAAGAAATCACCCCTTAGGGGGGATGGCTATGCTGCAATCCCTTCACCTCCATTCTCCTCTCAGGATCTTGGGCACACATGCACACATGCACACATGCCCTAAGTCACAAGGTTCAGGACTTGAACCACGGTCGACTACATGGGAGTCCAGCAACATAGCCATTATGCCAACTGCTGGTCCCAGGAATTCTTTTTTAATATCTCTAAATTCTAAACGTGCAGAGTAGATTTGGTTTCATACAAAGATCCTAAGTTGCAAAAGCACAAATTGTCTTTGGCTAAATTGAGAAAAGTAAATAAATTCAAAAGAGCAAAGAAAATAAAAAGGACCTCTTAATATAAAATTGTCCTCCTAGAGAAATGCTAGAGATAACAGCGAATGAAAAAAATTAAGAAGAAGAATAAGAGAAGGAGAGGAAGTAGAAACTTGGTGAGGAGAGGAAAGAAGAGGAAGGGGAAAAAAGGAAAAGATCTAAGACATTAGATAGACACTAATAGATATGAACCTTAAAAAAATAATGGGACCTAACAAATGATGAGACCTAACAACAAAAAAAAAAAAAAAAAAAAAAAGCTTCAGAAGAAAATTACAGTACATTTGTTACTAGATTTTCACTTTGTCCATATTTGTGTTTTGAGTTTTTAGTATCTACCTACTGTTTGAACAGAATCCTAACCTTTTTCCTGGCTTTAAGTCTTAAGTATATTTTTCTTAACTTTTTAAATTTTGATTTATTAAAGCTAAAAATCACTTTTCTTAAAATTAAAACAGTACATAAAACCAAAAAAATACCTACTTAATGACCACAGTAAGCTATATAACCCCAGCTAGGTGCTACTTTATAGTATGTTCATACTACTCACTGAGGTTTGTGCCTAAAGTCAGACATATGTTCGTAGATATGTATATATCAGCAGCACTTGCTATTAAAAGTATTTAGCTTAATTAAGATCTTTTGTGAATTAATAAAATGTGTGTGTATGGGGGGGGGCATGTAAAGCAACTGTAGATACCAGAGACAATGTGGAAGGAAGGTGAGAAATGGCAGGGGGCGAGAGGGAGCGAATCAAGGGCGGAAATAAGAAGCAAAATATATAAGAAACAAGAAATGGAAAATTATTTGTTGAAGATAACACATATGGTAATATCTTTGATTTAGCCAATATACAAGTGTATTCTGGATGGGAAAACTCATTTTGTATGTTGCAATGATTATACAGTGAATGAGAATAAAATAAATAATTTTAAAATAAAAATAAAAAGCTTTTAAAAAAGATATTGGGTTAGGAAGGACCAAATTAAACAAACAGAAAAATGAATTTGAAAATTAAAAAAAAGAAAATTTTCCAAGAAATGAAAATAAATTCTGCAGACTGAAAGACATACTATGTTCAAAGTAGAGATGCCTCAGAGCAGTCAACACCAATTTATATTCTAGTCATGCTATTCATTATAGCTAGTTATGCTATTATCAAGGATAAAGGAAATATATTCAAGCAAAAGGACCAAAAGAAGCCCATCTCTGTTATGGGCCTCTGACTCCTTTACAATGGAGATTGATTCTACAAAGTTCTGGGGGAAGAGAATCATTTGTTGAGTATTGGCACATGTGCCTCACATACCAACACACACAGGTGGAAAAGAGTTAATATCCAATATCTATTTACTGACGTAAAATGCTAAATTCTGAGTAATCCCTCCTAAGAGTGGCATACAGATTGAGGCGGAGTGCAAGATCTTGTGTATAGATTAGGGATCTTCAACTGAAACAACAAAAGCTAGCCCTGGCAAACTTGAAAAATATGAGAACTTAATAGAAGGATATGGTGGCTCACAGAATCAAAGAAATAAGGAACTGCCAAAGTATGTTCAGAAAAAGAGCCCAGGGATGCCAGTCGCAAAAACACAGGTAGCAGAAACCAGTCAGTGGTTTTATCAGAAATTGACTTTATTTTGTTCTGTACATATATAATTTTTTTTGAAAATCAAAAGTTGGACAAAAACATCTGGTCTGTACAGTACTCAATTCTGAAGCAGATGAAGGGGGTACTTTAAATGATAGTTAATGAGCCTATAAACAATGAACGAGGAGTAATTCCCAGAAAGAAATCGTGGCATCATAAGTAGAAGAAAGAAAAGGATGCTGGAAAGAAAGGGACTACTAAAAATTACATTAAATTAAATCAAAACCCAGAATGTCTTGTTTAGATTTAATACATTTCATAAGGGGAAAGCTTCTCTCAGGTAAACTGTAAATTAAACTGATTTAAGATTATCCCGTTTTATCTTTACGGCAATGTATTTTAGAAAGTCCTCAGTACATCAAATTAGATATAATTTTATATTATTATTTTAGTATGTTACTTACAGTTACCTGTTTTATTGTTATTAAACCTGTCGTTTAAAAACATAAGCAGCACAATATAGTTCATTCTAAACTACACTTTCTTTTCACCACATAATTACATTAGAAAGCACTAAGCCTTCTGCTACAATGAGATAATACCATTCCTACATGTTTAAAGACACATGGCAAACAATGCCTAAAAGGAGAATGCTATCTTACAGTAAAATACGCCTACTTCTGAGGGCTTTGTTTTACCACTGTTAATGTGCTTTTGGAATTCTGACAGAGATGTACATATAGGAATACTACTGACTGACAAACCATTCCGTGCCACATTTTCAGAGAAAAACCACACTAAGAATTCAAGACAAGACTAAATACATTATGAAATGAATTTTGAAAGGCACACATAGAAATTAAAACCTTCTTTTTTGAAAACTGCCTTAACTGTTTTCCTTCATTGTAATAAGGCCTTTGATAGATATCCATAAATCATTTAAAAGCTGGAATAAGGAGGTTTTTGTGGTTTAAAGTCTTAACTCTAACTTTATTCAGAGAATGAAGAATAAAGATGTGATTGATTCTGGGGCAGGCAGTAGTGCAGTGGTCATGTAACTGGACCCACAGGGGAAAGGTCTTTGCTTGGAGTTCTCTGTCTTTTGAGTGCCCTAAAATATTAGGGTTTTTTAATAGATTTTCCATTTTATTTTTAAAAAATATTTATGGCAGCTTTAGAAATGAGCTACTAAGACCCTTTTCCCAGAGAGAAATCTTCATGCCATCTCAAACTGATGTTTTCTTTTCTGCTTCAATCACAAAACCTAAGTATTTACAAGCAGTTTTCTTGGGAGCTAATAAAGCTAATTACTAGAAAAACCTCTTTTATGTGGACTAACAACCTTCTTCCTAGTATGTACGTTTTTTTTTGTCTTTTTTTTTTTTTTTTTTGCTATCAGGTGCTCTCCAGAGAGACAGAGAGGGAAAGTGAAAAATCACTCCCCAGGAGGAATGGAAATCCACAATCCTTTCTCCTCTTCTATTGTTCTCTCAGTATTTTGGGCACGCACACACGCACACAGCTGTCATAATTTTCAAGCCAGAGTCTGGGACTCAAATTGTAGTCGGCCATGTGGCAGTCTAGCACCTTAACCACTCCACCTCATACTGGTCTCTGAACATGGTTTTTTATTTAACATAGTCCACTTTTAAGACTTTGATCCAAAATCACAATCTGTCCATTAACTTCCCACCAACTCTAGAAATTTTTCTTCCTGTATCAAAGACATTAAATAACAGTATCATTCATCCTCTATCAAAAGTGTTTCTTCCGATTCTGAATCAGTATAAGAATCACTTGCTGTGCAGATTTATAGGCTCCACTCCAGACCTAATGAATCACAGCTCCTGGAGATAAGATCAGAGAATCTCCATTTTAAATAAGCACCTTATGATTCTTGCATACACTTACATTCTTAAACCAATGCCTAAGGGATAGGGATAGAAAGCTAATATGAATTCAACCACTTTGAAACTTACTCTCATAAAATCTCTTCTTGTTTTTCTTGTTTGTTTGTTTTCTGTTTGTTTGGTTTTCTTAGTTTTGTCAGAGGACACATGTGCTTCAATACCCGAGAAAGACAGAGAGGGAGAGGGAGAGAGGGAAAGCATCCTTCCAGTGGGGCATGATCTAGCTACAATCCCTTCTCCATTTCTCCATTCTGTTGGGATTTCAGGCACAAACATATGCCTGGTTTTTTCAAGACGCTGGGATAGGATTCAAACCATGCAGTGGCCATGTGAAATCCAGCTCCCTTAACCACTAGGCCATGAGACCAGTGCACAGTCTACAAGGGAAAAAAAAAAAAAAGTAAGCTATTGAAAGCTGTATATTTCCCCAAAATACTACATTTAATAAGTGCAGGTATCCAGTACATGGCTAATACCTTGTCTGCTGGGTGCTAATTGTTCAAGGGGTTGTCTTCATGGGGAAAGCGCACAGAGATAATATGTGACAAACTAACATCATACCTGGGTAGTAGGGGTGCAAGCAACTCTACTACATGTTTTTCTCACCCTACTCAGTGAGTAAGAATGACACCTCGATTTATTGACATTTAAGATAAGCTTCTTTTGTAATCAACTGGATTCTTGAAAGACTTTTATGACATTTTGACTTCAATAGCCCAAAGCAGAGTTAAGTCAATTATGAGCCTTAAACCAACACACTTTGTACAAACATAAGACTGAGTTCTATACTAAAAATACTAAACGTATTCCAGAGCTAAATCCTTCTATCTCTCTTCTTTACTCTATCTACATTCATACCTTTGGTGTGCTCATGGTTTAGGTCTTACCTATATTCTGATGACAGCTAAATTCTCCTGTTCTTTTCTCCCACACTAGGTTCATATTCAAGTGACTATTTGCCAACACTGTTTCAATACCTAACAAACCTCTCAAATTAAATATTTCTAAAACTGAACTGTTCATCTCTCTCCAGGCCTTTTGTTGTTGTTGTTTGTTTGCTTGTTTTTCAGCCTGTGTCATCATAATTGAAAATCTATCATTTCAATTGCTCAGCATAAAAGCTTTAGGGTCATCTTTCATTCCTTTCTTTCTTTTTTTTTTTTTAACCACAAACTCAATCTTCAGCAAATCCTCTTAGTTCCACTTTCAAATACATTCAGAGGACCAGCCAGGGGTTTAGTGGGTAAAGCAGCTATATCCCACATGGTAGATGGCATGGTTCAAGTCTTGGACCCAGTGATTTGAAAAATATGCTGAACATGCATCTGTGAATGCCTAAAATCCTGAGAGGGAGAATAGAGGAGGAAAAGGGATTACATTGTGGCCATCTCCCTTGGGAGGTGATTTCTCTCTCCCTCTCTCTCTCTCTCTCTCCTCCTCTCCCTCTCCCTTTCCCTCTCTGACTCTCTCTGGAGAGTGCATGTGCCCTATAGCAAATTTTAAAATACAGTTAAATTATAAAGAAAATACATCCAGAATTGAACCTCTTTTCACCAACTTTACTATCGCCTGAACTGAACCACCATCTTCTCTTGCCTACATTATTGTAATAGCTTCCAAACTGTTTTCTCTGGTTCTACCCTGGCCTCACTTTGAACCATTTTCAATGCCAAAACCCAGAGTAATTCACTTAAAACTGAGCCCAAATATATCACTCTGCTCTTCAAAATTCTCCAATGTCTCCTTATCTCACTTAAACTAAAACATCCGTGGCATGGCTTATAATGCTCTATATAAATCTTGTTCCTCATGACCTCATATCCCACTATACTGCTTCTGGTTCGTTCTTCCAGGAGTCACCCTGGCTCTGGCCTCCCAAAGATGTCTTCATGCTTCTGCCTCAAGGGCTTTGTACAAGCTTCCTAATTATTAGAAAAAAAGTCCTTATATGGACTAACATTCCCCAGATAGTTCCTTACTTGCTCCTTCACTTCCTTTAAGTTATTGTGCAAAAAATCACCTTCTCAGTGAGTAACTCCCTTATCATCCTATTTAAAATTTACCTAGTGCCCCCACAATTTTTTAAGAGTTTTTTTGCCTTAGGCATGTGCTCTCACTGTAGAGAGAGACAGACAGTAAGAGGGAAAGTGAGAAAGCACCCCCGGAGGAATGGCCATGCCACCATTTCTTCTCCTCCAATCTCCTCCCAGGATCTTAGCAATGTAACTGCTTGTGCCCAGCATTATTGTCAAGCCATCAGGTCTGGAATTCGAACCACAGTGAGCCATGTGGGACTCCAGCAATGTAACTGCTATGCCATCTGCTAGCCTTCTACCACAAATTCTTACCCTTCTTTCCTGCTTCATTTTTCTCTCATGTGGTGTCACCTTTTAGTGTACTCTATAGTTTACTTTCTCACTTTTATTTATCATCTGCTCTCCATTACTGGAATATAAAGTGCATCAAAGCAATGATTTTTGTCTTTGTTTTCCCCACAGCTGTATTTCCAGTACTAAGCACAATTCCTAGAACAAAGTAGATTTCCAAATAAATGTTTGTTTGAGCGGATTGATTAATGAATAAAGAAGCCTAACTGGCTCAGTGGCCCTGATAAAACAGGTCACTTGACCTCACATCCTCTGTATCATCATTTGTAAAATGTGATTCATGATCCTTATTAAGATCTCCTCCATGTTCCAAAATTAAAGTAATGATTATAGATCCAGAGATATGGGAGAAAGCCCAACGAAGCTCTGGAGCAGAGTCTCACTACTTGAAAACTGATATAAAAGTGAGCTGGAGTGGCTATGAGAAAGACACCCAATGGTCTCCGTGATAAAGACAGAGTTTTAACATAACTTTGTGTCAAGGCAGATCTGAGGTTGGACTATCTTCTCTCAAACAGTCACAAATAAATTCCATCTGATGTTTTCGTCTTCACATCTTTTTACTGCTTTGGGCAGCCCAAGCAGTGTTCATTGCCTCCACTCAGCATGATTTTGTAAATGCTAGGCACACTACAGAGTTTAAAGAAATAACATATCTAATTAAAATAAGTCTTCTGGTGAGAATCGTTTTCAGAGAGCAGTAATTTAACTAGACAATTTTTAACAAAAAATGTCTAAGTCTAGGAGTCAAGGGAACTGGATCCTAAGTCTAGTTCTGTCTTTGTGTGACTTCAGAGAAGAGACTTAACATATATGGCTCAGTTTTCTCATTGGTCAAATAGGGATTTGACAAATCCCTTATAGAGCAATTGTGGAGATTGCATAAGATACAGACACAAAATCACTTTTAAAGTCTATAAATGCCCTACACATGTTTTATCCTCCTAAAGCACTAATGATATGTTAAGTGCTGAAAATGACAGAATTAAACGTGATCTCTGCTCATAAAACTGTGAGATGCAATCCTATAGGCTCACAATTTAGCTAACAGGATATGACATGAACACTGGGAGATACTCCAGGGAAGAGGCTGTTGACAGAGTGGAAAAGTCAGGTATATGCAATTATGATGTTGAATCCATTCACCATCATGCGTTCAGCCTAGATATTTATAAATAGTCATGGGCTCAGGAGGAACCTGATATTCTGAGTGGGTGGTAGGAGAGGATTTTCTTCAGAAAGGCAAAGTTATCAAAGACAATGTCACTTCCAACTTAAGAATTGGATCTTTGACAGGTTGCATAGCTCTCTCTTTAACAGGCTCTGACATTTGTTGCATACAGAAATTGAGCCTGGTTGCCATGAAAGCACAGTAGATGTTCTAAAAGTCACACTCAGTACCAGCACAGCTGTAATAAGGACAGATTGCAATCAGGATACTTTTCTCTGGTTCCATAGATACTGACAAAATCCATGTTTTCTTCTTTTTCAGGGTCCAGCTCAGAAATCCGTGCTAATTAAACAAAACATCCATTCCCTTTGGTGCTAAATGTGACTGGGCAAATTCTGTGTGGGAATCCTGGCAAACAAGAGAATCATTTTTCTAAGCCATGGCCAGTGTCTGGAAGCAAGTCTAATCATAGCATGGTGTTCCAAGAGGGAAAGTGAGAAATTTTCAGAGATGGGCAGAAGGAAAGATATAAGAATAATCATAACACAATCCTTAGAGAGGAAAGTAATATTTATATACCCTACAGCAGCTCCATAATGTCTATAAAAAACTAAGTGTGCATGTGTTAATTAATGGAAAGATGAAAATCTAGTTGCAAGAACCCAAATCCCTGTAACTGTATTCATTTGGGGGTAGAGTCAGAATATTAAGAATTTAAAATCACCAGAGATTGGATCACCACTGTATGGGACACAAATGATATTTATGAATGTTCTCCACACAGCTTAGTCACCAAGATGAAGCACCATTCAGAAAAAGCAGCATACATGTGGGGCCCAGTCTGATTTGGCCAAGATTACACAGATGAGTTCTACAGAGGAAGCATTATTGCCACTGTCATTGAAAAAACCTCCTTTGAAATGATAAGTGCCCAGTAAATACACAAATTGAAAAAGAAGCAAAGTGAATTTAAGGCTATGCAAACAGGGAGAAACTCTTTAACAGAAATACCTTTTCTAAATTTCTCTGTCAAATCTTTCAACCTTTAAAGTCCTCAAAACTTTCCTGTTCATGCTTTTTTTATTCTGGTCCCTTCAATGGCATGTATTGCTATTGCTCCTTAGCACTTATACAGAAACTTCTCTTATATGATGCAGTGAGAGCATGTAATTTCCAGGCCCTGCAATATTTTGGTTATTGGAAAGCTATGCTTTTGACACACCATATGAGATTTCCAACAGGTTTCCAACACTAATAGCACATAGCTACATTATATTATAATCACACAACTCTACCTCTGCTCAATATAATCTCCTCTTGGTGACTCATAAAGTACTTTAGGATCACTGTGAGTTTTAGTGGTGCTCACAGAAGCAAAACTCCTATGCCAAAATGCTAGTGCAGAACATTATGTTTAATAGATACTGGTAAACATAATATCTTGGCCCAAAAAATTATTGTATGCAGATTGCTCTTGGGAAATCCAGGCATTTTCTATTAACATTCCATGATTAGCCTTACTCAGTTTCTCAGATCGAACAAGATCAGATATATTCTACTTAGTGAATTTTAAAGTATTTGCCTATGATTATATTAATTTATGCTACAAGTTTTTCCTATAACATTGTCTTTCTTATAATTTCATTCCATATTGTCTACATGCTCTAACAAGGTACTTTTCATGATAATTTCTTCTCCTTGATACTTATTTTATGATTATATGCAATATAGCCTCCAAAGCCACTCACTCACTTTCATGGTAGACTGATAAATTTTACATGACAAAAATGACTAATATGTTACTAAGAAAATTAGCAAAATGTTTTTATAAATAATATGAATTTATAGTTTTCTTAGTACCTTCTGCAGAATGCTAGGGTTCTACAGATGTGCTTTTCTGGCCACCACAATGTGAAGAAGATGTTAAACTCACTTCTTTATGTGCATCCCATACCCCTCAACCTAAGCAACTCCATTCTAACCTGTTTTATTTATTTAAAAAAATTGTTTTGGGGACCAGCAGTTGGCATAATGGCCGTGTCGCTGGACTCCCATGTAATCAACTGCAGTTAAACTCGGTGGCTTAAACTTACACCAGGTGCGCGTGTGTGTGTGCCCAAGATCCCAAGAGGAGAATGGAGGAGAAAGGATTGCGGCATGGCCATTCCCCTATATATATATATATATATATAGTTTTTAAATTTATGATAATGTGCATGCACATGAACAGGTGAAGAGAGAGAGTATTTCAGGCTGAGCAGACCAGGGTCTTCGTGTCAGATCCAGCTTCTCTGAACAGTGTTTTATTGCCATGGCACAGAGCCAGCCAAATTAATCTGCCTTATATATCGGGATTTCATATAGTGTGGTTTGTAAAAGGGATTCCCTAGCATAAAAATAGTTTGACAATAATGTTGACTCAACCACCAATTCACAGCAAACATTTCAGTGCAGTAGATCTATTTGCTTATTGACATAGCTACTATTGAGCAGTAACAGTGATATTGACAATGATATTTCTCTGTTGTGGAAATTTTTTTTTTTTGGAGAGGTTTTTGCTATAGGGCGTGTGTGCTCGCCAGAAAGACAGAGAGAGACAGAGAGACAGAAAGCAAGAGATCACCCCCCAGAGAGGATGGCCACACCGCAATCCCTTCTCCTCCATTCTCCTCTCAGGATCTTGGGCACACACACACACACACACACACACACACACACACACCCGACATGAGTTTAAGCCACCGAGTCTGGGAATCGAACAGCGGCTGACTACATGGGAGTCCAGCAAAGTAGCCATTACACCAACTGCTGGTCCCGTCTGTTGTGGAAATATTTTTAAAAGCTTACCAAAGGCTCAATAGTCAGTGAAGCCATGTACTCCCAGTGCTTACTGTCCAAAGGAGCAATATGTAAAACATTTAACTGAGCTTCCATTCTACAATTCTAAAAGCTACAGAAAAATGCTTGTCATTACTTAGAAGATTTGGGTTAGAATCACTAGAGAAGCATGTTCATATGCAGTTTTACTTTTCTCTACATTAGAGTAATTACCCAGCATCGTAGCTGGACTCAAGGGATTTAGAATATAGTAATGAATTGCTGCAAACCTTCCAAGAAATATAAAACCATATGTCTCGGGGACTGAGTTGGAGGCTGGAGCTACAGATAAGGGTGTGGGAAGGGAATACTAGTGCTTCTAAAGCCAACTGTGTAAGGTTATGAATTGAAATTCAGTGCTAATGTGGGTGAAGCTGGAATGCATTTTTTCCCTATACTGTTTAGGATGGAATTTGTCACAGTAGTGAGAAATTGGATGCTAAACTTTGTAAGTTGCTTTCTAATGATTAAAGAACAGAATGTCCAGATTCTTAGACTCTTCACACTAAAAGTTCAAGTCTATATATGGCTTATATTATCTGAATGGTTATAATAAGAAACTCTCAGAAGCTTGGGCTCAATCAGAAAAAGGCCAAAATATGAGAATAAGTTTAATAAGAATTAAAATATAGTACATGAAAGTAGCCTACTACAGAAGGTCCATTTGTAAGAGATCTTTTTCTTTTTTTCTTTTTTTTTTTGTAAGAGACCTTTTTCTAAGGAGCTCCAAATTCAGTCAAGGAGTTAAATATAATAAGAAATCTGTAATTTAATTCATCAAATCCATTCTTATCTGTAGAAATGATGAGATGTGTTTATAGAAGCACAATATTTACAGTAAGAATGGGGAAAAAGTATACTAAAAAGATCTGTAAAATCTTGTTTAACATTATCCAAAAAGAGATTAAATCTAGGTCACCTGAGGTAAATACTATGCATGAATAAGGATGGCTTGCCAAGCTTCTCTTATAGTCTCTAGACAATCTTCAGAATGTCAAGAAAGAGAGAATATAGAAAATAAACACCTACAATCAGTCAAATCTAAGAAAAGGAGATCATTCCAGATCATCTGAGTGGACCTAATTCAATCAGTTGAAAGTCGGAACTGAAGTTTCCTGAAAGAGGATATTCAATCTGTTGACTTCAACTTTAGCCTGTGTTGAAAGTTCTAACCTGATCTATAAATTCTGAACTTGTCTTAAGAGTGCCCACAATCAAGTAAACCAATTCCTTAAAAGAAATCTCTTAGGAGGATGGCACAATGGCTATGTTGCTGGATTCCTGTATAGTCGACTGCAGTTTGAGTCCCGCATCTGGTGGCTTAAACTCATGCTAGGCACATGGGCATGTGTGTCCAAAATCCAGAGAGGAGAAAGAGAGGCAAAGGGATTGCAGTGTGACCATCTCCCCTGGGTGGGGGGTGATTTCTCGCTTTCTGTCTCTCTGTTTCTCTCTGTCTTTCTGGCACGCGCACATGTCCTATAGCGAAAACCTCTCAAAAAAAAAAAAAGAAAGAAAGAAAGAAAGGAAGGAAGGAAGGAAGGAAGGAAGAAAGAAAAGAAAAGAAAAGAAAAGAAAGAAAGAAAGAAATCCCTTAGGGTCAGCAGGTGGTATGGTGGTTGGGTGCTGGATTCCCACATGGTCAACTGTGGTTCGAGTTCTGGACCCAGCAACTTGAAACTCACGCCTAGCACATAAGCGTGTATGCCCCAAATCCCTAAAGAATGGAGGAGAAGAGACTATGGTGTGGCCCTCTCTTCTACGGGGTGATTTCTCACTGTCTCTCTGCCTCTCTGTCTCTCTGGTGAGGGCATGTGCCCTATAGCAAAAGTCTATAAATAAATAAATAAATTGATCCCTTAGTGTATATTGAAGATTGGTTCTGTTCTTGTGATTAAACTCTGACTGACATACTTCTACATAATGTTTTCTCGGGCAACAAACAAAGAATATTCTTAAGCAAAATGAAAGAGTAAATTTTACAAAAAGAACACTAGGTCCATCCAACAGGGGTTCAATTTAAAAAAGACATTAAGGGAATGACAGGATGATGGTGGCTGACTAAATATTCCAACAGCTAGGGACCATGTTCCACAGAATATCTAATATCCTCAAGGGAAATGGGGATGGCTACCCATCAGGTGAAAAATTGCTAAAATGTATCAGACTATTGATTTTAGTAACTCAAGAGAAAGATAAAAACCAGACAGGTTTTAAAATATTGACAGGAATTCCTAGGGACTATGACAAAACATACTCATTGCCTGGCAATTTCTTGGTAGAACCACAAAAGGCTGCCTATAGTTCACTATGAGCCCTGGAAGCAGGAAAACAAGTGAAGCTGTTCCAGGCCCCCACATTTACCATTATTATGCTTTTGCTTTTATCAATTTTGTGTCCTGAAGATGAATCTAATCTCCATTATATAGGTCAAGGTAACAAAAGTCTGAGCAATGAATGCTCCTCCCTGGTATTTTAGAGAAAACAAATGTTGAAGAAATAATCTCATGAAAATACCAGAAGAGATTTCTAGGAAGCTAAGGAAAATGTAAAGTTATGCTAGAAAAGTGCTCTTAATTGTGAGGACAAGTCTGACTGCTTTTTTCCTATTCTAAAATTTTTTCCAAAGAGCCTGGGGGAAATTACACCTACCTACAAACATTAACAGACTCCTTTGGTCCATTGATAATAGGGCACTCCCTCTATGTGCCCCTCATATAGTACCTTTATGAAGCATATTAAATATTATCTCTATTAAAGTAAAACACTGGCATTCTTTTCTTTTCTTTCTTTTTTTTAAAGATTTTTGCCCTAGGGCATGTGGGCAGAGAAAGAAAGGAAAAGTGAGAAATTATTATCCAGGGAGGATGACCACACCAAAATCCCTTCTCCTCAGTTCTCCTCTCACAATTTTTCACATGCATGGACGCACACCAGCTTATTTTTCAAGACACTGGGTCTGGAGCTCAAATGGCAGAGTTGGGCCATGTGGGATCCAGCACCTTAGCCACCATGCCACCTGCTGGCCCAAACACAGATACTCTTTCGCTGATTTCTTTCTAGATCAGAGACTTGTGCTTTTCTTTCCAATTGCTAACCTAAAATTTCTACACTCACGTGTAGTTCCCTGTCTCCTATTGGTTCCAGATGTCCTACCTTTTTGGATCAGGCCAATGTAAAAGACTCCTTATGCTAATTGACAACTCTCATTCTCAAAATCAAATAAAAGGAACCGTTGTATATGTCCACTCCAAGAACCACTTTTGTCTTTCTCCAAGTCAGTCACTGAATCTTGTGCTTAAAATAAACCACATTAGTTAATATTTCTGCAGAGTCTGGCTATTTCTGTCAATAACGGGAAGAAATTCAGTACTACTAAAGTTGTGTCATGGGGAATAAAGCTCCAATCTCAGAATGACAACTTAATATTTCTCAACTAAGAGAATCTATAAAATAAAACCACATTATTTAGATATCATCATGTTATTTAATTGGGTCAAGGCTAAATTTAAAGCAACTTGAAGTGTGAATTGGACCATTAGCGAAAGGAATGCTGATGTTTTGGGGAGTCCAAAATCCATCAAGCTATAAAGTAAAGAATTACAAATAGTGAATTCTATTAGATCTCAGAGAGGTATATGACATTTTCTTTTGTAAGTCATAATCTAGAAGTAGATAGGCTATGACTAGTCTGTACAGTTCTGTAGGGTAAGTTGTATACATTCATTTCTATATTTATATAGTGATAAACACCATAGTATTTATTATAAATTAGGCAAGGCCAGCTCCATGGTCTAGTGGTTGAGGGAGCTAAATCCTACATGGCCAACCACACAGTTCAAGTCCCAGACCCAATGACTTCAAAACATGCTGGGTGCATGTGTATCCCTGCTCAATAACCCAACAGGATCAAGAAATGAAGATGATGAGATTGCAGAGTGACTACACCCCATGGGGGACAGGGGAAGACTTTCTCCCTCCCTCTCTTTTTGTCTCTCTCTGACAAGTGCATATGCCCTCTGGAAAAAAAATGTTTAAAAATTAGGCAGACTGACATATGAGGCATGCTGGTACCTTAACAATTTCTATCAACAAGAAAGGAAGAGGAGATAAGACTGTGAAAAATACGGCATGAGAATACCAGCCAATCTTGAGCAGTTTGCTTCCGAGGGAGCAGCCAGGAAGTCCAGCATCTAGAAGCCAAAGAATGTGACAATCCAAGGCTGAGAATATGAGGGTCCCCATCAGTCAGGCAGGAAACAGCACCAGGAATCCATCTGATATAAATTATAACTCTCTTCACAGCACACTTCTTGCTAGAAGCCAGGGTTCACAGGAAAGAGGCTTGGTATAAGCAAGATAGGGAATCTGAGGCACAGACAAGTGAGTTGCAATTTAGGAAGTATTTCAAGCCCAGAAAAGAAAACATAAAAAATTCATGGTCTGGATTATACTGTGGGTAACAGGAGAAAAAAATCTACAACAAAAGATTCATATACTCTAAGAGCTTGGCCGGGCCATGCCAATTACAGACCAGGAAGAATAGTTCTAGACTCTGATCATAGGCGGCACTAACAAAAGTGCTCTAATTTGGCCTGGTTAGGCTCTGCTAGGAAGACAGGGTCAGCCAGGTCCATGAGAAGGGCATTATTGACTCTACTCAGAAGGACTTAAAGAAGACAAAAGCAGGAAAAATTAGATAATTAAGGACAACAGGTGTATGTCTGTAGCTACATAAAAAGAAGTGATTCCTGAGTCCTATTTCAAAACTGTTATGTATGCTGAGAGTCTAAGGAATGTTTTTCAGTGAAGAATCAGAGTTTTTAATGAATAGGGTTATGGGAGTTCTATGTTATACATTTCCAAGAATTGTGCTTCTGAGCAGGTCAATGAAAAGAAACTTCTGCACATTTACTCAGGCACATACTCGTTCAATGTGATAACAGGAATTGTTATGTTTTGATCTCAGTAATAGTTTATGAAGCCTACTGGAGAGTCATGGTAAAAATGATCAAAGCAAGGACACAAATAATCTATACTTTCTTTTTCCTGTAGAGCCTGAAAAAATCTTTTTTACCCACCTTTCATTATCCTCTGAAAACACTT
>NW_006199230.1:539772-543447 GCF_000334495.1 Tupaia belangeri chinensis
AAAGCGATGTCTGGAGAAGTCACCAAGAAAAGCCACAAATCAAAAAGAGATTTCAAACAAATACGTTTTTAATGAACTGGGTGAAGGTGGAGGTTCCCCCCCCCCTTTCCATCCCAACTTATCCTAGAGTGTTAGTGGCAGTGTTCTATCAATCAGCACTTTCCAAATCTAATGTGCTGTTATTCTACTCTCTGGTAAGAGAAGACTTAAAGTGGATAGATGAATGCCTTCTATCCACCAAAAGAGTTTTCTTCACCAATTCAGTCCAATTTGGTCCAC
Source organism: Tupaia belangeri chinensis (assembly GCF_000334495.1). Classification (NCBI taxonomy): domain Eukaryota; kingdom Metazoa; phylum Chordata; class Mammalia; order Scandentia; family Tupaiidae; genus Tupaia; species Tupaia belangeri. The sequence continues at coordinate 540,052 of NW_006199230.1, forward strand.
AAGTACAGCAACATGAACCTGTAAAACTTGGAATAAATCCTCTGTTAAACTTGTGAGGGAAAAACACAAAGGTATTTCAAAAACTTCATAGAATTTGGAATTAACATATATCAATTAATGTGTAAATTTATTTTTGTACAAAAAAGTAGAAATCCACACATAGCTCTTTTATAATACACATTTTCCATGAGCTTTGTGAAGGCCTCTCTATGAAGTCATTCCTTATATAGGCTATTCTGATTCACAGTTCATTCAGCGACTTTTCTTTATTTCATTTTCCAGAATAATACCATTCAACAACAAAATTAGAATACAAAGATCTTTTGGTAGTTGGAATACTTTTGCTTTTTTTTAAAAAAAAGAGTGAGTAATTATTTTTACATCTAGTTAGGGATTTTGAATTAACAGGTATTTCTGGGTAAATATATCTCCAAAAGAACTAAGTAATTTCTAAAACTTAAAATTCTTAACCTGTCCCTAATTCTAAGTCAGCCAATGGTTTTAGTGCTGTAAGAGTCCCGAAAATTTATCTCACCCCATCTCCTAGGTTCTAAAATAAACTGTAATTATGCCCATGTTTTCATTTTATGAAGTTCAATGTTTTGCTGAAGTCTCATGGCAAGTAAGAGAGTATGAAAATCCAGACACCTGCCTGTGAACAGGCTTGATCGATCACGCTGTGCTCATTCTTCGCACCCTAGCCAGCCAGAACACCAGCTAACCTGGTGTTCAGGTTAGCCCAGGACCTGATCTAGACCTTCTGATATAACTGCAGTATCTCCTGTGACACCCTCTTCCCTGTGCTACCATGGCCTGGCCAAAATTTTAATCTTTTTGCATACAATGTGTTATTCGGCCTTAAGAAGGGAATCCTGTGCCAGTCCAATAGCTTGTCAAGGTGGCTATTCGGTAAAATGTCCTTCACATGGACACTCGAGAAAGTGAGGAAGCTTTTTTTGGGGGGGGTGGGGAACGTGGGGAAGGGCACTTGTGCTCACCAGAGAAAGACAGAGAGAGAGATAGGGAGAAGTGCAAAAGCACTATCCTCTCCAGGGGGATGACAACACTGTAATACTTGGGATTTGGTGCAAGTATGCACAAGTGCCTGGTGTGGTTTTCAAGCTGCAGATCTGGAACTCAAGTTACACAGCTGGCCTTGTGGGATCCAGCTGCCTATACCACGATGCCACCAGCTGTGGCTGCTTTTAGTATCTTCTAACAGTTTCAGAACTTACCATTTTTGCTGTCAATTTCTTGAGTTAGAAAAATCTTTATATGTGTACATAATACTATCTTTTATTTTCATTCTAAGCCTCAAGTTATCTATTTACGTAATGTTAGCATAGATTAAAATTTTTTCCAGAGTGCATGAGTGCTAACCAGAGAGAGACACAGAGATGGAAAGTGAGAAAGCACCCTCATGGGGGATGGTCATGCTGCAATCCCTTCTCCTCCATCTTTCCCTCCTCTCTAAATTTTAGGCACTCACACAGACATATGCACATGGGTTCTAAGACTCAAATTGCACAGTCTGCCATGTGGGATTCAACCACCTTAACCACCACACCACTCGCTGTCCCTAATGTTTTTCTTTTTAGTGAGGATGATATCCATATACATGAAATAGTTGCTAGATTAACAAATAAATTATCATAAACCCTTAATATTTTATGTGTGTTATTTCTTTGTTCTTAACCACTCTACTGAGATGTGACTAACATACAAAAAGTTGTACATGTTGAATCAATTGTTAAGTTTAAGGTAAGCATACACCTTTTGGTGACATAAAACTGTCACCAAAATCTATGGCATAAATGTATCTATAACCTCCAAAAGTTTCTTTCTTGTCCTTTTTATTGTTGTGGTTTTTTGTGTATATGATAAGAATGCTACATAAGATCTACTCTCATAGCAAACTAAGTAAACAATATGGTATTGTTAACTATAGGCATTACAATGTACAGTAGCTCTCTAGGACTTATTCATCTTGTATAATTGTAATTTTGAAATTTTGTATCCTCCGACTAATAATTCCCCATTATTTCCTCCATCACTCCTTGGCAATCGCCATTCTATTCTCTGTTTCTGAGTTTGACTATTTTAGATTCTTTATATACTTCAGACTATGCACAAACCCTTTTCCATTCTCTGCTCAGGACACTGGGAGCACACATACATGTGCCCAGCATGTTTTTCAGTCTGTACATCCAGGCCTCCAGACACCAGTTGGCCAGGTGGGATCCAGTCACCTCAACTACCACACCACCTGCTAGCTGGACCATTTGCCCATTGTTTAACCAGGTTGTTTTTAGGTTTTGTGTCTTGTTTGTTATCTAACTTCAGGATTGAGTTGCAGGAGTTCCTTGTATAATTTGGATATTAACCCTTTATCAGATATGTAATTTGCAAATATTTTCTTATAGTCTGTGTTTTGCAGCATAGATGTGTTTGCCTTTATTCATCTGATTTTGGCAATAATTATACTTGCTATATTGCTTTTTAAAGTTATATTTGAAAGGCTGCTTTAAATGATATCCTTGCAACTATAAGGTCATACTCCCCACCCTTAGAAAAACTAAATCTACTAACCTTATGGTGCCTCCTTTTTTTTTTCCCTTTAAATCAGTTCTATAAGCATGTAAAAGTAGTATTGATTTTAGTTATATTCCCCAGACATGTTTTCTTGTTCTAATCCTGCATTTTCCTGTGTACTTAAGAAAATAATTTTTTAAACTATTTTTATTTCGCTTTATTTATTTATTTATTTTAATTTGACCAGAGAGAGAGAGAGAGAGAGAGGAAGCAAGCTGCCAGATCCGGGACTCGAACCGTGGTCAGCCATGTGGGAGTCCAGCACCCTTAACCACCATGCCACCTGCTGGCCCCTAAGAAAATAATTTTAGCAATTGACCTTGCTCTATCTGCATCACCAATCTTTCCCTCTCCATTGGGTCATACTTTAAGCATTCAAGCATGCTGCAATTGGACCCATCTTAAAAATGAAACACTTATCTGGTTTTTGTTCTATTTCACTGGCTACTTTGTCACTTATTTCCTTGTTTTCCCTTATTCTCTAGGGCTCAATCCATGGCCTTTTATCTCTAGGTGTTGTTTATAATGATGATTTCACTAGGTTTCATAATTGTAACTGCCACATATATACCAACAATTCCAAAATGTATTTACCTTACCTCTGGATTCTAGATGCATATATATCCAACATCCTCCTTGATACCTTTTTCAGGATACCATAGTTCTAATTGAAAATGTCAAAAAACAATCTTTTACTTCCTCTTACCTAAACATGTTTCTTCAGTGGTCCTTGCTTATTCAGCAATGGCACACCATTCCATTTGCTCAGACAACACTCTTGGCATCATTGGATTTCTCTTTCCC
>NW_006199230.1:543813-563987 GCF_000334495.1 Tupaia belangeri chinensis
CACTTCATTAGCACATCTCTCTGAAGCTACACAAAAATATAAACAGAACTTAATCACCACTTACATCTCTATTGCCAACCTGTAGTCCAACTCTCATCCTTCTTTAAATTACAGTAGCCCCCTAACTGGGTTCCCTCTTTACATTTCTACCACCTTCAGTCTAGTTTCACCTCAGAAGTCAGAAAGATCCTTTTAAAGACGTAAGTCAGATCATGTTATCCCTTTTATCAAAATCCTGCATCTCATTCTGAGGAAAGGTGAAGTTCCACAGGTATTATAAGTAATCTAGAGATTAGAAAGTAAATTGGCGAGGAAGTATATTGGAGGATCTGCGTAGGTTGTGTACAAACATTATGGTGTTTTTTAAAGGACTAGAGCCTCCTCAGATTTTGGTATCTGTAGTGGTCCTAGAACTATGCTGATGTATACCAAGAAATAACTATATGTCATTCAGTGGTATCATTACATTTGTGAGATGTTACAATGGCCTATAAAATCACATAGAAACTAATCCTTTTGGCATCAAATCCGCATGCCCTCTTTTTGACCTTTTTTGAATAAATAACTGGAAAGTAGAGAAAAAGCATATATTTTGGAGGTAGAATCATTAGATCTGTGCCAATGGATTAGATGTAGTAGGATTAAAGAGAGAGAACAATCAACTATGCTAAATGACTCCTTAGCTTTTTGGCCTGAGTACTTAGGGAAGGGACCATGTTAACTTTCATAAGAAACAGTGGAGAAAGAGTAGGTATTGACCAATCTGGTGTGTATTTGTAAGATAAAGTAAAAGATAAGAATTTTGTCATGTACATTTTAGGTTTTAGACACCTATTGGACATCAAAGTGAAGATTATAAGTATACAACTGACTATCCTAGTGTGGTAAGAAAAAAACAAAATGATGTGATTTCATGGAAATCTACAGAAAATGTTGTTTCAAATGGTGATAAGTTATTTTAATACTACTGAGAGACTGAGTAATTTTAGGGCAAAGATTTATATTGAATTGGACATATTCGTGTCCTTGATGACGTGGGAAAATTCTATCAGTGAATTCCTGGGATAGGTTACAGGAAGACGGAGGAGAGTTTATACAACTAATTTAATGGTGGGAACGTGAGTTGGTTCTTTTTTGATTACATCTGTTTTTCAACATCTTTATAGCGATACAATTAACATACCATAAATTTACCCATTTTAAATACAATTGACCTCAAGGGGTTTCACATCTCCAGATTTAGTCAAACTTGAAACAAAAATATTCAGCTGTTACTAACTTGTATTATGTAGTTAGACCTGTACTGGTTGCATCTGTACTGAACTTGCAGTCTTTTTGTATAACAATTATCTTCATAGCATTTACATTGTATTAAGTATTCTAAGTAACCTAGAAATGAAAAAGTATTTGGAGGATCTGTATAGGTTGATTACAAATACTATGCCATTTTTTATAAGAGACTAGAGGATCATTGGGTTTTGGTATCTGCAGGAGTCCTGGATACCAAGTCCCAGAAACCCATTTCATGGATACCAAGAAATGACTATGTGCGAAAGCTCAGTTGTGTCCTGGCGTGTTCTAGGAAGCTATGTTCTAGGCTCCATCTCCTAGACTCCCAAAATACTCAGTCCAAAGCCATTTTAAAGCTGAGGTGTGTCTTTGCATGTTCAGGGAAGCTATGCTCTAAGATCCATTCTCCTAGACTCTCGAAATATTCAGACAAGAAGCCATTTTAAAGCTGAAGTGTGTCCTGGCATGTTCAAGAAAGTTGTTCTTTAGAATCCATCTCCTATACTCCCAAAATATTCAGACAAGGAAGGGCAACCTCCATCTTTTCTCTGTCTCCGGCTATCTGTCTCTCTGTCTGTTTTGCACTCTCTCTCTCTCTTTAATTTTTTTTTTTTTTTTAACTTTTCAACCACTTCTCCTCACCTTGGGCATTTTCTTTCACTTGCTAATTCCAGAAGCCATTTTAAAGCCGAGGTGTGTCCTGGTGTGTTTGCATGGCATGCATGTGTAAAATAAAAATTTTTTTTCTCTTCTTTGGTACTATTTTTCTAGTTGTTTATTATTATTATTATTATTATTGCTTTATACTTATTTTTTTTTAATTTTTACTTTCCTACTCTAAGTTTCACTCTCCACACATTCAATGTCTAGATAGTCCTGGGTGCATAGTAGTAAAGTATCTGAATACTTTTAGAATCATTGAAATCCTCACTGCTTATTGAACCTCCTGCTTGAAGGAAGAAATTTCTTTTTCTAAGTCTGAACTCCTAATCTGTCTGTAGATATCACATTGCGAAGCACAGTGGAAGATAAATTTTGTCACAGAATGACCAGGAACAACCGCAGAGGCACAAGAAACATTAGAAATCAAGAAAAGATCTCTCCCCTGAGGAAAAAGAACAATCCCTCATCATCCACAGACAGTACAGTAGATCTCATGGAAATGCCTGATAGGAAACTCAGAATATTCATAGTGACAAAACTGAACAAGATGCAAGAGCTGAGAGATAATGAACTCCAGAAGATGCAGGAAAAAAGAGACGAGTTCCAGGAGGTGTTGAAGTTCTTCCATAACCTGAAAGAGGAAATACACACCATAAAAAAGAATCAAATGGAGCTATTAGAGATGAAGGATGCCATTCAAAAAATCAAAACCTTCCTCGAAAGTATTAAAAGCAGATTAGTCCATGCAAAAAGTCGAATCTCGTATGTTGCTATGATCTAGGAAATAAAAAACCTGAGAGAATAGGGACCAGCAGTTAGCATAATGGCTGTCACTGAACTCCCACAGTCAACTGCGGTTTGCGTCCTGGACCCGGTGGCTTGAGACACGCCAGGCACATGTGCATGCGTGCCCTAGATCCCGAGAGGAGAATGGAGGAGAGGGGATTGCGGCGTGGCCATCTCCCCTGGGGAGTGATTTCTCGCTTTCTATCTCTCTGTCTCTCTCTGTCTGTCTGGTGAGCACATGCGCCCTATAGCAAAAACCTCTAAAACAAACAAACAAACAAACAAAAAAACCTGAGAGAATAACCTACCCAAATGAGAATACTATATGAGAACTACTAGACATCATTAAGCATTAAGCGCCCAAACATCCAGATAATCAGTATCCCAGAAAGTGAGGAAACTAATAAGGGCATTGATAATCTATTCCATGAAATCTTGGAAAAAAACCTTCCAAATTTAGAGAGGCATTCAAATATCCAGACTCAAGAAATACAAACGACCCCTAATAGCATCAACCCGAGAAGATCTCCAATGCACCTCATAACCAGACTGGCCAAATCTATAGACAAAGACAAGATACTAAAATTGGCAAGAGAGAAATGTCAGGTTACTCATAAAGGTTATCCAATCAGGTTAATCTCAGACCTCTCATGAGAAATGACGTGAGCAAGGAAAGAATGGGAAAATATATTTAAAGTGTTAAGTGAAAAACAGTTTTAACTAAGAATACTATGCCTGGCAAGATTATCTTTCATACCGAAAGAAAATATAAAAACATTGTCAGATAAATAAGACCTGAAAGAATTTGCCAATAGCAAACCCACTCTTCAAGAAGTTCTGAAAGGAGTGCTCTACCAGGAAAATGAAAGACACACACAAAAATAAAAGAACAAAAGGCAACCAAGAAATGACCAATTTAATGCTAGGGACAAGAAATATCAGTAATAACATTGAATGTTAACTTCCAGGATTTAAACAAAAAGATTGGATCACAGTAACACTATATATATGCAACAGAAGAGTGTTTGAACATAAGACTGAAGTCACAAAATAGAATTTTATGACTTTTGAGTAAAACATTACTAATTTTTTTTATTTTTTTTACTATGCTTTATTTTCCCGATTTAAACGTTTTACTTTCTTTTGAGCTATTGATAGGTCCAGTAATTTGTTAAAATATTTTTCTTATTTGTTTCTTTAAATAGAAACATAAGCTTTTCTTCCTTCCTGACCCCTCTTGAATTGGAAATATTTAAGAGTATTCTTATTTTTTGGCAGATGGGTTATTTGCATAAGTTCAATAATACTTGTTGTATTGATTCAGAAATTGGAAATACTCATTATTGGAGAGGGCTTTTTGATTAGAATGTCATACCTGAAGATTAACTTGTGTGCTGGGCATTTGTTTTTCAACAATTTGAGTAGTTGACATGTAAATATTTTCTCAAAAATATTTAAAACCAGATTGCCAGAACCAGCAGTTAGCGTAATGGCTATGTCACTAGACTCCCATCTGGTCGACCATGGTTCGAGTCCTGGATCCGGTGGCTTAAACTCATGTCAGGTGCCTGTGCGTGCGTGCTCAAGATCCTGAGAGGAGAATGGAGGAGAAGGGATTGCAGTGTGGCCATCCCCCCCTGAGGGATGATTTCTCGCTTTCTATCTCTCTGTCTTTCTGGTGAGTGCATGTGTTCCATAGCAAAAATCTCTCAAAACAAAACAAAACAAAACAAAAAACATATTGTCTCCATTGTTACAGTCACAAACAAAATTACACAAAATTATAAGAAATATTTTGAACATTATCTTTAAAATTCAGTAGTTTGAAATTTTTAAAGTTGTTTGTTAACTGTAAAGAACTATGGAGTATGAGCAAAAATTTTTTGATACGTAAAGTAAATGTTTGTAGAAAAATGTAAAAATAAATAAATTAAAAAAAAAGAAATGACTATATGCAATGCAATTATATCTAGTAACTTCCTAAGATTATACAACCATTACCACTAATTCCAAAACATTTTCAATATTCCTCAAAGACCTCCATATTTATTAGCAGTCATTTTCCATCCTCACAATCACTAATCTACTTTCTGACTCTATGAATTTGCCCATGCTGGACATTTCATGCAAATGGAATAACACAATGTATGCTCTTTTGTGTTTAGTTTCTTTCATTGAGTTTTTTGGTTTTGTTTGATTGTTTTCAGGTTTATGCCATAGGCCATGCATGCTTGCCTGAGAGAGACAAAGAGAGAGAGGAAGAGTGAGAAATCACCTCCTGGGGAATGGCTATGCCACAATCCCTTCTCTCATATTCTCCTCTCAGGAATTTGGCTCCCTCACAAGTGCATCTGGTATGATTCTCAAATTGCTGGGTCCAGGGCTTGAACCATGGTCAGACATGGGAATCCAGTGCCTTAACTACCACATCTCTGGAGCTTCACTTAGCATATTTTTAAGGCTCATCCATTTTGAAATGTATTCATACTTCATTCCCCCCCCCTTTTTTTTTTTAATTTGCTATAGAGTATATCCACTTGCCAAGGAAAGGGTTGGGGGAAGTGGAAAGTGCAAAAGCACCTCCATGGGAGTATGGCTATGCGATAATCCTTCTCCTCCACTCTCCTCTTGGGATTTTGGAAACACATGTACATGAACATGCACCCAGAACATTTTTTTCAAGCCACCTGGGATTTGAACAGCATAGTAAGCCATGTGAAATCCAGTATCTTATCCACCATGGCACCTGGTGGCCCCACTTCATTCCTTTTTATGGCTGGATAATATTCAATTACTATACAGAAGTCCTCCATTTTCTATATTCATCAGATTACGGACATTTGGATTGTTTCCACTCTTTAGCTATAATGAATAATGCTGCTTTGAACATTTGTGTATGAGTTTTTGGGTGAATCTTGGATATATGCCTGGGAGTATACTTGCTGTATCACATAGCAAGTATATGTTTAGCAACTGGAGAAACTGCCAGATGGTTTTACAAAGTGACTGCACCATTTTACATTCCCACCAGAAATTCCTAGAAGAATGAATATTCTGATTTTTCAACATCCTCACCAATATTAGCCATTATCTGTTTCTTTGATTATAGTCATTGTAGTGGGTGTGAAATAATATCTCACTGCAGTTTTGACTAACATTTCTCTGATGGCTAATGACATTGAGCATCTTTTAATGTGCTTATTGGCAATTTGTATACTTTTGAAAAAATGTCTATTCAAATCTTTTGGGTGCATGCACTCACCAGAGAGAGTGAGATGGAATGTAAAAAATCACCTCCTTCCTCCCCGGGGGTATGGCCATGCCACAGACCCTTCTTCATACTTCTGCTGAAATTCTGGGCATGCACAGATAGCCGTCTGGTCTGAGACTCAAACTGTATTCCCATGTGGGAATACAGCACCATAATCACCATGCCACCTTCTTTGGTTATTTTTAAATTGGGTTATTTCCCTTTTATTATGAAGTACTAAGAGTTGTTAATATATGCTGGGTACAGTTTTCTTATCAGATTTATCAGGGTACTTCACAAAGTACCTTGTGGAAAATGAAGTTAAAATACAAATTTATTTTAGTGCAAAAATTTTGAAATTCATGTAAAGATTTTTTTTCATAATACATATGTCCCATTAATTTTAAAAAAGACTCCTTTCACATGCTTTTCAAATATTTTCTCCTTTTCTGTGGGTTGACGTTTTACTTTTTTGGTAATATTATTTTTAGCGCATACATTTTCAGTCTTAGGCCCAGCCACAGTGGTAAAATGATAATATAATGCTCTGCAATGCTGGAAGTCATATGAAGACTGGGGTTTGCTTCCCAGGCCATAATGAACCCACCAGGCATACATGCTATGCCTATGATCTTCACTGGTTGAGAAGACTGGGGGAAAGATTGTGACATGAAACCTGTTGAGGATGCTTGTCTCTCTCTCTCTCTCTCTCTCATGAAGCAAATAAATAAACTTTAAAAAACGGCTTTCAATTTTTTAAGAGATTTTTGCTTTAGGGCATGTGCACTCACTGGAGAGGGAGAGACGGAGACAGTGAGAAGGAAAGTAAGAAATCACTCTGAGGTAGGATGGTCACACCGCAATCCCTTCTCCTCCATTCTCCTCCTGGGATGCATGCACATGCACCCAGCATGATTTTCAAGCCACTGGGTCCAGGACTCGAATCGTGGTGTGCCATGTGGGAGCCCAGTGATACTAGTCACTTGCTGATTCCAACAGTTTTTGATTTTAATTTATTCCATCTTACCTATTTTTTTCCTGTAGTTATTTGTAAATTTGGTGTCACACCTAAGACATCACTGACTTATCAAGATTTGCTCCAATATTTTTTTCTAAGAGATTTTCAATTGACCATAGATATATGAATTTATTTCTGGAACCCAGTTCTATACCATCATGTTTATCCTTACGCCAGTACCACACTGTCTTGATTACTGTAAATATGTACCAAGTTTTGAAGTTGTTAAATACTAGTTCTCCAGTTTATTTCTATTTTTAAAGATCATTTTGGCTGTTCTAGGTGCCTTATATTTTCATATAAATTTTAGGATCAACTTCTCAATTTCCCCCCCAAACTAATGAAATTTTGATAGAGACTTTATTGAATCTGTATATCAATTGGAAAGTATTGCTATCTTAACAGTATTACACCTCTTGAATATGGGATATCATTTCATTATTTAGATCATCTTTAAATTATTTTAATAATGCTTTGTAGTCTTCAATGTACAACTCTCATACTTCATTAATTTTTAACAGCTTTATTAAAATATCATTTATATATATCACACAATTCCTCATTTAAAGTGTATCATTTGACGGCTTTCATTAGGCCATTGGGAAAGTCATGACATATTTTCCTATGCAAAAAATGCATCATGACTTTCCCAATGATCTAATAATATAGTTACAAAGTTCTTGGAACCATCACCATAGTCAGTTTTAGAATATTTTCATAAATAAAAAAACACTTTAGTTATAGAGTTATAACCTCCCAATTCCCCTATTTCTTCCAGTCCAAGGCAAACATAAATCTACTTTCTATCTTCATAGATTTGTCTATGCTGCAAATGTTAAGGTTCATTCATGCTATAACATGAGCCAATATTTCATTACTTTCTTTTTTGCCATAGGGCATATGTGCTCACCAAAAAGAGGGAAAATGAGAAACCACCCCCCAGAGATAATGGCCACACTGCAGTCCCTTCTCTTCCATTCTCCCCTTGGGATTTGGGGCATGCATGTACACATGCCCAACATGTTTTTCAAGTTGCTGAGTCCAGGACTCAAACTGCAGAGTTGGCTATGTATGATCCAGTGCCTTAACCACCATGCTGCTTGCTGGTCCTTCATTTCTTTTTATTGCTGAATAATATTTCATTTTTTGGATATACCACATTTCATTTTTCATTTACCAGTTGATGGACATTTGGGTTATTTTCACCTTTGGGATATTATGAATAATGCTGCTATGAAGATACACATATGAGTTTTTGTATAAACAGTTTTCATCTTGTTCTTGGAATACCTGCCAGTGGAATTGCTATATTATATAGTAACTGCTTAGCAATTTGAGGAATTGCCATACTATTTTCCAAAGTGGCTGCACCATTTTATATTCCCTCAAGAAAAAAATGAATACTCCAATTTCTTCACATTCTCACTGACACTTTCTGTTATCTGTTCTATTATCCTGGTGGATATGAACTAGTATCTATCTCATTGTGGTTGTAACTTGCATTTCCCAGGTGACTAATTATATTGAACATTTTAAATGTGCTTTTTGGCCATTTGATTTCTTGTGCCTTGGTTGCTTGTGCTTTTGTTCTATCAGAAATTATTACCTAACTCAAAATCATAAAGATTTTCATCTGCATTTTCTCCTAAGAGTTTTACAGTTGTAGTTCTTACAACTTAGATCAACAATTTTTAGGTTGTTGATCTAGTTTAAATCAGAACTGTATTTGTTGTGCAGTAGTATCTTTTCCATACTATCACAGATAGAACTATTTTCTTAACTTCATTTTCAGGTTTTTCAATGCTAGTATATATTTTAAAATGTAGCTGATTTTTCTACATTGATCTTAAATCCCACAGCCTTGATGAATTACTTTACCATGACATTTTGATTACTGTATCTTTAGAATAATTATTTAAGTAATTATTACCTCTCCATCTTTATTTTCCTTTTTCAGAGTTATTTGTGTAATGTCTTTGTCTAGTTTTGATATTTGAGTAATACTGGTCCTATGGAATGAATTGGTAAACATTCCTTCCTCCTTAAATGCTTTGGAAAAGTTTGTGTAGAATTGATACTATTTATTCTTTAAAGGATTGGTATAATTTACCTTTGAAGACAGCTGGGCCTGTAATTTTCTTTATGAAGAGTCTTTAGCTTCCAATGTCTTTAATAGATACTTGTCTTTTCAGTTTATCTATTTATTTTTGAATGTGTCTTTCAGAGATATATCCACTTTATCTAAATTTTCACATATATTGGCATAAAATTAATCAAACTTTTCTATTATCCTTTTATTATCTACAGCTTCTGTAGTGACATCCCCTCATTTGTTATAATTCATATTGTATTATTTTTTTTCCTTATCAGTCTAACTATGGGATTATTCATTTTGTTGATTTTTCTCAAAGAGCCATCTTTTGGTATCATTGATTTTCTTTAATTGTTTCTATCTATTTCATTATTTCTGCTTTGCTCTTCTTATCTCTTACTTTTGTTCACTTCGGGTTTAATTTTGTTTGTTAGTTTCTTATCATGGAGTCACGTTTTTTATTTGAGACCTTTCTTTTCTTAAAAAAATATAGTTATGGAAGAATATACATATCCTTCTGGGTATTGCTTTAGAAGTGTTCACAGATTGTTATATGTTGTTTTTCCATTTTCATTCAGTTTCAGATGTTTTAGAATTCCTCTTGACTTCTCTTTTGATAAATGAGTTATTTAGAAGTATATTACTTAGTGTTGAAATAGTCCATGGGCCTTTAGGTTATTGATTTCCAATTTAATTTCATTATAATCAGAGAAAATACTCATCATTTAAATCTTTTTTAATTTTATGATACTTGTTTATGGCTTAGCTATGATCTAGTTTTGGTAAAGGATCTGTAGACACTTGAGTAAAATATGTACTTTCCCATTCATTGCTGATTTTCTGATTAGATGTTCTATTATTAACCTAGGAGTATTGAAACTTCTGACTATAATTTTATGCTTGTCTGACATTTTTTTTGCAGTTCTTCCCATTTTTGCTTCATGTACCTTGAAGCCCTGTTTTTCAGTGCATAAATGTTTAGAGTTATTATATATTCTTAATGAATTGGCCCCTTATTCCTCGTGAGATGGTTCTCATCCCTGGTAATATTCTTTGCCCTAAAATCTATTTAGTTTAATATTAACATGGATACCTTCACTTTCATTTGTCCAGTGTTAGCATGGCATATCCTTTTTTCTCCTTTCCACATATTTGTCTTTATTATTTATTTATTTATTTATTTTTTTATTTATTTTTTGAGAGTTTTTTGCTATAGGGTGCCTGCACTCGCCAGAAAGAGAGAGACAGGGAGACAGAAAGCAAGAAATCACCCCCTAGGGAGGATGGCCACGCCACAATCCCTTCCCCTTCATTCTCCTCTCAGGATCTTGGACATACACTCACATGCGCCCTGCATGAGTTTAAGCCACTGGGTCTGGGACTCAAATCGCGGTCAACTACATGGGAGTTCAGCAATATAGCCATTACATGAACTGCTGGTCCTAGACATACTAGTCTTTATATTTCAAGTACATTTCTTGTGTGTAATTTGTAGTTGGTTCTTGCTTTTTAGTTGAATTTGGCAATTTTACTCTTTTAGGAATGTTTAGACAATTTACATTTCTTTTTTCTTTTTTTGAGAGAGAGATTTTTGCTTTATGGAGCATTGCTTGCCGAAGTGACAAAAAGTGAGAAATCGACTCCCAGAGAGGATTGTCATGCTGCAATCCCTTCTCCTCTAGTCTCCTTCAGGATTTTGGGCATGCATGTATTATTTTAAGTATTATTTAAATACTTGCTTTATTTTATTACAGTCTATCTCTAAGTGATATTTTACCTTGTAAGCTCTAGCATAATGATTTTACAATAGACTATTAGAATAGTTCAATTTCTCTCCTCTGGCCTTTACGCTGTTGTTGTTATGCATTTTCCTTTTCCCTATTTTTTGTTATGTATTTTTTAATTTATTTATTTACATTAATTTACTGTACATCATTATAGCATACAAAATGAGATTTTTCCCTCCAGGATACACTGTATATCGGCTCAATCAAGTAATAGATGTGTTATCATCAACAAATAATTTTCCATTTCCTGTTTCCTGTATATTTTGCTTTTTTTCCCATCCTTGATTTCCTATCTCTCACCCTCTGCTATCTCTTACATGGTATCCATGGTTGCTTTCTATGCCTTTTCCCCCTCATATTTTATTGACTCACTAAAGATCTTAATGTATCTAAATATTTTCAATAGCAAGCACAGCTGATATATACAAGCCACTGGGTCTGGGACTCAAATCTCGGTCAACTACATGGGAGTTCAGCAATATAGCCATTACATGAACTGCTGGTCCTAGACATACTAGTCTTTATATTTCAAGTACATTTCTTGTGTGTAATTTGTAGTTGGTTCTTGCTTTTTAGTTGAATTTGGCAATTTTACTCTTTTAGGAATGTTTAGACAATTTACATTTCTTTTTTCTTTTTTTGAGAGAGAGATTTTTGCTTTATGGAGCATTGCTTGCCGAAGTGACAAAAAGTGAGAAATCGACTCCCAGAGAGGATTGTCATGCTGCAATCCCTTCTCCTCTAGTCTCCTTCAGGATTTTGGGCATGCATGTATTATTTTAAGTATTATTTAAATACTTGCTTTATTTTATTACAGTCTATCTCTAAGTGATATTTTACCTTGTAAGCTCTAGCATAATGATTTTACAATAGACTATTAGAATAGTTCAATTTCTCTCCTCTGGCCTTTACGCTGTTGTTGTTATGCATTTTCCTTTTCCCTATTTTTTGTTATGTATTTTTTAATTTATTTATTTACATTAATTTACTGTACATCATTATAGCATACAAAATGAGATTTTTCCCTCCAGGATACACTGTATATCGGCTCAATCAAGTAATAGATGTGTTATCATCAACAAATAATTTTCCATTTCCTGTTTCCTGTATATTTTGCTTTTTTTCCCATCCTTGATTTCCTATCTCTCACCCTCTGCTATCTCTTACATGGTATCCATGGTTGCTTTCTATGCCTTTTCCCCCTCATATTTTATTGACTCACTAAAGATCTTAATGTATCTAAATATTTTCAATAGCAAGCACAGCTGATATATACATGTCCATGAACACAAATCTGACTTTAGGCATAAACCTCAGTGAGTAGAATGAACAGACTATAAAGTAGCACCTAGCTGGGGCTACATAGCTTACTGAAGTCATCAAATAGGTATTTTTAATGCATTTTTTATTTCAAAAAAGTTTTCATTTTTTTTCTGAATCATTTTTTTAATTAATTAATTTACATTCATTTCCTAAGCATCATCTCAGCATATAAAATGTGATTTCCCATCAGAATATACTGTATAGTGGTTCAATCATGCATGTTATCATCAGTAATTTTCCATTTCTAGTTGCACACACACACATATGTATGTAATTTTTTTACCCCTATTTCTGAACCTCTGTCCTTTCTCATCCTCTTTTCACACTATCTCTGGTGTCTATAGTTGTCTTCCATTCCTTACGTCCCCCACGTTGTATTGATCACACAATTTCTTAAATAACCTAACTACTTTCAATAGCAAGTTCAGCTGGTAATTTCAACAAAAACAGTTTTTAACTTTAATAAATCAAAGAAATACTAAAGAACATTGCTTAAAACCTAAAACCAGGAAACAGGTTAGAATTATGTTCAAATAGTAGGTACCTATCAACGAAAGGACAAAAATCTTTAAAACTGGACAACAAAGCCTAGAGGAAAAGCAGCAATATTTTAGTCAAAAGTCATAAAATGGTATTTCACCAGTTCAGTATCATGTACTTAATTTATCTTCTGTTGCGGTTTGATCTTCCTGGTTGAATTCTGGGATATAATATTCAACTCCAGAATTGTCCTTATGATTAAGTTGGCCATTTTCTTAGTTTTTGAACTCTTATTTCTGTGTGTCTGTATTTAATTTTCCTGATATAGCACTCTTGAGAACTTTTTGGAGATCTGGTCTGATACTGGTAAATTCTCTCAGGTTTTATCTGAGAATGTGCTTGCCTTTTCTTCCCATATGAAGGATAATCTTGCCAGGTACAATATTCTTGGTTGAAATTGCTTTTCCCTTAACAATTTGAATATATTTTCCCATTCTTTCCTCGCTCACATTGTTTCCGATGAGAAGTCTGCTGTAGCCTGATGGGCTATCCTTTGTAGGTAACTTGCCATTTTTCTCTCGCCAATCTTAGTATCTTGTCTTTGTCTGTGGTTTTGGTCAATCTGGCTAGAATGTGTCTTGGAGAAGATCTTCTAAACCTCATAATACATTGATATTATTTTTATTTAAATAGTAAATTATCTGTTAAAGAGATTTTAAAATAAGAAAAAGAGTTTCATATATGTTTACCCATGAAGTGACCAGTTCCAGAGCTCTTTATTTCTTTGTATATGTCCATATTTACGTTTGGTATTATTTTCCTTTGCCTGAAGAATTTCTTTTACCATTTATCACAATGTGCATCTGCTGATATTTAATACTTTCAGGTTTTATGAATACTTTTTGTTTTGAAAGATATTTTATTGGACCATATGATTCTAAACATAAGTTATTTCCTTGTATTTAGAGATATTTCTCCACTGTGTTCATTTATATTGCTACCAATTTTAAGTCTGATGTCACTCTTTTCTTTGTCGCTCTGTACATATGTGGTATGTCTTTTATCTCTGGATACATTTCTCTTTATCACTGGTTTTGCACAATTAGATGATAATGGGCCTCATAATTTTCTTCATGTTTTAGTGCTTGGGTATCATTGAACATCTTTGATCTGAGTGGATAGGTGTAAGTAAGTTTGAAAAAATTTTGGATATTATTTCCTCAAATATGTTTTTGTTGCTTGCCCACTTACCTCTCATTTGGAAGACTTAGGTTATCTTCCACTATAATATCTGTAGTTGTCCCACAAACTCACTGATGCTCTTTTAAATTTCTTTGATTTTTTTTCTCTCTGTTTCATTTTGGATAGTTATTGGTATGATTTCAAATTCATTAACTTTATGCTCTATCATACCTATTTTCCTATTAATACCATGAGGAGCATATGTCATCCAAGATACTTAGTTTTCATCTCTAGAAATTTGATTTTGGTCTTTTACAAAATAGTAAATTGAAACAATTGTAGGTCTCCTCTCTTCTGTTTCCTGTCTTCCAAAAATCATTGCCCTTCATTGCCTAACAGCCAGTGACTTGAAAACCATTTTTTATGTATTTTGTCTGTTTTGTGTTTGATTTTGTCTTAGTTGTTACAGACAGGAAAGTAAATCCAGGATGTTACTCCATCTTGGCCATTTATCTTTTCTAAATCAGCTGTAAATAAGAACTCTGCCGTGGCCTACATGAAGCATTTCCTTTCTTATTTATGATGAGAATGGGGATATGGTTCAGACTATTTTTACATATATTTACATAGTTTTTTCTTTTTTGTTTTTCAGGATTTAAAATAACAGAGTAAGCATAATATCTCAAATGGATTTTTTTTTTGGAAACAAGAGAATTCCACTGAAAATTCTATTTATATCATGAGATGCTAACACAAATTTTGTTCTCATGGTAAAGCTTACAGATGCAAGTATCTATACAAGGGTCTGAGAGATGGGAAGTGAAGGCCAGATGTAATATGCAAGAAACTGATGAAACATGAACTAAAGAGGCAGGCCTGACCCAAAATCATTCAAATTAAAGAGCATGACAGTAAAGAAAAGTGTTCTAACTTTCTGGCAAACTTAACCCCACTGTTTGCATCTTTAACTCCTACTACCTATCAATTCAATTGCTAATTAAAAGAGATTTTTTAACTGAAATAGCTTATGACAAAAATATCTTTAAGATAAACACAATATACAATATTAATAGTTATAGTGGTACGCTTATTGATGCTATAAATTTTTCAAACATGTCTTAAAGTGCTCAAAAAGAATTAACCAGGAAAATGTAAAATCATGAGGCTATTGAGTATAATTCTCTTTTTTTTTTTTCTTTTTTTTGGAGAGGTATTCGCTATAGGGTGCGTACGCTCGCCAGACAGACAGAGAGAGACAGAGAGACAGAAAGCGAGAAATCACCCCCCAGGGGGGATGGTCACGCCGCAATCCCTTCTCCTCCATTCTCCTCTCGGGATCTTGGGCACGCACGCGCACGTGCCCGGCGTGAGTTCTAAGCCACCGGGTCCAGGACGCGAACCGCGGTCGACTACGTGGGAGTCCAGCGACATAGCCATTACGCTAACTGCTGGTTCCCTTAAGTATAATTCTCTTGAAGCATTAAGTATTCTATCTATCTTACAGATTTATGTGTCCTCAAAACTTAATGATATGCTGGGAACCAGCAGTTAGCGTAATGGCTATGTCGCTGGACTCCCACGTAGTCGACCGCGGTTCGTGTCCCGGACCCGGTGGCTTAGAACTCACGCCGGGCGCGTGTGCGTGCGTGCCCAAGATCCCGAGAGGAGAATGGAGGAGAAGGGATTGCGGCGTGACCATCCCCCCTGGGGGGTGATTTCTCGCTTTCTGTCTCTATGTCTCTCTCTGTCTGTCTGGCGAGCGCAAGCGCCCTATAGCGAAAATCTCTCCGAAAAAAAAAACAAAAAACAAAAAACAAAAAACTTAATGATATGCTTATGTCAAGACAATACCTCTCTGTCTTTCCAGAAAAAGTAACCTTTCACTTTCACCAGCTTCACTTGTTTTGTGACTCACTTTTGTCATTTTCTTCAACTAGGAAGAAAGCCAACTGAGATATTGGAAATGGGAAACTGGTTTTAGACACTTGTTGATAAAATCTTAAAGAGACATGTTTGGAGACTGGCATCAAAATTTTAAATATAATAATTTCTAGACATTAAATAGTTATAGTTTGCTACCTAATTACTTTCATTTTTTTTTTTTTTTTTTTTTTGGAGAGGTTTTTGGTATAGGGCACGTGCGCTCGCCAGACAGACAGAGAAAGAAAGCGAGAAATCATCCCCCAGGGAGGATGGCCACGCCACAATCCCTTCTCCTCCATTCTCCTCTCGGGATCTTGGGCACGCACGCACACGCGCCTGGCCTGAGTTTCAAGCCACCAGGTCCGGGACGCGAACCGCGGTCGACTACGTGGGAGTCCAGCGACATAGCCATTACGCTAACTGCTGGTCTCGCTACCTAATTTCTTAGAAATTAAGTGGTAATGAAGAGTATCATGTTAGAAATATAATAAGAAAAATGATTGTAAGGACTGGCCTAAAGGCTTAGTGGTTAAGGGAGTGAAATCTACATGGCTGACCATGGTTGAAATCTTGGTCACAGAAGCTTGAAAAACACACCAAGTGCGTGTCCGTGCACACTTCGAAATCCCCACAGGAGGAAGTAACAAAGAAGGGATTACACCTTGACCATACTCCATTGGGGGTTGCTTTCTTTCCCTCTATTTCTCTCTCTAGCAAGTAGACACTTTCTCTGGCAATTAAAAAATAAATAAAGAAAAGGAATAAAGAAAAGGAAGGATTCTACAGATTATGTCCTGGCTGTGATGCTCATAAATTCTACTCCCGAAGCTACTCTAGGTAGTCTATACAAGTATAGACACAGAGTTTCTGAGTCATGTTATGAGTGAAATATAAGTTCCTATTACCATTCAAGCTCAATATCCTGTCTTTTTGAAGGACATCAAAGGATTTTAAACATAGTAATCATATATAAAGTATTAGGTATTTTTTATACCTAGTAAAAATAACAAAATACATTCATTATATGAAGAAAAAATTCCCATTTCGGTTGGGCAGCCCAATCACATGATTTACCAGGAAGCCTCTCTAATATAAGTACTTAGTGATACACACCACTGCTGTGACAATAACTATTGACTTTCACTCTAGGGTTCATAGACCTCAAAGAGAGGTTATGTTTTACAACATTTTTATTTTTTCTTGAGAGGTTTTTGCTGTAGGATGCATGCACTTGCCAGAAAGACAGAGAGGAACAGAGAGACAGAAAACGAGAAATCACTTCCTTGGGGGGATGGTAATGTTACAATCCCTTCTCCTTCATGCTCCTCTTAGGATCTTGGGCATACATGCACACATGCCTGGTGTGAATTTAATTAAGCCACTGAGTCCGGGGCTCAAACCACAGTTGACTATGTGGGTGTCCAGCAACATAGCCATTATGCCAACTGCTGGTTCCAGCAATGACACTTTTTTAAAGTCCTTTTCCAAAATCATATTTGAAAAGTGAGACTCCTTTTATTTATTTATTTATTTTGGTAACTTCAGTTAAAAAGAAGTGACATTTTCCCAAGTAGATTTTGTTAGATAAGTGGTTTTCAATCTAGGACACTTCTGTTCTTTATCTGAGGGACATTTGGCAATGTCTAGAGACATTATGATTGTCATGACTAGACAGGTATTGGCAGGGATTCCGCTAAACATATTATAATGCACAGGACAGCCTCAACACCAAAGAATTATCCATCTCCAAATGTAGATGGAACTGAGATTGAGAAGTTGTGTATTAAATCAAGGATGTGACACTGTTACATTTCTGTTAAATTTCAGTTGAGAAACACCTTTCTGCCAACATTTTTCTTTTGAAAAAATAACTTTCCCAAGGGCACATGCACTTGCCAGAGTGAGAAAGAAAGGAAGAAAACATCTCTCAATGGGACATGTTCATGCTGTAATCCCTTCTCCTTCATTTTTCCATTCTGTTGAAATTTTGGGGTACACATGCACATGTTCCTGGTGTATTTTTCAAGCTGTCAGGACTGGGATTTGAGCTGTGGTTTTGGCTACATGGGATCTGGCTCCCCAAACCAGCAGGGCAATGGACTGACCCTCAGCTAATTTCTAAAATTACATTTGTTTCAAGAAAAATAACTAATATAGGCTTACTTACTCTTTTAAAAATAATAGCCTCTTACATTATCTTAGCACTTTATCATTTACAGAATTCTTTTGTATCCTTTATCTCATTTTCTCCTCATAGATAAGGAGGTGGTGAAGTTACCTTTACTTCATTTTACTACTAAGGGCACTAATCTTCAGGAAGAGGTCAAGGGATTTAAATAAGAAGACATCAATTCAAATTTTGAATGAAAAAGTGATTGTTCTTTTTGCTATCCTACAGCTGTGGCACTCTTTTTAAGAACATGGTAAAGAAAAAAAGAAGAGAGAGAGAGATTTAAAAATAAACAAAATCAAATTATTGTGTACCTTTGGGGATGTGACCCTAGAAGACAGAAGTCATATACTCCAAGAATGTGCAGAATGAAAGAGGACAGAGCACGGCTTGGGTATGGGGAGTGGGGAGCAAGCATGGAGAGTGAGGAGTAGAACAATGGCAGTTAAGCCACCTAGAAGAGCACAGATGTCTATATTTAATGTGACTCCTGTAAAAATCATTCCTTCTCCTATAATCAGGTTGAGATCCTTATGGAAATATAAAATGGATAAATGTGTTGAGTCCAACTGGAAAACCAGGAAATTTTCTTTTAAGAACGGAGTACAAAGAATCCATTACACAGATGATGGAAAAACTAAGGAGAACCAGGGATTAGCAACCAGAGGAAGCCATCACACTTTTAAGCAGGTAGGAAGGATGTGGACTATAGTCAGAGCTCAGAGCTGACTCCATGTTAGGCCTGTCTGCAAGAAAGGGAGCCTCTCAGGAGGCTCCAGTGCCTGTAGGGCATGGTACCTAAGGCCAAAAGAGAGGAGCAGGATACACTGGTTCCTCTTGCCCTCCAGTTGCTTGATGATACTCCCTTTTGGCCTAATCCAGCAGAAAGCCAGCTGACACAGGAGTCTGGAAAATAGCCTGCAGGGGCCAGCTGAGACACAGAGCAGGAGACAGACACAGGAGGAATGTAAACGGTAAACAGGCTCACAAGTATTACATGTCTTGTGCATATATGCCAATGGAAGAACACCACAAATTGGTTCAACGCATGGAGTAAATATTTCTGGACCCTAATCCTGTACTGCTTTCAAGTAAAAAGAGGTCTTCAGTCTATTCTGAACCAAGAAAATAAAAAAGTAAAATAAAAATCAAACTCAGAAGAGACAGGGAATTTGACAAATGAAGGATAGTAACATTTTCTGTAACTCTCCAGACCTTTTAGGATTAAGTGATTACAACTGAGATAAATAAATTATAACGAAAAAGAAAACAGCCTGAATAGATGTTCATAAAGTTGGGATTTCATCACATCTGTTGTGCACACAGTAGGCTATGTAGTCGAAATAAAGGCAAATTCTTGCCAAGCTCTTGATAACATGAAAATAAACATTCATCACCTTTCCTCTTAAAACTGCTGACTGTAGCAGAACGCAATTTTTAAAAGGCTACCTAATTTTCTTTCTGAGAAAAATCCTGAAAAAGGAGATTAAAGAGGCAATAATATGTCATTGAAGAGTCTCCCTCTTAACTGGCTCACTGTGTGCACAGAATACACATAATTCAATTTTAAGAAGTATATTGAAATTGTGAATCACTGGTACAAAGACCACTGAAAACCTAGAAAATAAAATTTACCCATGCTCTGATGGCTATTTCAACTAAGTAATAGTTAATATTAGAAAAGATGTAATCTGGGAAAATTGCTAGGGACATTTTGGCTTTCTGGTTTATGTTCTCAATCTGCATAAATGAGTGATCAGGAGAGCCACAGGGAAGTGTTGCAGTGATGCTGTATTTAACTGAGGCATAAAAGATTCCTATAGGGAAGGAAATACTCAAAGCACAGAGAATGTGAGCAGCACTAAGTAGGAAAATTTAGTGTGGTTTCTGATAGCTGACCTGCTTTGGACACAAGTGGATATTGCTGATCAGTCCTAGCAAGCAGGACAAGATGGAAGCATCTTATATGCAGTACTAGATCTAGCTCTTGGAGGCTAAAGGGGGCTAGGGTGGGAAATAGAGAGTAGGATGCAGCTGCAGACTTAAGAAATTGAGATCATTATTTCTATAGGACCAAGCAAACAAATGCTATAGTCCAAAGCAGTTGTCTCCTGGTAGGAGGTGGGAGGGAAGTGGCTGTGTAGCCAGAGATGGAAGGAGAGCTCTGAAAGAGAATTCAAGGCTGGTGATAGTTTGCAGGCCAGCTGGGG
>NW_006199230.1:564882-571334 GCF_000334495.1 Tupaia belangeri chinensis
TGTAGGGAATAACGGGAATATCTGCATGAGCACTACTAGCAAAAAGTAAGTAGCCAAGGAAGGGGGTCTGTCAGAGAAGCATGGTAGGTTACAAAAAACTAGGCAAGAGAACTATTTACAGGAATTATAGGGATGGGGAGAGAGACTTAAAACTGAGTCACAGAGATGTGTGGAAGTATTTACCTCCCTTTATCCACCTAGAGTCATTTTTTTAAAATCCTTACAGCTCAGGCACAATGCCCAGGGCCCATAAGTGTTTCCAGGTTTTATGAAGTTTTGAGAACTGGAAGAGAAATGTCTTGGCTCTAAAATATAAAGAAAATATCAAAACAAAATTAATAAATATTTTAAGAAAAAACTTACATAAATTCTTTTTATTTCTTTTAACAAAACATTGTATTTTTCATGAAAGATAAGGCTACATTTTCCAAAGTTGATAGGATATGGGATGAGGCCCTAAAAGAATATCCAAGGTTTATGTAATTTGAATTGGCCCTTCTTCTGCCCAGACAGGGTCGAGAATGTGTTAAAACTTAAGCAAGGCTTGTAGGTGAGGAATGGAAGACAAAAGTCCCAATAACCAGGAGAGAGAAGGCTAATGAGGAAGAGCACCGACACAGCTGCAGTGGTTGACTTGACTGAGTACTGGGAGGTGCAGGCACAATGTCCCTGGAGATGAAGCAGTCTGGTTTCTAATTTTGGAAATGGCCATCTCAGGATTTCCAATCTGGCAGGCGGGCTGGCAGTGTGGGACTCTGAAAAGCAGAGAGAACCATCTAGAAGCAGGTGGCCACTGGGTCTTATGCAGGAGTATGAGTGTAGAATTGGCAAAAGTGAGACAGCAGGCTTTTACTTCTAAAACAGGAATACCGCAGAAGGGAATTGAGAACTTGGTCTTTCTGAGACATTAGAGCAGTGGAAATCAGCAAATCAAAAATCACTGAAAACCAGAAGTTCCAAAGCTCCTAAGTTCACCTAGTACTGATTGGCTACAAGGAAACCCCAGAAACACTTTCGAAGTTAAGTTCATGATACTGGGCTTTTGGCTTAGTGGACTGGACACATGGCCTAACTCTGAGTTAAAGAGTAGGCAATCTGATCTGAGATTACCCTAGAGGCAGGTCCCTTTCTGTATCAGACGATGGAGCTGTCATTTCTTGAATCAGGTTCAGAGGCAAGTTGATGAAGTGACTTCAATTGAGGAGAATACAGACACAAGAAACTACCCAGCAGGTGTGACAGGAGCAGATGTTTAAATAATCTCCTTTAGCCAGGTATTACCCTGATAGGAAGAAGGGTGTGTCTCTCTGGGAGGGGACCACAAACCCTGACCTAGAGACATTGTGATGATTAAGCAGTGATAAAAGGGGACACTGAGCAGCTGTACTTCTAGAGCCCTTCAGGACTGCCACAGAAGCTGGTGACCTCTGGCTGGAAAGCAGTATAGAGCGCTCTAGGTTTCCCCCAGGATTATCCCCAGGGTCCACAGTCGACTAATCATAACTTCTTTGGCTATTTGAGAGCATAGAAGGGGAAGTGCTAGGGCACAGCAGAGTAGAGAGAGCTTAGCTGGTGGCTAAGGAGAAGACAGAGGTCACCAGGGACTAGATCATGGCAGCCGCTTGAATCTTGGCAGAGTAAAAGGCTTTCAGCAACTGTAAGTGACCTTTACCGATTCCTCAGGAAATGCCAGAGGAATGCTGGAAGGGCTTTGGATAACCTGGTTAAAGAGATCATTTTGTTTTTTTCCCCATTACATTGTGAATAAAGGACTTGCAGGTAGGGTGATCAAGATTTTTCCAAGATGATATATTCCCTAGCAGTGGTATTACTATTTCTAATTCATTAGGCACTTAATGATCCAGAACCTAATGATTACTACCATTTCAAGAGCCTGGAAAATGTGTTAAACTTGATTAAAATTAATATTTAATTAAATGGCTATTAAATATACCAGTATGCTCTGCAACTCAACTCTTATTCTTCACTTAATAGAAGAGCTATAAAAAAATTCCTACAGATGATCTGACAGACTATCCAAAGGATTAAATCATTAAATTTATGAATGTATATTTAATTTGAATCATAGGAGCATTCTAATGTATTTGACAGAATATGGCTGGGACTATAAAAGGGTGTCAATGAAGGCTTTAAAAATGGTTTTGTTTTCAGTATTCTGGGTAGAGCCTGCTGTGTTTTCTGAAATTTGCTGGGAATGAGTTTGGAGCGGTAAGTACATTAGATTTACAGGCATTTTCTGTTTTAGGCATCACTACCTCAGGGTTGCAGGTGCATAACTAGTTATGAAGCCTCTGTAACCTTAAATGTCTGTCTCATAGCCTCGTTATCAAGGAAGTGGGACCCCACATGGTCAACCTCAGTTACATTTTTTGCCCTTCAGCAGACTGAAAAATATGCCAGATGCATGCATTAACATCCTTCAGATCCCTACAAGATGGAGAAACAGAGAAGGGTGTGACCACACCCGCTGGGAGTTGCATTCTCCTTCTTTCTCTCTGGCAAGTGCATATATCCTCTGGCAATGAAAAAAAAAAATCCATTTCTTATAAAAATACTACACAACTTAGCATTCAGAAGCAAGTTGAAAAATCATAGAAAAAGAAATGGAGACATGGAAGAGAAAATGAAATTATGTGTGCAATAACTTATAAGTTATTAAAGAAGGTTTTTAGTGTTCTAGGATGAAGTTTTAATATTTATAACAGCTTGCAAACAAGCTGTCCCTTCCTAATAACTCTAAAAGCCAAATATCATTTTAATTGTCTAATCACAAGCATTAGCTAATGGAATTAAGGGCTAAGTTTGGCTCCTTTCAAAAAAAATTAAGATAGGAGGCAATAACGGTTAGAAACATGTGGAAACCAGCTTACTAGCAGAGAAAAGCTTGGTAGACCCATATTTTAAAAGGAAGGGGCAATAGAAATAGGTTGAGGAACGGCAAGTCCAAAGAGTATATTGGATTCATAAAGTATCACATTTGCTAAGAAGCATATTGCTACTTTTTAAAGCCTCTACACAGAAGATAATAATGGATTATGAATTTTCTATGAGTTTTTGATGAACACAACTGGAAAATGATAGTACAAAATGGGTGGTCATGGAAGACAGTAGTGAGGCCACTGTGCTTATCCATGAAATAGGGACATCTGTGTTATTTATTTATTTTTAAACTTCATTTACTTTAATTCGACCAGAGAGGGACAGAGTTGAGAGAGAGAGAAAGCAAGCCACCAGATTTAGAACTTGAACCACAGATGGCCATGTAGGAGTCCAGCACCCTTAACCACCACACCACCTGCCAGCCCCCATCTGTGTTATTTAATTTAGAAATGAGAGGTTGCAGTCACTAAAATATCAAAGTGGGAAAGTAGTTGGGTCTTTAGACAGAGACCTGTAGGGCTAAGTCAAGGAGATCCAAAGTCTGAAGCTCATCTATGCTCATTAGCTCAGAGAATGACTGTTCTAGTCTTCCCCTTTACTAATTGCTGTCTTACTAATTATGACAAGTAGAACTTCCAAGTCTGCCACCACATACATTGAGGAGTCTAAATGTTTTCCTACAGAAAACTGATAATTAGTGGCAAAATCAGTATGAAAAACTTTGGTGACTAAGGAGCTGGGTGATCCTACTGGCTAATGTGTTAAACTATGCAATGCTGATACAAGACTAGTGGAGGCACACTGTATTTTATGCTAGTAAGTAAAAAATCAAATCAGGAAATGTGGTTTTTCTTGGGCCAGCAGGTGGCATGGTGGTTAAGGTGCTGGATTCCCACGACTGACCAAAGTTTGAGTCCTGGACCTGGCAGCTTGAAAAACATGGTGGGTGCATCTATGTGCACCCAAACTCTCAAGAGACTAGAGAGGAGACTGCAGCATGCCCAATCTCCCCTGAGGTGTGGTGTTTCGCTTTCTCTCTGAGAAAGTGAGAAGAGACAGCAGCTTGGCCATCCCCCTGGGGTGTTAGTTCACCTTTCTCCTTTCTGTCTTTCCCTCGCAAAACATGCATCCTATGGCCAAAATATTCTAAAACAAACAAAAAGTAAAAAGAAATGTATTGGGTCATAGGAAAAGTCATGATTTTTTTTTTTTTAATGCAAAAATGCATCATGACTGTTCAGGTGACCCAATAGTTCTTTCATGAAATAAACTTTTAAAAACAAAAGCAAACATTTGGAAGAAGAAGAAAGGTTTTTCTTGAGTGGATTGGTGATATGCCACCAGGCACTAATACAAGTTTATTTTTGCCATAGGGCGGGCACCACCACGCCCCCTAATACAAGTTTATTGATCACACATAAAGCCTTTTTTTACCTAAGTAAGCTATCACAGGTTTAGTAGCATTATTTTCAAGTCATGCTCACCCTTATTACTATTTACTCTCATTTTAGTAGTGGATAAAGTCATTGAATACTGCAAAGAAGGGAGAAATGGCATTTCCTAATACTTAGACCAAGGAGATCAAACCTGGGGGGAAAAAAAGACCCTTTGAGAATACCCTGAAGAGCAATTTGACATTCTTGTGCTGAAAGTTTATTGAATCAGTCTCCTGCTTGAATAGCTGTGTGGGAATCTATCTGAAGGATTTGTCAATTCATTCCTTGAGCACATACATTTATCAAGTACCTAATATTTTTGGTTAGTGAGAGAAGGGATGATATATATATTAAGTGGTTGGAATAGCTAAACGGATTGGCCAAGAAATTACACATAATTTCTGATGCTTCTGTGACATATCAAACTTAACACAGACCCACAAATACAACAAACAGCTTTAACTTCAAGATGGTACTTGGAGATAGTGAAATGTTTGCACTAATATCTCCTCTCCATACCAACACCATACTCTAATCCCCAACTCCATACCAATGCTCACTTTCACTTGTTTTTTAAGTTCCTTGATCTGCATGAACATTCCCTCAACTCAAGCGAAGGCAATGTGGAATTATAGTTATGCTGATCTTATGTTTCTGAAAACTTTGAGCAGATTTTATCTCAAGTACCTTTGTGTATTAAATAAGTGAACAAGATTGCCGATGTTGTATTAATTCGAAGTGAGGTGTATTGGCCTGTCTAACCCTGGCAATCCTTAGATGAATTACTTATCACTTCTGGTCCTATTTGCTTTATTAATACGCTAAGCTTAGTTTCTACCTGGACGTTGTATTATAAAAGTTGAGAGAGACTGGCAGGTGGTATGATGGTCAGAGCTCTGGACTCCCACATGGCTGACAAGTGGTTCCAGTTTCCAACCTGGCCGCTTGTTTTCTCACTTCCTCTCTCTCTGGTGAGTGCAAGTGCCCTAAGGCAAATTAAAATAATAATAATAATAAAAAATAATTCTTCAAAAGAAAAAAAGAGGTGATAAGGGCCAGTCAGGTGGTCTAGTGGTTAAAGTGGTTGAATTCCACATGGTGAGTTTCCACCAGGAAATATGCCTGAGCCTGTCCATGCCCAAAATCCCAAGAGGAAAATAGAGAAGGAACTATGTGTGGCCATCCCTCTTAGGGGTGACTTTTCACTTTCTCTGGGGAGCCCACGCGCCCCATAACAAAAGCTAACAAACCAAAATAGAGAGATGATAAAATTCTATGTTTAGTACCGTGTTCAGTACACAGTAAACTACCTACTAGATATTTCTCCGCTCCCCTCCCTTTTCTTTTGGAAGCCAGTTAAGAATCCAGAAGCTGATAAAAGCAGTCAAAGGAGCTGGGATCTTTATGATATTCATTCATGCCTGTTCCGGTAAAGCCTGAATTGTTGGTCCCTCAAACCTCTTTAACGACGTTTACTTCTGGCAGCAAGATCAAATAATCTTTCTCTTCTGGGCGTGCTGAGTGAAAAGTCCTGTTGTCACCTCTTCCTCGAAACTGGCTGAAGAGACGAGTCCGAGTTCGTCGGACACCTCTTACACACAGCTTTCAGTACCCACGCCCAGGGCTGCGCTGCCGCCCGCCCTGCCCTCCCAGGCCTGGGTCTTCCAGCGGAGGCTCAGCTCCTGCGGCAGAAAGCCGCCGTCCGTTCCCCCACTCCCCTTTCCGGTACGTCCACCCGCACTGTCTCGATGTCGGTCAGAGTTGGCGCACTGCCGTCCAAGTTTCTGTGCTTCGTAAAGTTCTAGGCTCGACCCAGGGACTCAGCAAAAGTTGCACAACTCCGAGAAAATGCGGCGCAGAACGCCGGCGGCCTCTCGCACTTCAGTGGGCAGGTTGGATAGGAGGCCCAGCGGTGAACTCTCTCCCCAAGGACGTTTTACGTAGGTGAGGAAAGGTCCAGGCAAAGCGAGACCCGCCCCGGCTCCGCGTGAGCCCAGTGGGGTGCCCACTGCCTGACGGTGGCGGACGCTTCCAAAACCCGGCAGCGGATCCGGGCCCGACCGGAAGTGCCCGACGCTGGAGGGAGGAGGAAGGGTCTGGCCGGCGAGGCGTGGT
>NW_006199230.1:578829-587173 GCF_000334495.1 Tupaia belangeri chinensis
GAGGAGCCGCCGGGACTGCAGCAGCCGCCTCGCAAGTCCGGGTAGGTGCCCCTCCCCCTCCGGGGTCCCCGTAGCGCTCTGGGCGCTCGCTGCTCCTCCCCCTCCGCAGTTGGTGGGGCCGGCGACCTCCCCCTTCCCGCGCTGTGCACCCTCATCCCTCCGGCGCCCGGAGTGCGTTCTTGCAGCGCGCCCTCGGCCTGCACGGGGGCTGCCACTGCTTAGTTTTCTCCGCAGGCCTTGCCCCTTCTTTTCGTCTGGTGGGTCTCTCTCCTCTATGCCTCTACGCCTGCCCCTTTCGATACCGTCTTTTACTCCCCACCCGGAGTTCTGGCAGAGAGTGAAACCGCCCCCATCCCCCAGCTCCTCCAGCGTCCGCACCCGTACTTCCTCATCCCAAACTAAGAAATTGGAGTCTGCCCTGGTAGCCCCTTTTAGGGCTAGTTCGCAGCACTCCCGACCACCCAGTACCTGCAGACGCGGGCGTCAGGCCCTCAGCCTCCCTGCCTCCAGACACTCGCTTGCTTTCTCATAAATTCTCGTGCACGTTTCCCGAGATTGATCAAGGTAACCCTGCGGCTCAGGATCGACTTCTTGAAGAATCCAAACCTTGACATTCCCTCTTTTATCCTCTGCAGCTACCGTTTTTCTGCCTTTGCTTTTATTGAGTCTCAGTATTTGTGTACTGACATATAAAGGAAGAGGGAAGGTATGATTTTTTTTTTTTTCCCATTGAGAGCAGTCACAGGGCTTAGAAGAAATAGGATTCACCTTTTGCTTATCCTAACTTTTCGCTTCTCTCTCTCCTATGACGGTGAGCACTCATTCAGCCATCCTTTCGAGCTTCGGGAATGTTTTGTCTATATTTGAATAATCCTCAACCTAGTTTGCTACATTTTAATACTTGTCTTCTCACTTCTGAAAATCAAACCCACTGTTTCTTGGATTGAAACTGAAGTAGTAAAAGGCTCATAGATTGGAGAATTACGTCTCTCTCGCCATAATGGGACTGGTGGAATATTTCAAGTAATACCATTCTGGAGAAAAACGTTGCCTCCTGGTTAAAGAGCTCAGACTCTGCAGTAGTACTGCCAGGGTCTAAACCTCTGCCCTGTCACCTTCCAGCTCTACCTTTGGGCAGGTTTTTTTTTTTTACCTCTCTGGGATACAAAATCCTTACAGTTAGAAAGTGAGGATAGTGATATACTGCACTGGATAGTGGTGGTAGTTGTACAAGTTAATGCAGATAATAGAACAGTACCTGGATAAATATTTGCTAAAAGTTATCTTTATTATTCTTTTGCTGTTGATAGATTAGTTTTGAGAGAGAAAGGTGGGAATGAAAAGCTGCCTTCTTACTCTCTTTAACACACTTTTTGTGGTAGATATGATTTGTACTTTGTTGTATAAGTTAATTTTTTGTCATTTGAGAAAAACAGGGTTTTTAAGTAAATAACAAAGCTACAGATAGGTCAGTCCCTATTTCAGATACTATTTAAGAGTTCCCGCGGTTCGCGTCTCGGACCCGGTGGCTTAAATCTCACACCGGGCGCATGTGCGTGCGTGCCCAAGATCCCGAGAGGAGAATGGAGGAGAAGGGATTGCGGTGTGACCATCCCCCCTGGGGGGTGATTTCTCGCTTTCTGTCTCTATGTCTCTCTCTGTCTGGCGAGCGCACGCGCCCTATAGCGAAAACCTCTCCAAAAAAAAAAAAAAAAGAGTTCCTACATTTTATCTTTAAGAATAAATGAAGTTGAAGTATGTAGCAGATTTATTACAAGGAAAAATAGGAGTTCTATAGGCAAGAATTTTAGGACTGCAAATTAAATATTCAAAACTGGTGGTATTCTTCATACCCATCTGACTTTTATCTTGAATTAATACTAAGAGCTTTGGCTTCACTCAGAAGGTTGATGACTTTTCCTGCTAACCTGTTACGTTCATTCATATTCGTGCTTTTGGTGTTCACCAAATTTTACTCACTTTTTAAAACCCTGACAATTTTTGCCATATTTTTTGCCTCTTGTGCACTATAATTTAATACATTTTCAATGACTTATTAAAAAATTTTAAGTAGGTATTATTTACCTTAGAGTTGTTAAAAATAGTAAAAATTTGAAATCACTACTTACTGTCTTAACTGTATGTGAAAACTTATGTAGCTATTAAAACTTTCTCATCTAGAGCCCAAATCATTTTTGTACCCCTAGTGACACATGCTCCATGCTATGGGTGACCCTGCCTTTGCTAATGCCATTTCCTGACCTAGAGTAATCTTTGCTCTTTCTCCTACATGTCCAAATTCTACCTGTCTTCTCTCTCATACTACTACTTCATGCCAACATTGATGTCTTTATTTTTTGGTTTTCTTTATTCTGTATTTTTGGTCTTGAATAGTATATACAGTTCAAGTTTAAAAAAATTACTCTCTTAGATTCAGACTTTTAAGCCTTGTAGAAACTTTGAAGGGGTAGAATAAAATTAACATTTGACATCTACTTTGTGCTTAACCCTATTCCTACAGTTTCATAAATATTCATTTTCTCAAAAAATATTTAGTGAGCACCTCCTGGGTGTCAATACTGGGGATATTTGAGAGCAGCCCTTCTCAACCAAGGTTCCAGGGAGTATCAAGTCCTAATGCTCTAAGGCAGCCAAGGTATGTCATGAATTACCTCATCTGCTTTGTATCTAGGATGGTGCTAAGTACCATTCTTGAGAAAATTGCAGAGGTAGTCAGTGTAATCACTTTTTATAGGTCTTAATTCCCAGAGAGCCCTGGTTGAGAAAAGCTGTAGCAGAGAATAATAATGTAGTCTCTGCTTTATTTGTAATTTATATTCTATGCAGCACTGACAGTAAACAAGTAAGCAGATAAAATTGTAAGTGAAGATTGGTGATATTCTTAAATATAATGATAACCACTAACTTTTATAACACACTGTACCAATCATGGTTTCAAATGATTTATATATACTCGCTTAAGCCTCATAATAATTCTTTAAAGAAGTGTTAATGATTGTCTCTATAAATGAGGAACCTGAGAAACAGATTATTTAACTTCCACAGAAATCTTAGAGTTCAATAAGCAATGCAGCCAGGCTGTATGGTTCTAGATCCTGTGACCCTTTGGTACCTCTTATACCTTCCTTTTCTTTTCTTTTCTTTTTTTTTTTTTTTTGTTTTTTTTTTTTTGTACAGGATTCTTCACCTTTCTGGAAATCTTTATTTATTTGCTTTTTAATCAGTGGCATTTCTCTCAAAAAACAAAAAAGTTCCAAATTGGAACATAATTTTTGGACAAATCACCTGTGCCAGGCATTGTGCTAGGCTCTAGTAACACTTGGACAAAAATCATCTCTGCCAGGCACCGTGCTAGGCTCTGGTGACACTGTTTAACAGAAAGAGGGAACCTGTGTTCATAGAAGCAACAATCTGTTGAGGAATAAAGAAACTAAACAAAAAAATATAAAAACATTAAGTAATTAGAATAACTACTACAGAAAAAAAAAAATCCTTGTAAATAATGGATGCCAACAATCCATCAGGGAATACTACTATGGAGATATGACCTGTAGGCTGATACCTAAAGGATGAACTAGTTACCAAAGTGATGTCTGCAAAGATAAATCCTAAGTTTAGAATAAAATTGCCATATCTATAGTATGAACTTTTTCTTCCTTGAGTTCAGACCCTCTTTTCTATTTATCACCATCTGTATGTCTGGATGTTCTGTTAAGTACCTCGGACTTTTTCCCCCCACAAGTACACAAGTACTCTTTCATTTACAGTATGTTTGGTTTGTTTCTTTTCTTTCTTTTTTTTTTGGAGGGATTTTTGCTATAGGGCATGTATGGTTTCCTGAGAGACAGAGACAGACAAAAAACAAGAATCCCCCTTCCCCCGCAGGGAAGGCCACACCACAATCCTTTCTCTTCCATTCTTTTCTAGGAATTTTGGGCACATATGCAGCTGCACCCAGCATCAATTTTAAGCTGCCAGTACTGTGACTTGAACCATGGTCAACTATGTGGGAGTCCAGCTACAAAACCATTACTCCATTTGCTGGCCCCATTTATAGTATGTTTTGTAAATGCTACTATTTATCAAGCACTAAGTACTAGACTTTTGTGTATGTGATTACGACTTACGAAACTAGGGGCAGTAGGCAATTGTACAAATATTTGTTATTCTCATGTGATTTGTGCCGTCATGATAATTTATTCAGGTTGCCTTGAAAGCACAGAGAAAGGGATTCAGTGAAGACTTTCTAAGGAAAAATGACACTTGGGGGAGTGTTTCTAAAAGGCAGATTAAATTTCGGTAGAGAGAATAATGGGTTGAAAGGGAGCTTAAGGAAATATTTTAGGTGTTTGAAAGCAAAGCAGGAACTGGGTGGAACATATAGGTAGTAGATTGGAGAGGTTGGCGGTACCATTCAGAGGTTTCCCAGTTGAACTTGTATTCTCTTTGCTGTTTTGATTAATATCATCACCATCTGTATACAGTACTCCCTCCTTATTTATGTTCCCAGATCGCTAGTGGATGCCTGGAATGATAGATAGTACCAAGTCCTACATATACTATGATTTTTTGATTTTATAACCAACATAGCTATGAGGGGAGGCCAGCAAAGGGGTTTGAAGTGGAGGTAAATTGGGGAACAGAAGGTATGGATAGTCACAGTACATGCACAGAGTGGATCCGAAAGAGATGATTTACATTCTAAACCGAACGAAGTGGAATATCATCATTCTACTCACAACAGCATCAATTTAAAACATTATATCTGGAATTTTCTATTTAATATCTGTTTAACATTTTTGGACCATGGTAGACTAGAAGTAATAAAATCATGGGATGCAAAACCATGGATGGGGGTGGCCACCACAGTCAACGAAATTGACGATTATATCTTTTAGTATTTGTTGTCCACGGTGGTGTTGTATTTTTGCTAGTTAGCTTTATATTATACATATTAAACCTATGCTTATAGAATCACTAAATAACTGATAGTATAACACTTTAGTAATTTATTATAGAAGACATTTTATACATACTATTTTTTTTTTCATTTCCGGACTAGAAACTGAAGACATTGCTGAAAATTGCCAAGGGTTTACTAAATCTTGGGTTGGTCAGTGATAATACTCTTGGACTGAGTAGAATGAGAAATAAATACTCTTTAAGGTAGTTGTATTATGGAGTCTAAAGGTCCCTGGACTTCTGGAAGGATTACTTTTGGAACAATACTGTACTTATCCATACCTTAACTGGTAAGGTCAAAGTCTTACAGAAAGTAGTGGTTAAGAAGGGAAATAATGCTAAAATGGATTTTTAAAATACAGTAAATAAAACTTCTAGAAGTCTTTTTTTTTTTTTAATAAAAGAGGATTGACTTCATCAAAACTTGCTTTTGAAATACCTCCTTGAATTTTTGTATAAACTTTATTTTGATTTGCTGAGGCGGTCTTAAATTTTCTTAAGAAAATTGTAACTTTTAAAATTTTACTAGTTCTTACTGGTTATAGTTTTTTTTTTTCCTCGCCTATCCCTGGTTTTTAGTTTTGTACGTCTTACCAAATACTGTGTAACAGCTGTTTGGTTTTCATATATTATGGTTCTTACAGGAACATTTTATAGACCTTTTATCTATATATTGAACATAAATATAGCCTTTGCTATTCTTAGTTCCTGTTTATATGTTGTAAGGGAAGATGGAATAATTATTAGCATTGTATCCTGGATATGAAATAAAATTATGTAAACTTCATGTAGGTAAAAGCTAACAGATTTAAAACGTTTTTTAAATCTACAAATGTAAAATCGCATTACCTCAAACCATTCCTCTATCCTTTCAGGATTTGGGCATACTTACACAGGCATGTGAACCTGGTCTGGTATTGTCCAAGTCACTAGGACTGGGGCTTGATCTGTATTCTGTCATGTTAGATCCAGTTCCTGATGCACGCAGCACTTGAGAAGTGTGCTACGGGACTAGCTTTTTATGGTTTAGTTTCCAAAGGCTCTTTATAAGCAGACAACTTCCAACTTAGAATGTTTCAACTTAACACTTTTTTTTTTACCTTACAGTGGTGTGAAAGCAATGCACATTCAGTAGAAGCTGTACTTTAAGTATTCATAGAACCATTTGTCTACTTTTAGTATAGTATTCAATAAATTTCATGAGATATCTAATACTTTATTATAAAGTAAGCTCTGTAAAAGTGCTTGCACATCCATGTTTATTGCAGCATTATTCACAATTGCCAAGACATGGAACCAACCTAAATGTCCACAAACTGATGAATGGATTGGAAAAGTGTGGTATATATACTCTATGGAATACTACTCAGCCATAAAAAATAAAAAAGCAGTGAAGGTACTTAATGAGAATAGGACAGTGTGGAATGGAGTAAGTGAAGAGAAGAGGATAGAGAAAGATAGCAGTGAACAATAGAGAGGCAGGACGTTAGTGAGAAACAGGGCTTATTAACTGTTGATGATGACATGTATAGTATTCTGAACTGGATTGGTCTGAGAAGTATTTCATGATGGGCAAAGTACTTTTACAGGCAAAATGAGAAATAGCAATTGACTGTTTTAAAAAATAATTAGAATAATAAAAATAATGATTGGGGAAAACAGAAAAGATATTGAATGTTGAAGTGGGGAGATTAATGTCTCTGTACTGACGGACATGCATGGCATTCCCTTTTGAAAAAACAAAGTAATACACTGTAAAGTTATATGTAATCCAATGTAATATAAAGAAGATTATGATGATGATAATAAAAAAATAAAATAAAAAAGTAAGCTCTGTAGTAGATGATTTTGCCTAACTTTAGGTTAATGTGGGTGTTATGGACATTTTCAAGGTAGGTTAAGCTGAACTATGTTTGTAGGTTAGATGTGTTAAATGCATTTTTGATTTTCGATATTTTAAACTTATGATGGTTTTATTTGGTTATAACCCCATCTGTTGTAAGTCAAGGATTATCTAGTTTGTTGTTAGTAGATGCAGTAGTCTGTAGATGTGCATTATATCCCATTGGTTGATGGCGTTGGTAAATTCAGCCATGTCCTTACTGATTTTCTGCTTGCTGGATCTGCCTGTCTTTGTTGTACGGGTATTGAAGATCCAACTGTAATAGCGTATTCACCTGTTTTGCCTTGCAATTTTATCAGTTTTTGCCTCACCTATTAACACACTGTTGAGATACTAACTTTTGTGTCATCTTGGAGAAATGACTCCTTTATCTTTAAATAATGTCCCTAGTTATTCCTGATAACTTTTCTTGTTCTAAAGTAGTAAAGTGATTTTTAAGGCAAAGATGGTAGTAATTTTTGTTTTTAATTGCCAAAAGGTTCATATGCTTACCAGAGAGGAGGGAAGAATGAGGGAAAGGAAGAAAGCACCCTCCAGTGGAGCTTGGTTATGACTCAATCCCTTTTCCTCTATTTCTCTGTCCCATCAGGCTTTTGGGTATGCGTGCACATGCATGAGCATCTTTTTGTTTTGGGGGGGGAGAGGTTTTCCGCTACAGGGCGCGTGTGCTCGCCAGACAGACAGAGACATAGAGACAGAAAGCGAGAAATCACCCCCCGGGGGGATGGCCACGCCGCAGTCCCTTTTCCTCCATTCTCTTCTGGGCCTCCTGTGCACGCACACACATGCTCCCGGCGTGAGTTTTAAGCCACTGGTTCCGGGACGTGAACCGTGGTCGATTACGTGGGAGTCCAGCGACATAGCTATTACGCTAACTGCTGGTTCCCAACATCTTTTGTGTTTTTCAAGCTACTGTGGCCAGGATTCAAACTGTAGTTGTCATGTATACAGCCCTCAACCATTGTACTATGGGGCCAGTTCAGATATTCTTGAGATGTTTTTTTCTGTTATCATTGGGTATCATTTTTTATGTTTTAGTGGGGAATTATCTTGAAAAATATTTAGTTTTCATCCTGTATGACCAAAAAAAAAAAAGGTAAATTTGCTCTAAAATTCTGAAATTTCCAAGGCAAATACAAATATAGGGAACTACCAAATACTTAAATAAATAAATTTCACATAAGTTTAGAGGTAGCAACTCTTAGAGTCAGTTTATAATTTTATTGATCAGTTATTTAACATAGAAATTAGGCTTAAAATGGCTGGTTTTGGGAACCAGCAGTTAGCGTAATGGCTATGTTATGTCGCTGGACTCCCACGCAGTAGACCGTGGTTCGCGTCCCGAACCTGGTGGCTTAGAACTCAAGCTGGGCGCATGTGCGTGCGTGCCCAAGATCCCGAGAGGAGAATGGAGGAGAAGGGATTGCAGCGTGACCATTCCCCCCCCCCCCCCCGGGG
>NW_006199230.1:587206-740309 GCF_000334495.1 Tupaia belangeri chinensis
TCTCTGTCGGGCTGGCAAGCACATGCGCCCTATAGAAAAAACCCCTCCAAAAAAAAAAAAAAAATGGCTGGTTTTGTTAAAAAATCTCCATTGGGGTGTGGGTACACAGTAAGTAGATAGATTTTTAATTTTCTTTTTCCCCTTAGTTTTTGGTATGGGACACATGCAGTCAGAGAGAGGGGGGGGGCGGGGGGGGGTGAGAAATCATACCATGGGAGGATGGTTGTGTTGCAATCCTTTCTCCATTCTCCTCTCAGGCTTTTTTTGGGTACATGTGCCCAGTGTGATTTTTAAGCGGCTGGGTCCAGAATTCAAACCATGTAGTTGACTGTGAGATCCAGTGTCTTAACCTCCATATGTCTTAACCTCCATGCTACCTGTTGGCCCCAGATTTAGTTATTTATGATAACTGACATTTTTTGGACCATGAAAATATTCATTCATGTGAGCATTTTACTAATGACATTTGAGAACTTACTTAAATCAATCAATGTTGTGGGAGTACCTTGGTTTATAGTTTAACATGATTGGTAATTTTTATATTTTCAATTGTCTGATTTATTTTCAGTTATCCATCAGCCTCCTCCCACTGTAAGTCCTTTATCAGCAATTTTTTTCTTCAAGTTGTATAATGAAGCTAGTTTTTTTGTTTTGTTTTGTTTCTATCAGAGTAAAGCCTGGTTTATTTGAAATGGGTCTGAGAAATTAACAGCTGACTACAATGCAAAAATACATTTACACCAGATTTCTTCTTGTATCATTTTACTTAAAAGGGCAGAAGTACTCTTTCTAAAGCATTTTTGCCAGACATGGTGCCAGGTACTTTAGGTATTTTTAAGAAGTCACTTACCACTAACCTTTGAGGTATAGATAGTGCCATAATTTCCTGAATCATAGTTGCTCCCAATTACCAGAGAATTATTTTATCTACCCCCAAAATAAAAATCACTGTGAATTTAATTGTAAAGATGCTATCAATTTCAGGTAGCATCTTTACATTAAAATGTGACCAAAAAATGGATGTCTTAGAATTAGTAAATGGTAGAATTACTGCTACCCCATTTTATGATTATCATTCAGGATCTTCAAAGCAATTAATCTCTTAACATGAAATGAAGTCAGAGCATATTATTTAATTCTGCATTACTCCAGAGAGCATAAAACTATCCTGGTATTTAATAGTTTTGTGGCTTTAGGCAGGTTACTGAAGGTCTCAGTTTTCTTCACTGCAAAATGGAAACAATTAAGAGTTGTAAAAACTATTGAATAAGTGAGTAGTATTTATATTTAAATAGTACTTTTCATGTAGTTAAGTGCTTCATGTATATTGTTTAAAAACAGTGATCTAAAATGTGTAAGTAGATGATTGTTTAAAAGGTTAGGAAAAGGGCCTTGTCAAATTGTTCACTGATGTTTTGTGCACACAATGAAGATTATTTGATTTGTCTTTTAAAATTAATTTAAGATTGCAGACTTGACAATTTTGACATCTGAATTACTGTTTTATTTTCATAAAAATGTACAAAGGTGTAGCTGAAATCCACTTTGCTTTCATCTCCATTATGACATTGTCAGAATATTGATGTGCTGTGGTGGACATCTTGAAAATATTTTAAATAGAACTATTTTTAAAGGGCTTTATTATTATAGATCCGTGTTTTAATTTTAGTTAAAACATATCACTATTTCATAACATAGTATATGGAGGAAAGGTAATAGTGAAATTAAGACTTCTCTTTAAACTTCTTGGTTTTTCCCTAATTCGTATTTTGCCTTGTTTTCCTTGTTTTTTACTATTTGGGGTTCACATCATTCATTTACTTCACAGATAGTTATTGACCAACTGTGAAATGCTAGTTTCTGTGTTTATAATGGTGAATTGGAAATAGTCCTTGACCTGGAGGAACTTACTATTTGGCGTATAATAATTGTGTGTGGTCATTAAGTACTTGATGCTGAGGACTTCCTATGCATTACTATTTTAGCCCTCTTAACTACTCTGCTAGGGTAAGTCAGAACTTCTCACATGTTTCTTCTAAATGAACAGCAGAGAGAAACGTGCTCTTAGGGAATGAAAGCAGGGTGAAAATCTGAGAGTGGTAGGATAGTAGGAGGAAGGGGAGAGCTTTTGTGTTTATTCAAGGTAGTGTTTTTTCCTTATAAAGGGTTTGACTTTTGCATTTTGTTACCTTAATATAGCCTTCTTTATTTTAACATGAAAAAAAATCAGCATGAGGAAAGAGTCAAAAAGTGTTCTGTCCAGTTTTAGGGTGGAAGGAATATGGTACTAGGACAGGATTTTATCATGAACTTCACAGCCTAAGACTGCTTATTTATTAAATATTGTTTGCTGTTTTATTTTTCATTTATTTTTAAGAGGTTTTGCCTTAGAGTGTGTGGACACACTGGAGAGAGAAGGACAGACAGACACAGTGAGAGGGAAAGTGAGAAATCACTCCCCCACTTCCACCCCCGGGATGGCCACGCCTCAATTCCTTCTCCATTCTCCTATCGTGATGTTGGGCATGCATGCGCACACAGTGGTGTGATTTTGAAGCTTCCTCTCCAGACCAAACCGTGGTGGACCATGTGGGAGTCCAGCAACACAACCACTACGCCATCTGCTGGTCCCTGTTTTATTTTAAGTAAATTTTTGAAGCATAGCATACATTTGAAGACATGTTCATGTCATTGGACAGTGTATATAGCTTAAGTCTTGCCCTAAATATAAATGTGTACTGAATTCACGTTGTGTGTAGCAGTAGCTTATTCATTCTTGTTTCTCTATACTATCCTATTGTATGACTGTGTGTATCATAATTTAATTTGGGGTCGTAATAAGTAAAGTTCCTAAGAATATTCCTGTATTCTTATATATGTCTTTTGATGTTGTGTGTATATTATACCTGCATATATCTAGGTAATGTATACTGTTGATGAACATCTAGGTTGTTCGCAATTTTGAGGCCATAAGAGTAGGGCTCACATAGAAGACACAGAGATTCTTGCACATGCCTTTTGGCCGGCCGGCTGGCCTGCCTTTCTTTCTTTCCTTCTTTCTTGCCTGCCTGCCTGCCTGCCTGCCTGCTTGCTTGCTTGCTTGCTTGCTTTCTTTCTTTCTTTCTCTCTCTCTCTCTCTCTCTCTCTCTCTCTCTTTCTTTCTTTCTTTCTTTCTTTCTTTCTTTCTTTCTTTCTTTCTTTCTTTCTTTCTTTCTCTAGGTAATGTACCCCATAGTATAGTTGTAAGGTCATGTGTGTATTTTTGTTCAGTTTTAGTACAAGGGGTCTTCAAGAAGTTCATAGAAAATGTGTATTATGAAGAAACTACACCTAGCTTTTAAAATTGTTTTGTGCTAACATTAAATATATGCCTTAATTTCTTTTTGTATGACCTTAGTTTATTTTGGTGTAGAACAGTTTTGAAAACTATGTACCATTTTTTCATAATACATATTTTCCATGAACTTTTTGAAGACCCCCCCCTTTGGTGTATTACCCAATGATTTCCAAAATAGTTGTACCAGTTTATAATCTCATAAGTAGTGAATGAGAGTTCTACTTGTCCCACATTCTCTGTAACAGATGGTTAATATTGTCTCATATATTTAGGCATTCTGGTGGTTATAAAGTATTACATTGTGGGTAGGCTTTCTGAAAATAAGCATGATAACCTTTCCTACTACCCTCCTGTGTGCATGCCTGGGGAAAGTAAAATGGAGACTTGTGTATTTTCATAACAACCATCAGATGGACTGGTTGCCTTGTCAGTTGGTAAGATTTAGAATAATATATAAAACAAGTTTAAGTGTAATTTTTTTTTAAGCAAGATTTTTGCTATTGGGCATGTATACTTGCCAGAGAAAGACATAGAGACAGTAAGCAAGAAATCATCCCCCAGGGGGATGGCCATGCCCCAGTCCCTTCTCCTCCATTCTCCTCTTGGGATTTTCGGCATGCACACTCATGCACCCAGTGTGAGTTTTAAGTCACCAGGTCCAGGACTTGAACCACGGTTGATTGTGTGGAAGTCCAGTGACTTAACCATTACACTGTTTACTCGTTCCACGTTTAAGTGTAATTTTAAGAAAATGAGATTGTCATGAAAATTATAGCTTCACAGTATAGTTTACTGACTTTATAACAAATGTGCGTTTCTGTCTAACTTGCTAATAGAAAGATTTTATAATTTTGCAAGCTGTTAGAAAGTTGCATAGGCTCTTTTATTTTATTGAGTGAGTGCGCAACATTGGACCAAAGCTCTAATTAATAATACAGTGCTAGCGGCCAGCAGGTAGCATGGTGGTTATGGTACTGGACCCCCACATGGCTGATAGCACTTTGAGTCCTGGACCTGATGGCTTGAAAATCATGCCAGGCTCGTGGATATGTGTTCCTGAAATCCTAGGAGAATGGGGGAGAACAGATCGTGGCATGGCCATCCCCTCTGGGAGGCTAATTTCTCACTTTCCCTCTTACTGCCTCTCCAGAGTACATGCACCTTGTGGCAAAAACTTAAAAAAAATATACAATGCTATAATGCACTTGTTCTTGACTGTCAAACCAGAGTAAGTGTTGTATTTGTTATTCCGTGATGTTTTGCTATCTTTTAATTTTCTTTTTTTTGGAGAGGTTTTTGCTATAGAGCGCGTGAGCTCGCCCGACAGACAGAGAGAGAGAGAGAGAGATAGAAAGCGAGAAATCACCCCCCAGGGGGGATGGCCCCGCAGCCATCCTTTCTTCTCCATTTTCCTCTCGGGATCTTGGGCATGCACGCACACACGCCTGGTGTGAGTTTAAGCTACTGGGTCCAGGACGCAAACTGCCGTTGACTACGTGGGAGTCCAGCGACATAGCCATTACACTAACTGCTGGTCCCATGTTTTGCTACCTTTTACAAAATAATATTTTTTAAATCAATTTCAGAATTTGAAAATAAAGTTTAGAAAATAAACTTTACTGTTTATTATTGGCATGCTATGTGTTTTATATTTTATTTCTTGGTATTTGTGGAGGTTTCCTTGTGAACTTCAGGAAGAAATGTTGCTAATTTTATTATCAAATCTTGTAGTGAAAACTAAAGATGTACACCATATTTCTGTCTATGTAGCCTTTTCAATGTTAGGTCTGTGGTTAGTCTCTTCTCAT
Organism: Tupaia belangeri chinensis; assembly: GCF_000334495.1. NCBI lineage: Eukaryota > Metazoa > Chordata > Mammalia > Scandentia > Tupaiidae > Tupaia > Tupaia belangeri. The sequence goes on from NW_006199230.1 coordinate 592,352, forward strand.
TCCTTGGTGAGTGTACATTAGATTATATTAGAATCCTGTGTAGAGAAGGGCCATTACTGTACCTTTCAGTATAATAGTTGTTGATTTTTTTCTTCTGTTAGAGCAAACATAGAGATTCTTAACTCCAAATAAGCCCATAGATTTCCCTAACATTTTCATATGCCTACCTTTTTATAGCTAATATCCTTATATCTGGCTTCCATTTCTTCTTGCTGCAGAGAACCTTTTCAAGGTAGAGCAGCTATCTGATAAACATGTCTATTCATCACATTTTTAAGTATTTACTAATTTTTGCTAGTCACGGGAGTCCTGGAATTATTAGCTCATCATCAGAACTGAGATGGCTTTCATGTCCTATAAGTATTCCCATGAAGCTATTTTGCAAAAGGGAGGAAGGGCTGATAGGTGTGTGGCAATAACCTGCTTTATTAAGTCTAGCTTGGCTGTATTATATCTTAAAAGAAACAGAGTGAAATCCTGGGGTCTTCTATTGTATTGACCTTTGTGGAATACTTTGTTTCATTTCGTTCTTTTCTTTCCTCCTTCCCTACTTTTCTTTTTTCCTTTCAGTTTTTTTTTTTTCTATAGACTAAGCACAGTTATGTTGTAAAAATATTTTTGTTTAGAAACAATTAAACCATTTTAATGGTTGTGGATAGAAGTATAGAGTTTTACTATCCTGTGAAAGTATGGTGTTTTGCCTGTTTTAGTTTTTCCTAGAATTTGGAACTTCGAAGTTCAAAATATGACAGATTCTCTTCTTACCTTTTTCAAGGATGATAGTATATCTTGCTTTTCTCTACAGTAGTACCAGTTTGTCTTTTGCCAACATTCTGTCCAGCTTAGCATTGTACTAGATATTTAAAAAAAAATTGTTTAAGGTTTTTGTCATAGGGGGTGTGTACTTACCAGAGAGAGATACTGAGAGGGAAAGTGAGAAATCACCCCCCTCCAGCCCCATGGCCACACCACAATCCCTTCTCCTCCATTCTTCTTCTGGGCTTTTTAGCCACACATGCACACGTGCCAGGTGTGTTTTTCAAGCCACTGGACTAGAGCCATGGTTGGCCCTGTGGGAGTCCAGCACTATAACCACTATGCCACCAGCTGGCCCCTAGATATTTAATTTTTAACCAAATACTATTATTGATGGTTGTGTTAAAATAACCTTGAGTGGGTTTGTTAAGTTTTTTCTTTTCTTTTCTTTTCTTTTCTTTTTTTTTTTTTTTTTTTTTTTATTTTTTTCCTACCGTTCTTTTTTTTTTTTTTTTTTTTTTTTCGATTGTTGTCATACGGCATGTGCATTCACTAGAAAGAAACCCGAGAGAGAGAGAAAGCAAGAAATTACTCCCCAGGAGGCAGGGTCACTTTGACAGTCTCTTCTCCATTCTCCTTTCAGTATTTTGGACATTCACACACATGCGCCCATAGTGTTTCTCAAGTCCCTTAGTCTGGGACTTGAACCACAGAGTCAGCCATGTGGGATCTAGCACCTTAACCATCATGCCACCTATTGACTCTGGTCTACATTTTTTGCATGCAGGCTCTGCCATAGTATAGTTTACTGATACGTGAGAAAAATAAGTGTGATTATCACAGTTCTCTTTCATAGATGGCAAAATCTCTAAGGCATTCTATACTTCTACCCTTTTCCCAGTACATTATAACTGGTATTTTCCTTTAATGACAATATTGGTCATGAAAGGGGGCATCCATGATTGGAAATGGTATAGGACACAAATGACTAGGGACGGTTACCTTCTTTCCATCTTGGTGATAAGAGAGAGAGTTGATGCTGCTGCCCTTATTGGCCACTTCGGGTACATGAACATGTTCATTGCTGCACCTCGTGAGATTCATGAAGCCACCAGGATGGTGGTACACAGGGTCATTGGGAAGTTACTGGTTTTGTGACTGAATTAGTGGCTAAGCAGTCTTGCCACAGAACATTTAGCACTGTTTAATAAAGCGTGGGATCTAGCACCTTAACCATCATGCCACCTATTGACTCTGGTCTACATTTTTTGCATGCAGGCTCTGCCATAGTATAGTTTACTGATACGTGAGAAAAATAAGTGTGATTATCACAGTTCTCTTTCATAGATGGCAAAATCTCTAAGGCATTCTATACTTCTACCCTTTTCCCAGTACATTATAACTGGTATTTTCCTTTAATGACAATATTGGTCATGAAAGGGGGCATCCATGATTGGAAATGGTATAGGACACAAATGACTAGGGACGGTTACCTTCTTTCCATCTTGGTGATAAGAGAGAGAGTTGATGCTGCTGCCCTTATTGGCCACTTCGGGTACATGAACATGTTCATTGCTGCACCTCGTGAGATTCATGAAGCCACCAGGATGGTGGTACACAGGGTCATTGGGAAGTTACTGGTTTTGTGACTGAATTAGTGGCTAAGCAGTCTTGCCACAGAACATTTAGCACTGTTTAATAAAGCCTTGTGTCATGATGGAAAAGTTCTGTAATCTCTTTCCAGTATGGTAACCACTGGCCACTTGTAATGAGTCTAGTACTGCAAAGGAACTGAATTTTAATTTGTTAATTTAAATTCAAATGGGAACATGTGGCTAGTGGGTCAAAACCTAGAAATACAGGAAAGTGCAGTTGTAGAGAGTAGTCCGAAAGATCGTCCTGTACAGTGTTTTTAGGTATAAATTTACAATGATTATATTACTTGGTAAGACTTTTATTTTGGAACAAACCCTTTGACAGCAATTAGTTAAAAAATAGAAGTACATATTTAATGAAAGTATGTACTTTCAAATTTAATATACTGCTTCTTTTGAAGGTTTTCTACACCATAGCTTATCAATTTAAAGGGGAGGCATTAGGTAGTAGCTTGATAGGAGTAGAGGGTTTTCAGGATGGTCATAAAAGAACGAAGAAGTGGAATACTAAGCATGCTTGCTAGGTAGCGTTTGAAATGATATACATTGTGGGTTTGGATTTCGTAAGGAAGTGAAGCCATAATTGGGATAATGACTTAAGAAAAATGGGAACCGGTCAGGGAACTGTTGATAATAAGAGAGATTGTGAGATTAAATTGATAATGTAATGGGAGTAAGTTGTAATACAAAGATACATAGGGGTTTATTTTTAGTGTTTAATCAAGCTGTTCTTAGGTAACAAGTTCATTTTGGAAAAACCGTATAAAATGTTAAGTAGGTGATATCATTCAGGAAATTCAAGGAACTTCGATGTTGGTAGATCTAAGTCCACAGACTTGAAGTTGTCCAAGGAAATGGTAAGAAAAGTGAAGAAGATTGTGGAGGGAGACACACTGAAGTCCTTAGTAAGGAAATCCAAGTAGAAGAGATTTCAGGGAATGATAGCAAGGCAGAAGAGGGGAAGAGATTGTTACATAATCAATGTTGCCAAATAGTTCTGGTAGAAGGATGTTAAGATCTAGAAACAGCAATGAGGAGTACTCTAACTGCTCCATATTCTATAGTTCATTTATAGTAAGAAAAGGATATTCTTTTAGTAGTTCTACTTTGTGTGTTTTAACTAGATACATGTTTCAGACCTTATCTTTGTATTTTTTGTTTCATTAGTACTTGACCTATTTAAGTACTTAATTGTTTAGTAAATGCCAAACAAATGTAAAATTATTTCATTGTCTTGAAATTTCAGAACTAAGAACATTGCTTAGACATTTTTAAAAGTGATTTGAAAAAAAGGAACTATTACTTTATCACAAATATATTTTCAAGGTATGAAGTTATCTTAACTGTAATGAGATGTTTGTGTTCAGAAGGGTAATACAGGATATAAATAACAATTTTTTTTAACATAAATTGGTGGATGGAAGTTTCTTGATTGGTCACTAAATACACTTGGGATGATTTGTGGACAATTCGTGAATTTGAATGGTTGGCAGGAAGATTGCAAAGTTGATTCATATCTTTCAGGCCTTTTAGTAGTTACAGCTCTAATCTCTGACAACTGGTTACTTTGTTGTTTTCTTTAATTGGCATGTTAGGTTTTTAAGAAATGAGTTGTGGCAGATTAATTTTGCGGTAAGAAGAATAGGGAAGTCTTTAATATCTTAAGGTAAAAAAACTTTGACTATTGCTAAATGAATCAGGAAGGAAAATATGAAGACAAAAGACTATTATGATTTTGTTAGAAACTAGGTGGAGGGAAGATTTATTCAAATGTTAAGCAAAATTTTATTAAAACAGAAGAGATTGGGAACAGTAGAAGTGGAGAGAGGGAGAGAACATAGATTTTATTTTTAATGAATGCTTCAGATCTTGAGTAAGTTTGAAAAATGCTTTGGGTTAATATTAATGGTTTCAGAATTAGTAATTCTGTGGTAGCTACCTAAGTAGTTGAAGATCTTGTCTCCTGAAAACTCAACTCTAATTTATATGTGAGGGAAAAATTTATCCCTTATAAGATGAGAAAGCTAAGTGTTAGAAAAGTAACTCACTTAATAAAACCTAAATTTATATTTAACTCACAAAGTTTTATAAGTAGATCTTTTTTTAAAAAAAGTATTATTTACTTAACTTTATTTATTCATTTATTGATTTTTTTTTTTGAGAGATTTTCACTGTAGGGCGCGTGCGCTCGCCAGACAGACAGACAGAGACATAGAGACAGAAAGCAAGAAATCACCCCCCAGGGGGGATGGTCACGCCGCAATCCCTTCTCCTCCATTCTCCTCTCAGGATCTTGGGCACGCACGCACATGCGCCCGGCGTGAGTTTTAAGCCACCAGGTCCGGGACACGAACCACGGTCAACTACGTGGGAGTCCAGCGACATAGCCATTACGCTAACTGCTGGTTCCCTCATTTATTGATTTTTAACTTGACCAGAGAGACAGACACAGAGAGAGAGAGAGAGAAGGTGAGAAAGCAAGCCACCAAGTCCAGGACTCAAACTGTGGTCGGCCATGTGGGAGTGTCCAGCGCCTTAACCACCATGCCACCTGCTGGTCCTCTATAAGTAGATCTTACATGCATGTTTTAGTAAGTTTTGATAGGTATTCCCTTGTGTATCAACAGGCCAGTGAAAATATAGATGATTTCCATTTGTCCAGAAAGTTTCTTCAAAGGTTACACAATAACTAAGAGACATTTTGGGTGTCAGTTGTTTTCTAACTCCAGCTCTACATTAATTGCATTAAAAGAGAAATGGTAGTGCCTGCCCTATGGCAAAAAAAGAAGAAGAAGAAAAAAAAAGGGAGATGGAAGCTGTTAGAGATAGAAGCTGTTAGAGATAAGCAGTATGGGCTCATCAGAGTTAATAGCTGATGAAGATTAAAGTGATAAAAGTTGAAAAAGCAAGAATAAAACCTCTGAAACCATTTTTGGATGAATTTAATTCTGCTCTCCTTCATAGTTCCTGAGATTATTGTAAATTAGTTCTATCTTTGAGTTTCGTGCTGATACTTACAGAGTTTTTTGAGTGCTTTCTACATATAGATACTGTACTAGTTGTCTTCTACAAACTCACATTCAATACTCCAGTGATTTGATTACATTTGTGCCAGACGGCATGCGTGCTTACAGGAGTGGGTGGGGAAGGAGGAGCAAGAAGACAGATCTTGCCAATAGGGCTTGGTCACTTCACAGTATTTTTTCCTCCAGTTTGGTATCTTTTCAGTGTACTAGGCACATGCTTTTGCCAGAGAGAGAGAGAGAGTGGGGCACCTCTTTCTCTCTCTCTCTCTCTCTCTCTCTCTCTCTCGCAAAAGCATGACACAGTCTGGCCATCAGGACATAGTCATGCTACAGTCTTTTCTATTTCTTTATCCTGTCGAGATTTTTGGACACACACGCATACATGCTTTGCGTGTTTTTCAAGAAGTTTCAGGGCTACTATTCAAACTATATGGTCATCCTTGTGGGATCTGACTTCCTTAACTGGTAGGCCACAGGGCTTGTTCAATTCTAAAAGTTTTAAACTTAAAAACATAATGTGATTCTATAAATATTTACTATAAAACAAAATAGAATGTCTTCATAGAAAACAAGGAATAATTTTTTTTTTTTTTTTGTCAGAGCTTTGGTTCTTAAAACGAGGCTTGTAAAGGGGATGCCCAAGGTAATTCTGGGGCATGTCAGAGTATTTTAGAAATTAAATCATCCTGGGACCAGCAGCTCACATAATACTTACATTGCTGGACTCCCACCTGGTCAACCGCAGTATGAGTCCTGGACCTAGCAGCTTAAAACTCACGCTGGGCTTGTGTGATTGCATGCTCAAAATCCCTAGAGAACAGAGAAGGGATTGCAGCATGGCAGTCCCCCAGAATGGTTATTTCTCACTTGCTGTCTTTCTCCAGGTGAGGGCATGGGCTCTATAGCAAAAATCTCTCTTAAAAAAAGAAATTAAATAGTCCTTGTTAATTTTTATATGATTATTTAAAATTTTTATTTTGGTATGTTTTATAATATGCATAATACATTGTAAGAGTCTATCAGACCAGCCCCACAGTGCAGTGGTTAAGTGCTGTTCACTGGGATCCAAATCCTTTTGGCAGACTGTGGTTCGAATCCAGGTCCCATTAGTTTGAAAAACATGCTGAATGCAAATAGGTTCCCCAAATACAGTGGAGTAAAGAAATATCGGAAAAGAGACTGAGATGTGATCATTCTCCATTGAGAGGGGTACTTTCTCTCTCTCTGGCAAGTACACATGCCCCCTGGCAGTAAAAAAGTATTAGGTTGTCAGGAAGGTCATAGATGTATTTTTCTGTTTTTCTAGGCAAAATAGGAGAATTAGGAATCTGAGGTAGACTGGACAAGTCATCCAGCAGGTATTGAAGAGTATAAAATTAACAATAGAGATTCAAAATAAAAAAAAGAACAGACTATTTCCATGATCTGAAGGTAGATGCAAATTCAAAGACAGGTCTTATGAGTTGCCAAGGATGATTTTGTGTCATGACTTTCCAGACAACCCAATTTAATAGTGTAGCATTCTGTGTATGAATTTAAATGTTTACTAGAAGTATATTCATTTTTTTCTCTCTAAACTTGTGAAGGGGAAATGTTTGGAGTTCACCAGTTCAGAATACCACATTGAGAAACTTTTAGTGCAGGGTGGCAGAGTTTTCAAATATTTGCTGTCTGAAAATATTCTTTATTTGGCTCTCATTCTTGAATAAGGAATTCTTGAGTATGGAATTCTGAATTTGAATTGTTTTCCCTTAATAACCTTAAAGGCACTTATCCCTTGTCTTAATAGCATTCATATTTCAGTCTGACCTATTTCTTTCTAGATAACATTAACATGAATTGGTTAGGATTTTCTTTTCTTTAGTGGAATTTTGAAGTTTTACCAGGATGTGTTTAGCTATAGATCTTTTTTTTCAGTAATCATCCTTGGCAACTCATGAGACCTGTCTTTGAATTTGCATTTACCTTCAGATCACGGAAATAGTCTATTCTTTTTTTTATTTTGTATCTCTATTGTTAATTTTATACTCTTCAATACCTGTTAGATGACTTGCCCAGTCTACCTCAGATTCCTAATTCTCCTATTTTTTATTATATTCTTTGTTGTTTTAGTCTGTCTTTTCAGAAGAGTCTATTTTTAATTTTACACTTATGTATCATTTATAACCATTTTGTTATTTTTTACATTAGATTTATCATTTTAAAAATATTTTATTTAACTTTATTTACTTATTTTAATTTGACCAGAGAGGGACAGAGTGAGAGAGAAAGAGAAAGGGAAAGCAAGAAAGTAAGCCACCAGGTCTGGGACTTGAACTGTGATTGACCATGTGAGGGTGTTATTGACCACCACACCACCTGCCAGCCTCAAGATCTATCATTTATTTTTAATTAGGAATTCTTATTTCTGACTACTTTTTCAAAGCAGCTTGTTCTTGTTTCATTCAAGTGTACTTAAATTTTTTATTTTATTTTATTGTGATCTGAATTGTCTGTATTTCTATGAGGGTTATTTGTTTTTCTTACTACTATTATTATTTCATTTCTTCTTTGTTATACCATTTGTTTTTCCCAAATGTCTATTATCCTTGGTTTTCCATTCATACATTAAGATGAAGGACTGTGTTGCTAAGTAATAGTGTCTGACTGGCATGGTTTTCTCTGCAGTTACGTTAGGTATTTCCCCAACAGTCGTCATCCCTCAGTGGGAAGGCTGTGGACACATTATATATGGGTGGGCAAGGTGTCTCAACCTGGTGACTGTCCTGTAGGTTGCATGGATAGGTCAGTAACCCCATACATAGCAAAGTAAGGAGGGCTTTATTTTTTTGTGTGGTAAAATGCTTTTAATATTTAAGTTCTTTTAGGGGTTATCTTTTCTCCTTATCTGACCTCCATTGTCTGTTAGGATATTCAGTTAGTCTAATCTGTATCCTGTATGTCTTTCAGTAACTGATACTCTCTAAAGAAATGTACCCAGATAGGTGGCCCACTGCCTTAGAGTGCAGTTCTTGGGCTTTGACAGGATGGTAAAAGCTGCAGCTGCCTGCCTTGGGAAAGGGGAGAGCCCCAGCTGTCAAAGCTACCCTAAATACTGTTTCTAAAATAATTGTCCTGGTGATTGTCACTTGGTCTTTCTTGCTGTTTGTATTTGATGTAAGATTGTTTTTTCTTTGGTCGTCCTTGAAATTAACTATGGGTACCTCTAGTATCTTGGATTTTTATTCTTGTGATTTTTCTCCCTTTAGTTCTCTGCTGATTTGCTTTTATCTAATCTATGTTTCTGCTAATTTGTTCCCTTTCATCTGTCCCAAATTCTCAAAATTTCTGATGTGTGATCTGATCAATGTCTTATTTTTCAGTGCTGTTAACAGCTTTTTCTTTTACTTTTCTTTCTTTCTTTCTTTCTTTCTTTCTTTCTTTCTTTCTTTCTTTTTGGTAAATATGTGTTATTTCATTGGTATGTTGGGAAATGAGGGAGGGAGGAGGGAGAGAGACAGAGAGAGAGAGATGTGGTCAGCTCATTTTCAAAGTTTCATCTTGGGTGCAATATTTGATCCAGATATCTAGAAATTACAAAATTGATAGATGACTGTATATGCTTTTGTCACATATGAATTGGTAACAGAGTATGTTCTGTTTATTAGAGATTTTTGCTATAGGGCACATGTATTCTCTAAGGAGTCAGAGAGAGACAGAGACACAGAAAGTGCGAAATCACATTCTGGGGGATGGACACATCACAGTCCCTTCTCTTCCATTCTCCTCTCAGGATTTTGGACATGCATGCACTTGAGCCTGGCATGAGTTTTAAGCCACCGAGTCTAGGAATGTAACTGCCATCAACTCGGTGTGAGTTCATCTATGTAACCATTATGTCATCTGCTGGTCCCTGTTCTGGTTTTTAAGCCATGCATTATTTTCTGTTACTATCATGGTAGAAAGGACATGTCTTTAAGAATTTATTGAAGAGCTGGCCCTGTAGCATCATGGTTAAGGGAGCTGAATTCAACAGGACTAACTGTGGTTTGAATTCCAGCCTTGCTGGCTTGAAAAATACATGAAGTGCATGTGTACCCAAAATCCTGAGGCGAAAGAGGAATGGAGGAAAAAAGATGGTGGTGGGACCATGCCCCATTGGGGTGCCTCTCTCTGGTGAGCATATGTGTCCTCTGGCAAAACAGAGAACAGAATTCAGTGTATTCTTGGGCCCAGATTTAGGCAGGCACTGCCAAATTTGACTACAATGACCTTGGGCATGTTATTTACTTCTTTTTTTGTACCCTATTTTCACTCATCTGTAACAGTTGGCCAAGGCAGTTACTGCCTTCCTGATAGTTATTTTGAGACTCAGATCAGATAAATACTTATATCTGGCATGTAGATAGTCATTAGAAATTATCTAGTCTTGTTTTTAAATCGCATCTGTCTGAAAAATGTTAGTCATAGGACTGATAAGTTTCTGCAGCAAGCTATGAAGCAGATTATTTATTTATTTATTTTTGGAGGGTTTTTTGCTACAGGACACATACACTCGCCAGAAAGACAGAGAGAGACTGAAAATGCAAAATAATCCTCCAGAGGGGATGGCCCCGCCACAATCCCTTCTCCTCCATTCTTCTCTCAGGATCTTGGGCACACACACACACACACGCCTGGCGTGAGTTTAAGCCACTGGATCTGGGACTCAAACCGCAGTCAACTACATGGGAGTCCAGTGACGTAGCTATTCTGCCTTCTGCTGGTCCCTAAGCAGAATATTATAAAAATAAAATTTCATAGTGATTCTCTTGCTGATGCATTTTGCACAGAAAAATTCTCTCAGTAAAATGAGTTGTAATATTTTGGTGAAAGGAGTTTGTTTGCTTGCTGGATCAGTAGCAGGCATACTTCAGAGGTTAGCTACTAGAGGTTGTCCCTTTTTAGGAAGCACCTGCAGGAATAGTGGCACTCTTTGGATAGTGGGGCCATAGGAAGCTAGTATTTAATATCTATCTTGTTGTATCATTTTTCTGTGTGTGCACTTCTGTAAAAGTGTAATAAATATGATGTATATTTTATGCCCTTTTAAAACGTCTGTAATTTTCCTAGTACTGCTATCTCAGACTGTTGTCTCAAAAGCCAGCTTGTTATTCTGTGTCTTACAGTGAATCCCCTTTATCAGTGCATTGTGTATTTCCTATACTACAAACCTGGACAAAATCCATTATTTCTCGAAGTCTTATTTTTTTCTCTGACATTGTGATAGCTTATGATATCTGACTTCGTATAATACATGTTAATTTTACCTGTTTTAAAATAATGTATGAACAACATAATATAGCATCTGCTGTTTCATGTGTGTGAGATCATCCATGTCTTATGTTGGTAATCGATAGTTCAGTCTCATTACTATGTAATATTCCATTGTATCAAGCAAGGTACCATAGTTTATCCCTGCTGTTGTTGGTGAACATTTGGCCTTTTTTTTAATCAAAAGTATTTTATTGCTTTACTTTCATTATTATATCTAGAATCTGTCTGTAAATATTTTTACACACATCTTTGGTGAACTTAGCAATATATCTTATTTGGTATATACTTAGGATTTGAATTGTTAGGTTGTGGGGTATGTATTTATTTAGCTTTAACAGGTACTGCAGTTTTCCAAAGTACTTATAATGCTTTCATTATCAGTGTAATTTTAGAAATTCTGTTCTCCATATCCACCTATACTTAGTATTATCTTTTTCATTTTTAGCCATTCTGTTGTGTGTGGTATCACTTTGTTGCTTCGATGTGTTTGATAATTAATACAGTTAAAACACCTTTTCATATGTGTATTGAATATGTGTATATACCTCTTGTATAGCCTCTTCTTTCACTTTTTTATACAGTATTTTAAATTTTGGACCACTTTTTCTGCTGTCTGCAATTTTTTTTCTTTTCTTTCCTTTTTTTTTTTTTTTAAAAGAAAAAAGAGAGTGTAATAGAAGAGAAGGAGGTGGAGGAAAGGGACAGGAGGGAGATAGAAAAAGAGAGAGTGTATAGACAGAATCTCACTATATTACAGTTCCTCCTGTTGCAACCTCCCAGGTGCCTAGGACCATAGGCACGTGCCGTACAGGAACTGAACTCAGACATCTGTTGGTGCCCATTTCAATGGTGCCTTTCCATCTGCACCACCATGGCTGGGCCTGCCCACACTTTCTATAATAAATTTATGAGAATTGCCTATACATTCTAGATACAAGTCCTGTATAACATCGTATGTGTTGGAAGTAACCTTTTTTTTTTTTTTTTTTAAGGACAGGAAATAAGTTTTTATTTACTGTTACTGTTCTGCCTCATCCTCTGAGCTGTGACTATAGGTATGAACTGTCATGCCTGACTTTTTAAAAAAATTAATTTTATTCATTTTTTTACATTTTTCCACATTTACTTTATATAGCAAAAATTTTTGCTCATACTCCATAGTTCTTGACAATTAATAGATAAACAACTTTCAAAATTTTTAAAAACTGAATTTTAAAGATAACTTAAAAAATTGTTATAATTTTGTGACTATAATAACAGAGACAGTATGATTTTTAAATACTTTTGAGAAAATATTTACATGTCAACTACTCATACTGTTGTAAAGCAAACACCAGGCATAACTTTAATTTTCTTAATTGCCAGAGGGTACGTGTGCTTACCAGCGAGAGACAGAGAGGCAAAGTGGGGCAGATCTCCCCCCATTGGGGTGTGGTCATGCTGCAGTCTCTCTTCCTTCATTTCTTTATTCTGTCAGGATCTAAGGCCATAGGCATATACACATGCACTTTTTTTCAAGCTACTGAGGCCAGGATTTGAACCATGATTGGCCATGTGGATCCAGCCCTTAAACACTAGGATATGGGGCTATGGGGTTGGCTCCCCTGTTTTTGTTCAAGATCTTGCTGTGTTGTCCAGGTCAGCCTCAAACTCATGATCATCTTGCTTTAGTCTCCACAAATTGCTGAGATTGTAGGCACACACAGTAGCACCTGGAGTCAAATCTGGGCCCTCCATGTGTTCCCATCTTGTGGAGCACAACACTTTAGCAGCACGCAGTGCTGCATCTGGGCCTTGCAAGTATCTTCCTCTATCCTGTGTTCTGTTTAAGAAATATTTACCTACCCCAGAGTTAAAATCTCCCATTTTTCTTCCCTAAAGGATTGTTTACTTTGATATTTATATCTGTAATTGATTATTATATATGATGTGCAGCAGGAGTCAATATATTTTTTTCCATATGGCTATCTGTTTGGTTCAGTACCATTATTAGGACAGTCTTTTCTTTATTATACTTTGATGTTATCTTTGTCATAAATGAATTGACTGTGTATTTCCGGATTCTTTTAAAATTTTTGTTCCCATTGGTCAGTTACTCTGCTTTTTAAATTTGCCACAGGGTGTGTGCATTAGCTGGAGAGAGACACAGAAGAAAGGCGAGAAAGCACCCCCTGTGTGGCATGGATATGCTATAATCTCTTTCCTGTCTCTTCTCTTTTTAGAATTTTGGGCATGCATGCACACATATTTGGCATGTTTTTCTTTTTTTTTTTTTTTTAGAGAGAGAGATTTTTGCTGTAGGGTGTGTGCATTCACCAGAGAGAAAGAAAGCAAGAAATCACCCCACAGAGGGGATGGCTACACTACAATCTCTTCTCCATTCTCCTCTTGGGATTTTGGGCACATGCACACACACACACACACACACACACACACACATACACACACACACACACCCTGCACACGCAACCAGCATGAATTTTAAACCGCTGGATCTGGGACTTGAACTGTGATTGACTACATGGGAGTCCAGTGACATAACCATTATGCCATCTGCTGGTCCCAGTGTAGCATGTTTTTCAAACTGCCAGGTTTGGGACTCAAACTGCACAGTTGGTCATGCGGTATCTAGCCACTTTAACCCCCAGGCCACTAGCTGGCCTAGGTTACTTTATTATTTATTTACTTATTTATTTAATTTATGAGAGGATTTTACTATAGGGTGCGTGCGCTCTCCAGAGTAAACAGAGAGAAGAGACAGAGAGTGAGAAATCACCCCCCAGGGGGATGGCCACATTGCAATCCCTTCTCCTCTCGGGATTTTAGGCACGCATGCACACGTGCTCAGCGTGAGTTTTAAACCAGCAGGTCCAGGACTTGAACTGTGGTCGACTACATGGGAGTCCAGTGACATAGCCATTATGCCAACTGCTGATCTCAAGGTTACTTTATTTTTACACCAGCTACAACTAGGTCCTAATTTCAGTGACCGTATTGTATGTGGATATCTTAACACTTTTAAATCTTTCAGTTTTCTTCTTCTTTAAAATTGCTTTGAGTATTCTTGACCCTTTTGCATTTCTGTGTAAATTTTAGTTCCTGTTTGTCAATTTTCATGAAAAGCACCATTGCAGTTTTTATTATGAGAGTGTATTGAATTCATAGTTCAATCTGGGGTGAATTGATATATTTTTAATACTGAATTTTCTTTTTTTTAATATTTAATTTTGTAATTCATATACATAGTCTTTTTCTCTACCGACTTTACTTTCTCTCAATACCATTTTGTAGCTTTCATTGCTGAGATTGTGAACATTCTTTATTTAATTTATTTCTATGGATTTATTTTTTATTAAAAATTCCTAGAATTGATACTCTAAATTTAATTTATTATGATTATATGAGTGGTTTCTTTTAAAAGTTTTATTTTCTGATTATTGCTGACAAAAACGTAATGGGCTTTGTATGTTGACCACATATACTACAATCTTGACAGAATTATTCGTTGCTTCTGTTTGTACTTGATCATGGTATCTGTGAAAAGGTGAAGATTTTCTTTCCCTTTGTCCAATTCTTAATCTTTTTTATTTTTTTATTTTTTGCCTTACGTTACTAGCTAGGACTATAGTACATGTCAAATGGAAGTGGTGATTTTTGAGGGAGATCATACTGCAGGCATGCATGTTTATGTACAAGTTTATGTGTATGTACATGTAAGACACTGTTTATAAAAGCAAGGAAGTTTTTTCTGATTGAATATTGATTTTTATCAAATGCTTTTCTGCAACTATCAAAGTGATTTCTTAGTTGTCTTTTTCTGTCACTGGGATAAATTACATTAGCAGATGTTAATCCAATCTGATAATTAGAGTATTTAGCCTGTTTAGGTGTAACTGTAATTTTTTCATGTGTTTGTATTTTTTGTCCATCATCTTTTATATTTTTCTCCTTTTTTATTATATTTTTAGTTATCTTGTCTTCTTTTAGTGGTTATCCTAGAGATTCCAATATGCTTCATTGATTTATTATTGCTGCTGCCAATAATTATTCTTACTACTTTCCCAAGACTGCTTAAACCTTACAGAAAGTTCTTTTCCCCACTAAGAACACTTTTTAGTCAACTTATCTTCCATGATTTTTGCATTACTATTATCATCAATTTTATGCATATTTAATCTACAAGAATTACAGTTACTAGTTTTTTGGCCAATTTTGGAAAATTCTGTTATTTACCTCTTCAAATATTGCTGCTCTCTTTACCTCTGTGACTCCGCTTAGTTACACCTTCAAAAGTTTGTGAAGGGGCCAGCAGGTGGCATGGTGGTTAAGGCATTGGACTCCCACATGGTTGAATATGGTTTGAATTCCAGACCTGGTAGTTTGAGAGGCTGGGCAGGTGCATGTGCATGTGCATGCCCAGACCCCTAGAGGAGAACGGTGGAGAAGGGATTGTAGCATGACCATCCCCCTGGTGGCTGATTTTTCACTTTTCCTCTATCTATCTCTGTCTCTTTCCAGTGAGTGCACACTGCTATATGGCAAAAACTTTACCCCCCCCCAAAAAAAAAAGTTCGTGGAAAACCACAGTGAAAATACAAGTTTATTTTGGTGCATAAATTTGTTAAAATCTATGCAGTTTTTTCATAATATGTATTTTCCCATGAACTTTTAAAGTTTCCTTTCTACTTCAGCCTCTATATGTTAGACTCTCACACTGTGTACAATTATTCTAGGCTTTTTTATTTTCCTTTTTTTCCCCTATTTCTATCATTTTAATGCTTTAATGAAAATATCTTTGGTCTTTTCAGAAATTTTCTAGTCTTTGCTGTTTAGTCTCTGTTAAACTTGTATATTAATTTATTAATTTCATTTATTTCGCAGGTTACAATTTTCATTTTATTTTTACATTTTTGGTGAAATTCTTGTCTGTTATCATTTTGTTTTGTTTTGTTTTTCCTAGTTTTAATTCATATTTGTCTCTCTTTTGACAAGCCTGATTGTTATTGATTGGATACCAGTCATTATAAAAAAGTGTAAAGGCTGCAAATGATAACTTCTTTCAGAAAGAATTTATCTTTTATACTCTTAGACATATAACATAGCATTTGATAACTTTCATCTTGATAGGGACTGAAGTGAATAAAGACTGACTTAAGGTTTGTACATTTGTTTTATATTCCTATAGTCTAAGATTTCCAGGCCTTCTAGTTGAGAGCCTGCTGTTTTTACTTAGGCCACTCTGACAGATCCTGAACTCTAATCCCTGTCTCTTTTACAATACAAGGTAGATAAAAACTTTGCTGGACTTTTTAGAAAACTTTCTTGGGTTGGCTCCTCATTTCCCCCTTTCCACCAGGCCCTGGCAACCACCAGTCTACTTTTACTGTATGTGGATCTGCCTGTTCTAGAAATTTCATATAAATGAAATCATAAAATATGTGGCCTTTCGTGTATTTCACATAGCATAGTATGTTCAAGGCTCACCCATGTTGTAGTGAGTGTCAGTATTTCATTCCTTTTCATGGCTACATAATTTTTCATTGTGTGGATATACCACATTATGTTTATTCATTCTTACATTGGTGGACTTTGAGATTGTCCATTAATGGATGGATATTAGTAACCTCATGGCTATTGTGAGTAGTGCTGCAGTGAACATTTGTATTCAGGTGTGACCACCTGTTTTCAGTTTTTTGGAGGTATATATCTAAAATTAGGATTACTGGATCATATGGTAATTCTGTTTAATTTTTTGAGGAACTGACACTTTCACAATGGTCAAACCATTTTACATTTCCACTAGCAATGTACAAGGATTCCGATTTCAATACACAATTGCCAGTACAGATAATTTTCCTTTTGTTGTTGTCGTCATTATGGCCGGTCTTAATGGCTATTTATTCCTTCTCTTTAGCTTCCAACATTTTTACTATTATGTTTTTGGGAACTCTTTGTGTTTATCCTACTTGTGGTTTATTGAACTTCTTCAGTATGCATATTATTTTCAATAAATTTGGAACATTTTCAGCCATTATTTCTCTGTACTTTTCACAGAAGTGAAAAATCACTCTTCCCACCTTTGCCATGAAGCATACTCATGCCTCAATTCTTTCTCCTCCATTTCTCCCTTTTTTGGGGGAGTTTTGGCATGCACATACGTGTGCCAGCATGTTTTTCAATCCTCTAGGTCTGGGACTGGAACCATACAGTCAACCATGTAGGATCCAGCTGCCTTACCCACCATGCCAGCTGCTGCAGTTTTTGTGTTTTATGACTCTAGAATTTCCAGTTGGATCTTTTGTTTTATTTTAATAACATCTGTCTCTTTTTTGATAGTTTGTATTTTTGTGATATTGTCATCATACCTTCCTCCACCTTTTTAGTTTTTGTTAACTCTCACTGAAGACAGAGAGACAGACAGAGAGGGAAAGTGATTAATAAGCCCATAGGAGGATGGCCACTCTGCAGTCCTATCTCCTCCATTCTCTTCTTGGGATTTTAGGCATGCATGTACACACACTTGGTGTGTTTTTCAAACTACTGGATCCAGGACTCAGACTGCATTGGGTTATGTGGGATCCAGCGCCTTAACCTTCACACTACCTGCTGGCCCCTTTCTACTTTTTAAATCAAGATTTTCTTTAGTTATTTTTGTGGGGTCTGCTTTATTCTCTCTGTTCTAGACCATTCTGCTGCTAATAATAGAAAATACTTGAGGGTAGTTTGTAAAAACCATTTTGTTCAGTTTGCATTTTCAAGGTTCAAGGCATGTTGGAGAACAGAAACATAAATATCTGTGTCTAGGTGTCTCAATTCTGGTCTCATTCTTTCTCTTTGCATACCCACCAGGAGAACCAACCAGTGGCATGGTTGTTAGGCTACTGTATCCCACACAGCTGACAGCATGGTTTGAGTCCCAGACCTGGCAGCTGTCTGCTTCCCCCGCCCCGGTTTTTTGTTATGAGATGTGTGTGCTTGCCAGAGAGAGACAGGGAGGGAAAGTGAAAAAATAAAAAATAACACCCTGGCAGGGGATGACTACACTGCAATCCCTTTTTCAGTCTCCTCACAGGATTTTTGGGACACACACACATATGCTTAGCATGATTTTCAAGCCACTGGGTCTGGGACTTGAACTGCACTTGACCATGGGGGAGTCCAGCATCTTAACCACCATGCCACTTGCTGGGACCCCTTTTACCTACAGGCAGAATCTTCAACCTGACTCTCAGGTAAGAAATGAGGACAATGTGCATTTCTCCCTTGGAGGTATATTTGCTCTAAGAGCTGAGCACACAGTAGATGAGGGTAGATGGAGGCAGTACCCTCAGGTTTTCTATTCTTAGCTCTCCCAGTGTGTAACCTCCATTGTTTAGTCCAGGACAGTAGTGATTAGTACCACAGCAACTCCATGCCTGAAAAAGAACCTCTGTCCCAACAGTAGCAACTAGATGGAAGAAGGGCATCACATCTTAGCTATTTTTCTCCTGGAACATCAGCAGTAGGTAGGTAGAGGCAGGATGGGAGATGTTGACACCAAGCATTCTGGGCTCCATCCATTTGGAGTGGAGTTCTGACTCACTGAGCCAGGATAGAGGTAAGGAGTAGATCCTAGTTCAAACACCACAAATTTTTCTTTCTTTTTTTTTTTTTTTTTTTTTGAGAGAGAGTTTTGCTATAGGGTATGTGTACTCACCAGAGAGACAGAGACAGAAAGTGAGAAATGATCCCCTGGAGGGGGATGTCCAAGATGCTCATGCCTCAATCCCTTCTCCAGTCCCCTCTCAGATTTGAGCACACAGGCACCTGTGCCCAGAATGAGTTTTAAGCTGCTGGGTCCAGAACTCGAGCCACAGTCAACTATGTGGAAGTCCAGTGATGTAGCCATTACGCCATCTGCTGTTCCCTCTTCTTTATCTTAAAGTCCTCTAGTAGATGCTTTTTTAAACATAAATTTTGTTTTAAATTTTTCTACAAATTGTGTTTTTTCTTCCCATTTTGAAAATAATTCTTCATTTGCTGTTTTTTGCTCTCCACACCAGGACCATTTTCAGAGATATTAAATGGTGGTTCTTTTGTAAAAGTCACCAGTTTTGTTGAGGATTGGGTCCAAGGAGCATCTCAAACTGTCATATAAAAGTTTTTTTTTGTTTGTTTTTTTGAGCAATTCAGTATCTTTACTGGCTGTAGGACTGTTCACATTTCTTCTTCATTACTCCATTCTAATATTTTTTTATTTCTAGGAATTTTTCCATTTCTGCTAGGTTATCTAACTTATTGATGGGTAATAATTTATAGTATTCTCTAATAATTTTATATTTCTCTAAAGTTAGGTGTAATGTCTCCACTTATATTCTCATTTTAGTCATTTGGGTACTCTCATTCTTCTTCTTAGCCAGTCAAAAGTTTTGCCATATTTGTCAATCTTTTCAAAGGAGCAGCTTTCGTTCTAATTTTTTAAATTGTTTTTATTGTTTTGTTTGTTTGTTTGTTTTTCTGTTCTCTATTTCATTTGTCTTCCCTCTAATCTTTGTTATTTCCTCCCTTACAAGCTTTAGACTTAAGTTTGCTTGACTTTTTCTAATCCCTCAAAGTATGAAGTTAACTTACTGGTTTAAGATCTGTCTTCTTTTTAAATGGAAGTCTTTATAACTATGTATTTATCTCTGAGCACTGCTTTTGCTGCATCTCATAAGTTTTTATATGTTGTATTCTTGTTTTCTTGCACTACAAAATATTTTCTAATTTTTCCTGTGATTTATTTTTTGAACATTGGTTTTTTTAAGAATGCATTTTTTAGTTTGCACTCTTTGTGAATATTCCAATTTTTTTCTGTCACTGATTTTTAACTTTATTCCATGGCAGTCAGAGAAGGTACTTTATATTTTCATCTTTTTAAAAAATTATTGAGACTTGTTTTGTGGCCTGTAGCATAATCTCTCCTCTCATTTCTGGACAGCATGTAGTCTGTTCTGAAGAATGTTCAGTGTATACTTGAATGTGTATTCATCTGTCGATAGATGAAATGTTCATTAGGATTAGTTCTATACTGTTGTTCAAGTTCTCTGTTTCATTATTGATTTTCTTGGTTCTTCCATGCATTATAGAATGCTGGATATTGATGTCTCCAAGTATTACTGTAGAATTATTTGTTTTCTTTACAGTATGTTAGTTTTTTGCTTGTTATGGTTTAGGGCTTGGTTGCTTGCTTATAGTTAGTATATCTCCTTCATGAATATACTCTTTTATTAATACACAATACCCTTTGTCTCTGGTAACAGTTTCTGACTTTGTTTATTTTATGTTATAGAATTGGGTTGTTGGAAAAATCACGACATATTTTTTCTGTGTTTTTCTATGCAAAAATGTGTCATGATTTTTCTGATAACCCAACGGTGTAACCATTCAGCTGTCTTTTGATTATTATTTACTTGAATTATCTATTTCCAGCCTTTCACTTTCAATTATATGGAGCTTCTGAAAACAATCCTCAGTTGTGGCACTCCTTTAATGCTCAGCCAGGTTATTGACAATTCTGCCTTTGTCTTCACTTTCTGCTACCTCAGCACCTAATGGCCAGCCAGAATTGAAAGTGATAGTTTTCATTTGTTCTAAATTTATTTATTGTTATGATAGGAGGGTAGAAAGGAAGGCGAAAAGAAGAACAAGCACTCTCAACAGGGTCTCATACCATGAATCCCCCCCTCAGGTTTCCAGCTAGTCAAGATCATGGACTTGTACATGTGCAACTCGTGTGGACATGTCAGCCTGAGAACCAAGCCCTGATGTTCCATATAGCTTCCAGCATTGTAGAGCATTGTGCTACTGCTGCGCCACTGTTCAGGGTCTTCTTATTTCTTTTCTTAGCATGTGTGTGGGCCTAGGCATGCACATGGTTTTCTAGATTACCCAGTATATGTGAGTACTTTACAGTATTCTACCAACTACTCTCCTCCCTAGGAAAAACCCTTGAAAATACACAAATACATGGAAACTAAATAACCTACTTCTGAATGACTTCGTGACTACTGAAGAGGTTAAGACTGAAATAAAAAGATTCATGGAAACAAATAATAATGAGTACACCAGTTTCTATAATTTATGGGACACTGCAAAAGCAGTCATAAGAGGGAAGTTCATAGCAATTAGTGCACATAAGAAAAAGATGGAAAGGTGGCAAAAGGACATCCTAACATGCCTCAGAGAATTGGAGAAACAACAGCAGAAAAATCCAAAATACTCCAGGAGAAAAGAAATAATAAAGATTCAAGCAGAAATAAATGGAATAAAAAATAAGCAAACTATACAGAAAATAAATGAGAACAAAAGCTGGTTCTTTGAAAAGATAAACAGATTGACACACTATTAGCTAGACTAATTAAGAAGAGAAAAAGAAACCAAATACATAAAATTCACAATGAATTAGACAACATTACAACAGGCTTTTCTGAAGCTAATACATTTACCTCTAAATGCTTTTGATACATACTAGAGCCCAGAATGCTGTTTGTGCTCTGGAGAAGCTCTCAGGCAAGTGAGACGAAAGTAAGCCCTTGAGTCAATCCTTTAGTTTTAAGACTGGCCAGAGCATACAACCACAGTTCTTGTAGCATAAGGTCCATATGTACCCTGGTACCAGCAGTGCCAGGAATGCAGACTTTATGGCCACCACCTAATTGGGGAGAGACCTGCTGTTAAGTTAAAATATCATAGTCCTTTCTCATCGAACTTTAGTAGCTTCTGCTCTCATTAAGAATTTTCTTGGTTTTAAGTGTTTTTGTTTTTGTTTATCTGTTTTTGTTTTTGTTTTTAATTAGATCTTAAAGTTCTGAAGTCGATTCTGACAGTTTTTACCAGTTTATTCGTTGCTTTTGTGGAGAGAGAAGTTTTAGGGTTTGCTACTCTGACATTTTCGGTGACTTGTATGTGCATATACTTTATTACATAATTGTGAACTTCTACCTATATAATTTAGGTATTCTCAAATATGTAAAAAGAATGAAGAAATTCACTGGTATGTGATAATTAGAAAATTCAGGAAACAGGTCTTTTAGGAAAAATGTGATGCTTGAAGGGTACACCAGGATGACAGATACATGGCTATTCAACATATGATTTTTTATGTTTTCTGAATTTTGAAAATTTTTATAATAAAATTAGATAATTGTGTGTATATCTATAGGACATAGACATAGAACATTTTGACAGTCAAGCATTTTGTTAAAGGAAGCCTTATTTCACTCCAATAAGAAATCTTGCTTTCCCTTAATAAATAAAAGTAAAAAACATTACCATCGAAATTTTTTGTTGATTTTAATTGCCAGCAGAATAGCGTACTCACCGGAGGGGGTGGGAGGGGTAATGGAGAGAACCCCTCAATTGGGACATGGTCAGGTCATGATCCCTTCTCCATTTCTCCACCCTGTCAGGATTTGGGGTATGCATGCACATATACCTGGTGTGTTTTTCAGGCCCTTTGGGCTGGGACTCAAACCCTGCAATTTACCATGTAAGGTCTGAGTCTCTAATCACTAGGCTATGAGGCTTGCCCTTTTTGTTGTTTTTCCTCGAGTTTATTTCTTTCATCAGAGGAAGAGACAGACAGACTGAGGGAGAGAAAGAGACAAACAGTCACCCCCAAAAGGGTCCTCATGTCATAATTGGCACTCAGTTTTAGGCAGTTCTACATTATGGACATGTGTGCACCTGGCATCACACTTAAAATTTTTAAAAGAAGTATATGTAACAAAATATGGGAGACATTTTTTACTTGTTTGTTGATGTGCATACATTGTCTTTTCTTCTCTAGATATTATTTTGATGTGTTCTCTTTTTCCATAAGCCTTTTCTACAAGAATAAGAATAGGAATGTCTGAATGTCTTTAGCTAGTTGATAGTACTATTATTATTATTTTTTCTTATGAGGAGGAGGGAAAAAATTACTGGTAACAGTACAGAAATGGACTTCAGAAGATTTTTGTCTTTGTGCTTTGTTCTAGTGTTCAATCTAACAGGCAGTTCAGTTTTCTATCCTAGCTCATTTCTCTCATCTTAATCCTCATCTATAAAATGAGAACTGGACCAGAGAGGTAGGGGCTGTTTCAGCACTATAATATCTGAAGGGCCACATGATTCTATAGGAAAAGCATAGACTTAAGAGCCAGGAAAATTTGTGTTCAACTACCTTCTATTAAAGTAAGCATTCTAAACTGTCTAACTCTGCTCACTTGAGGTTCAGATGGGATCATTACCACCCATCTTACAGTTACTGAAGAATAAACAAAGTATATGATGTCTGGTGTAGTGCTCAAAAATGCATTCTTCATATCCCCATCCCATAACTGTATCATTTGAAGGAGTAGGTGAAGAGAGAACAAAAAATTGTTTAAACATTTTTAGTTTAATTTTATGTATAAATTATGGTGTGAGTTAAACTTGAAGATGGTAGTTACAGTTAACTCTTTTTGAGTTATTAAAGAATTTTTTCTTGCCTTCCAGATTCTTAAAACTTATTTTTTTACTTAATGTGTTTTATTAGTGTTAAATTATAATGGTATCTTTTTATAAAAACTGAAGATTAAGGATACAGTTTTATTTGCCTTACCATCTCCTTTTACCTAGTCTCTCCATCTGTATGTGTTACTTGGATGGGAGCACACTATAAATTTTTCCACATCTTTTAAAACTAATGACTATATTGGGTCCAGCAGGTAGCATCTGGCTAAGACACTGGATTTCCACAGTCAACCATGGTTGGAGTCCTGGACCCAGAAGCTTGAAAATAATTTCAGACACATATGTGTGCATGCCCAAAATCCTGAAAGGAAAATAGAGAAGGGATTGCTGCATAGCCATCCTCTCTGGGACAGTGATTTTTTTTACTTTTCTTCTCTCTGTCTCTTTCCAGCAAGCACACTCACTCTACAGCAGAAAAACTAAAATATTAATAACAGCTATATTTCTATATTAATTTAACCATAGCAACATATTTAGAAAATATAAATAAAAATAAAAAAGTCTTGTAACCAGGAGATAGCCTTTTAATATTTAGATGTATAGTCTATTAGCATTATTACTGTAAAATCAAAGTGCAACTCAGTGCATCTATTTTTCTGTATACGTTTGTACATCTATTAACTCTGTATGCTGTTTTTAAATACTTTCATTTTATTTGCCAGAGAATATGTGTACTTGCCAGAGAGAAATAGGACAGGGAATGTAGAAAGCACCCCTCAATGGAACAATGTCATGCTGCAATCTCTTTTCCATTAGTCCATCCCATCAGAATTTTGAGCACATATGCACATGTGCTTAATGTGTTTTTCAAGTCCTAGGGACATTTTGAACTATGCATTTGGCCATATGGGATCTGGCTCCTTTAATCTGTAGGCCACAAAGCTGAGTCTGTGTATTTACTTTTCTTTAACGCAGTCTTACTTTCTTCTGTCATTGATTCCTTCTTTCTTTTTTAATGAAATAAGCAGCATCCAGTCTTCTTCGTCTTTTCTTTAATGATGATGATAGACGTATGTGCTACTAAGAATATTCCTAGTGTTATAATCCAGGTTTTTCTGTCCGGCTGCCTTGCTGAACCACCCATTCATGTTTTCTGCTATAAGCATATTGTTAATAGCAACTCTTTTTAGGGAGATTATATAAATAGTCTATAATTGTAAATGGTTAACTAAAAATTACTCCACTTGAAGTATTTTTTGTTGTTGCATATATCTCTTTATTGAAATTCAATTTTCCCAGCCCCCAAAGTTACTATTTCTGTCCCTGTCTTCCTTATCCTGGTATATGGCATTGCCATCCTCCTAGTTGTTAAAGTCCTAAACTAGGACCTATCCTTTCTTCTTTCTTTAATTTTAAATCATAAATTCTGTTGATTCTAAAATTTTCCTCAACTGATGGGATCACTTTCTCCATCCCCACTACACTAGCATGCCATATTAGTCTACAGTCTTATCTCTTGCCAGTCTTAATCTCCTAATTTGTTTTCTTGCTTTTTTACTCTTCTCCATTCTTTATTACCAGCTTATTTCCTGGAAGCTTTCATTCTGATCTTACTAGTACCTAAATTATACTTTTCCTTACTTAAAATCCTTCAGTGTAATCAACCACACTGTACTCTGCGATGGTTAATTTAGGTTGTCAATGTGACTAATGATAAATACATGGAAGCTGTTGAAGCTTCGTTCCTGGATTGCCTTTGAGAGTGTTGCCAGACAAGATTAGCTTGTAGGTCAATAGACTGAGAGAGGAAGACCTGCCTTTAGTGTGGGCAGGCACCTCTAATTAGCTGGGAGTCCAGGAGGGACACAAAGAGGAAGTGGGGGATTTTGTTTCCTCTCTCTGCAGCTTCCTTCTAGAGCAAGCTGTGTGTTCTACTCCTGAGGCCTTGCACATCTGCCTTCTCACTTCCTCCCTGCTCTGCAACTTGGCTGTGTGTTTTGATTCCTCTGGTGCTTGACACCTGTTTCTTCCAACCAGACCGAAGCCATCCAGCTTCTTTAACTTTTGGACTTTGAACTCCTGCCAGTGGTTGCTAATGAATGTCCAGGCCTATATCTTTCCAAGGGCCCTCAGACCTTTAGCCCTGGACTTGGAACTACACTAGCTTCTCTGCTTCCAAGTGTTAGAACTATTTCTTTGGCTTACCAACAGTCTTTGTAGGACTTCTCTGCTTTGTGACTGTGTGGATTAATTCATTAAGGCCTTTCAAAATAAATGTATATCTTCTCTGGAGAATGCCGACCAATACAGACTCCTTTCTCTTTCTGAAGCATTCACACATTCTTTCCTTCTCTGTGGCATTTACACTTGCTGTTCTTTCTCATTTCTTATAAACATCTCTTGACTTGTCTCTGATGTTTTTCTTAGCTTTTAGTTGTCAGCATACATACTAACTCTTTAGAGAAGCCTTAACTGGCTACAATACCTAAAGTAGTCTCCTTATTATCCAGTTGAAGAATTATCAATTACTGCATAACAATTACTTTATCCAGTTTCTCTTATTTAATTTCACTTACTACTACTCATTCTTACCTTGCTTAGTTATTTAAGTCCTTACTACTTTTTCACTAGTGTATTTCCTACACTTGAAGAATATATTATAAATAGTAACTACTTATTTAATACCTGCTTGTGAATGAATTCTAATTAATTTGCAAGTCCTCTTCCTTTGAACTAAATATTTTATTATTGTTATTATTTCCAGAAGGGGCTTGTGGGCACCAGAGAGAGAGAAAGAGAGAACCCCCAATGGGACATGGTCATAGTGAAGTCCTTTTTTCCTCCATTTCTCCATCCCATCAGGATTAAGGGACAGGATACATGCTATGTTCAGCTGTGTGGAATCCAACTTGCCATGCACTGTGGCTAACTGCTGAGTTGTGGGGCCGGCATTGAACTGAATTTTTAATCATATAAGTTAGATGGTTTTTCACCAAACCTGGCTTCTGATTTGAATCAACTGTTTCTTGATTGTAAGAATTAGATGAATATCTTCCCCTCATTTATATATATTAAAACTATTAGGTTGTTGGGAAAGTCATGATCATTTTTGCATAGAAAAATACATCATGACTTTTCTGGTGGCCCAGTAAGTGCTGGGCCTGCTGATTCTGTGCCTTTTGAGAATAATTGTTATTTTATAGTTTTACTTAATATTTTATTCTATTGAATTATTTGTCAGTTTTTTGAGAATCATTTTTTGACATATCCATTCACTTTAAAACATGGATTTGTTTTAATTTTTTAGTGGTATAAATACCAGAACTTCTCCATTATGGCAGTCATTATCGTTTTTCCTTTTGATTTATCTAGTAAATCTATCTAGTTTTCAGCTAATAAATAACTTGAATTTATTTATCCCCTGCATCAAAAAGCTGTGAAAATGACATATTTGTTTTATACAACTGGCAATTAAGTTTTAGAACTTGGACAAAAACATTTTAAAACATAACATTTTGTGTCGTATCACATCCCCTCATTTGAATTCTGAAGCAATTATCCTGTTTTACTTTGGGCTTTTTGCAGTAAGGGGAAAATGAGGCCATCTTGATTTTTGTAACATGTTCTACCTCATTTTGAGTTTCATAGAAATGTATTTCAGTTGTGATTTCTTATTTTGTTTGGTTATTATAGAGTTAATTCACCAAGTTCCAAGACCAAGTTCTTTGTTCCACTCAGTAGAATCTGAAGTCTGAGTCTGTTTGATTTGTAACTACTGTTCCATTTGTTTTAGTTTCATCTGGAATAATCATCTGGGGAGTTATTCTAATTTTGTTCATTATCTGTCCCCTCTTTTGTTTTCTTTATATGTTCCTCTGATTCCGATTCTAGGATGTTCCTCCTCATATTGAATGTATTTCTTATTTCTAGTGGAGATTTTTAATTCAAAATTTTAAGTGTTTTTCTATCTTTTGTACCTCTTTTTATGTCTCTGTATCTTTCAGACAGCTTTCTTCAGTCTTTATTCTCCCATCATGGATCATTGTTTTATGGAATATTTTCCTCTGCCTTTAGGACGAAGTCCTTTTTGTTTCACCCAAAGAGTTAGGTAGTGTTCTTGCCTTATGATTCCTAAATGAAAAGAGGCTCATCAGACTTGAGTCCCTATTCTGGAGTGCAATCTTTATTTTTAGATTTTTGTATGAGCTTACAGGAGAGAGAGAGAGAGAGAGAATGTCTCCTAGGAGATGGTCATAATTCCCTCTCCATTTCTTCCTCCTATGGGATTTTGGGCATGACACACATGGACCCAACCTGTTTTTCTTTTTTAGATTTTTGACATAGGGCATATGTGCTCACTAGAGAGAGAGAGACACACACAGAGGGAGAGAGAAAATGAGAAGTCACCCTCCCCTTCCAGGGGCCACACCTCAATCTCCTCTCCTCTCAGGATTTTGAGCAGGTACACACATGCGCTCAGTGTGTTTTTCAAGTTGCCCGGTCTAGGCCTCAAATGTCTCAATTGGCCATGTGGGATCCAGTGCATTAATCACCATGCCACCTCCTAGCTCCACCCAGCATGTTTCCCAAGCCATCAGGTCCAGGATTCTTTACTGTACAGTTGGCCATGTGGGGTTTAGATGGGATTTAGCTGCCTTACCCACCATACCATGGCTTGGCCCTGAAACATAATCTTAAGCCTCCCTTGTCCCTATAAAGTATATTACTTATGTAGCTCTGTAAGCTACTCATATAGCTCTTTGATTTTGTCTTTTACTTTCATGGCCTTTTCAAGTTACAAAACATCATTATCTAGTCAGTAACACTGGCTAGATCTTTCGAGATCTTATGTGTACAAATGAATGTAGCATAAGAACATGGAACTGGGACAAAATTTTATGATATGGTACATCTCAGTAGGAAGCATTCTGATTGATAGGGACAGATTCTTCTTAGAGAACCTTATTGTCCAAGATAGATACAAACTTTAGTGGAAATCTTTGCAGATCTTACAGAGCATTACCTGTTAAATCGCATTCTGTTTCACTTGGTGAAAACCTGGAGTCTGGCAAATGAGAGTGCTTATAGTTCAAACTTTGCATGCAGTACTTTTGGTTTTCATAAATATGTTAATGAAAAGGTGAACAATGATAAATCAGTTATTAATTGATGTCATTAAGTTTCCATGGCATTTTGTTATTTTCTGTTTATGATTCTAATATTAAGCTATATTGTTTTTTGATGTGTGATATTTTGGAAAATATGCCTTGACAGAACAATGTCTTATCTGTAAATATTAGGTTTGTTTCAATTTCAAGTGTCATATGTTACAGAGTCTTATGATTTCATTTCTGAAAAGTTATTGAAATTATTTGAAATTGTCATTTTTTCTTCATAATCTAATTTGGGATAGTAATCAATTTATGACCTTTAAGTATTTTTTACCTCTTGATTTTGTCAGTTAAGATTTTTGATCAGTAATTCAAATTTATTTTCTTTGTAGACAGAGTACTCAACTGTGTGGGGTTACTGTATAAATCCTAAAAGACTACAGTAAA
Source organism: Tupaia belangeri chinensis (assembly GCF_000334495.1). Lineage (NCBI taxonomy): Eukaryota > Metazoa > Chordata > Mammalia > Scandentia > Tupaiidae > Tupaia > Tupaia belangeri. The sequence goes on from NW_006199230.1 coordinate 621,098, forward strand.
GTGACAATGTCTCGGGAACCCACCCCACCTCTACCTGGAGATATGTCTGCTGGTCCTATAGCAGAAAGCTGGTGTTATACACAGGTACATGCTGTTAGAAATGTCTGCTTTACATCATCTAAATTTTACAGATACCAAGAATATTACTGTGAAATGCATTGGCGTAGTTATTAGAAGTATTAGAATGGATCATAGAGTGTTTAACATGTGACAGGTGAAAAGCGAAAGAGGTACCATTCTAAAAGTGGTTTTCTGAATTTCTTAGGTTAAAGTAGTAAAATTTTCCTATATGTGGACCATTAATAACTTCAGCTTTTGTCGAGAGGAAATGGGAGAAGTGTTAAAAAGTTCAACATTTTCATCTGGCCCAAATGACAAAATGAAATGGTAAGATTTTTGTATGTTTTGGATTTTTGTTTGTTATTTTTGATGTGATATCAGCTATTTATGATTTTGTTATTACTATTGTTTCTGAATGAATATTGATCTAATTTATATTAGAGGGATAATAAGTTCCTAGTAGTATAGAGAATTGTAAAGAACTGTGGGAATATTAACAAGAATGCTGTTCATGATGTTAATTAACAAATGATTTCAGTGTTGCCTCTCTCTTTAAAATGCTTTAAGTATTATATTCCTCCATGTGAGCCTATTGTTTTATTTTAGGTGCCTGAGGGTAAACCCAAAGGGATTAGATGATGAAAGTAAAGACTACTTGTCCTTATATTTGCTTTTAGTCAGCTGCCCCAAAAGTGAAGTTCGAGCAAAATTCAAATTTTCCCTTCTGAATGCTAAAAGGGAAGAAACAAAAGCAATGGGTAAGTGATTTCACAAACTGAGTGAAGAAGTCTCTGTGTAATTACGTATTGTGACTTCTGCACCTTAACCTAGAAAAGCTTTGGATTTTTTCCTACCAAAATTCATTTAGTCTTAAAATTTTAATTTGGCCATTATTTAATTTTAAATTGTAGGTAGAGCTATAGATTTTTTTAAAGTCTTAGACATCAAAGGCATGTAAAAGTAATATTAAAATTTAGCCTATGTCCTAAAATAACGTTTACTTGTCACTCGGAAAAATAGCTACTGTTAGGACAAGGTGCCTGGTTCCATACTTGATGTAGATAGTAGATATTCAAGAAATCTTTCCCTTTTCTTTTGCCTGTTTTGCTAGGTAGTAAAATATGAAGAACAATTTGAAGGACATGGAATGCCCTGATATTTTGTCACTAAAAATTTTTGAGCAGTTAGTTGAACTGACTGGAAGGAAATCAGTTTTTCTTAGTCTCAGGGACTATTAAATTTAGACCAGGATTCACATATCCAGGTACCTAAAATACTATAAGAGGGAGCTTCATAAAAGAAGAGTACTGAAAGAAATACACAGTGTGCATAATTATCAAAAATCTCATGAACTACCATGTTAAATTTTAAATATTTTCTTCAAGTGGATAACAATCAAGTAAGTTCATTACAAAAAATCTCCTTACACACACATTTTTGAATAATCTGTTTTATTGCGGAACTAAAACATTTTTTCCATATACATTTTCACACTGTCTCACATTTAAGATAGTGGAGGGCCAGCCAGGTAGCATTGTGCTTAGGGCAGCAGGATCCCACTGACCAGATGAATGTTTTGAGTCTTGGACCTTTGGCTTGGAAAACATATTAGGCATGTGTGCCCCAAATTCTGAGAGAATGGAGAATGGATTGTGGTGTGGCTGGGTGCACCCTCTGCATCCTCCCACCACACACAGACACACACACACACACACAAACACACACTGTGAGGTGCTTTCTCACTTTCCCTCTCTGTCTCTCTGTTTCTCTCTCTGGCAAGTGCACATGCCTTATAGCAAGTTTAAAAAAAAAAAAAGATAGTGGAGTATTTTCAATTACATTATATTCCTTGCATAATAGATAATACTTTCTATAGGGGATCTTGTTTATTTCTTAGTATCATATAGTTGTCATTCAGTTGTCTTAGGCATTTGTAACATTCACTTCAGATTTATTAAATCTTCACAAGATATTTTAGAGGTATCTTTTGGACTTTTTATAAAAAGTTTATGTAGGAACCAGGAAATTATGTCTAGGGGCTTACAATAACTGGTTAATGGATTTTTCTATAGTTCAGTGAAACTTAAATCATTGGGTTGAGTATGCCAGGAAAGCTTCAAAGATGTCTTGATGATTTAAAACATCCATTTTAAAGGGAGAAACAGAAAATAAGAGGTATGTTTCAACCAGTTTTTTATATTAAGTGATGGATAATATGCCTAAACCAACGTATTTTTATTCTATTTCATTGTCTTAGAGGGCCTAGATTTTAAAGGATCTCTTTCTTTCTCCATGGAATTTGATCTGACTTTTCTATTTAGAGATCCAAAAGTCTGAAATCGAACTCCTTGATGATGGCCAAAATTTGACTAGTGGTGTGTAGTGATCTGGTTTTACCTGACATTTTACTTAGGAGCACACATGTGTAATTTTTATGACAGATGTATTATTGTCTATGCCCTATTTTTGTATATTTCATTTTACTGTGTTAAGATTAATAAAAATGTCTCCTAGATATTTGTTTTATTTAAACTTTTATTCTATTTTTTACCAGAAAGTCAAAGAGCATATCGATTTGTGCAAGGGAAAGATTGGGGTTTTAAAAAATTCATTAGAAGGGATTTTTTGCTTGATGAAGCTAATGGTCTTTTACCAGATGACAAGCTTACATTATTTTGTGAGGTAGGTACTTTTTTTTTTTTTTTTTTACTATAAGGAACTTCGTGATTATATTTAGTGATACAGCAAAGATATAAACTGTGTTAGTATTAGGCATACTTAGAAAATTAAGTGCTATAATTGATAAGGTTTTATTTATAAATACATGACTAGGAAAAGCTGACTAGATTGTTTTACAAATCAATATATTGACCCAGTCTGGAAAAATTTTGTCATATCTATATCTATAAATGGTGTGTTCAGTTATCTTATCACACACTAAATCCTTCTTCCTTTAGAAGGCTTTGGATATGTACACTTTTATATGGACATTTCTGAGTATCTTCTTCATACTGAATAACTCTGACAAGATGGTCAGTTTTTTTAATTTTCATATTAACCATATTAAGCATTATCTATTTGAATCCAAAAATATCTTAAAAAGACTGGTATGTTTTCTGATTACTTATGTAGTTGTATTAATTTAATTAAATAGGTATTAACATTCTAAAAAAATAGATCTCAAATTTTTAAGATATTCCCTTGTCTCTTGACAAACTTACAAGGTATATCTATATGCATAAAATGCCTGATTTTGAAAGATTGCCTTGCCAGAAATTTACATTTACAGTTTATCTTAATTTAAGATTTGATTTGTTTCTGTTGTTATCATTAAGTCATTTTAGTGATACAAATATTTTAAATCCATCTTTGTTGAAAATTCAAGATTTACACCATACTAGTAACATAGTTTATAGAGACTGTACATCAGTAGCAGTTTTTATTGAAATATTCCAAGCAGTTGATCATTTTCAACTGCCAGTTGACAAGGTTATGATCAAGTAAACTCAGAATTAACTATATTAATATTTCATTAGATTGTTGTAGATGGACATGTAAGTCTCTTGGAAGCACAGTAACTTCCTTAACTGCTACTAAGTATATATGTAAAATTTATAGCAAATATGTAACATTTTTGACATGATTCTAAACTGTATAAAGTAATTGTATGTCATTATTTTATGTCAGAAGAATAATAGGAATATTGTCCCATAGATTATATAATGCACCTTATATTTACTTAGATAACTTAAATGAATTATATAATGAATTTATTAGAAGTACAGTTCCTTGGTTGATAAAGAATGTATATTATAGGGCTCTTGAACAGAGCTTACCATTAAATAATTTGAAAAATAAAACAAACTAAAAGCCTTTGTTACCAACATACAGATATTCTATGTAGTGTTCTGAATAAATACGGGTCATACTTTTTAAAAATTTTAGTACCCTTAACATAGAATCTTTCAGAATTTTGGCAGTTATCTTAAATTTCATGTTAATTTTTAAAGATTATCTTAGGATTTAAAGGACCTTAAAGACAATTAACAACAAAATGACTGCAGCCAAAGTCTTTGTGTAAATAAGACTTTCTAGAAAATACTCCTGTTTTCAGAATTGAAGTAGTGTTTGTTCACAGATATTTTCCTAAGTATACTGTACTGGAACCTAGACAACCAAAAACTTCAGAAATAAGGCTGAAATTAAGTTTAAGATTTTTTTTGATATTTTTGAACTCTGTCTGGTATCTGTATGTTAGATTATACACACTAATGAAACCCTAAAAATAGAAAACGTCATGGCATATGAAGGGGCTCATGAAGTTTATGAAAATGTGTACTATGGAAAAACTGTGTATGAGTTTCAAAAGTTCTTTGCCCCAAAATAAACTCATACTTTAATTCCAGTTTTCTGTGATTTTTTTTTTTTTTTGGAGAGGTTTTCGCTATAGGGCACGTGTGCTCACCAGAGAGACAGAAAGTGAGAAATCCCCCCCCCCCCTCAGGGGGGATGGCCACACGGAACCTAGTAGTAATCAGACAGGCGATGGCTCGGGAAGATCAGTCATGATAGTACAGAATGTTATCTCATGGAAAAGTATGGATAATCTGCAGAAAAATGTCACTGAATCTTTTTTTTTTTTTAAATCTTGGTTTACCATACTAGACATTACTTCCCAAAACATTGGCACTTTGAGGCATCAACATATTTTCCAATGAATTACTTCACTCTTAAGCAGTTAAAACAAGTATGGAGGTGGGCCAGTAGATAGCTTGATGGTTAAGGCACTGGGTACCATCTGGCTGACTCCACAGTTTGAATCCTGGACCTGATGGCTTAAAAAATAAGCCAGGCATATGTGCTTGCATGCCCAAAATCCTGAGAGGAGAATGGATGGTGGCATGGCCCTTCCCCCTGAGGAGTGATATTTCAACTTTTCCTATCTCTATGTCTGTCTCTACCCAGGATGTGTCCTATAGGGAAAATGTTTAAAAGAAAAAAAGAAGAAGAAGAAAAGAAAAGAAATAAAGGGGGTAGGGATACCATTCATACTTCATCTATGCACTGTATCTCTTACCTAGGGAGAGAAATTATAACATAGCTCTAGAATAATTCAAAGAAAAAGAAATTAACTTAGTTTCCAATCAAATGAGCTATTCTTTTTTGTTCATTTGAGAGATTTTCGCTATAGGGCATACATACTTGCCTGGGAGATAGATAGAGAGAGAAAAAAAGTGAAAACCCCCCCCCCCCCCTCAGGGGGGATGGCCACACCACAATCCCTTCTCCTCCATTCACACCCGGCATGAGTTTACGCCACTGGGTCTGGAACTTGAACTGCAGTTGACTACATAGGAGTTCAGTGACACAGCCATTACTCCAACTGTTGGTCCTGCAGTTTTCTGTGAACTTTTTGAAGTACCCTTGTACATTTTTTTTTTTTTGAGAGGTTTTCACTATAGGGTGCATGCACTCACCAGACAGACAGAGACATAGAGACAGAAAGCGAGAAATCACCCCCCCCCGGGGGGATGGTCATGCCACAATCCCTTCTCTTCCATTTTCCTCTCGGGATCTTGGGCACGCACACACACGCGCCCGGCATGAGTTCTAAGCCACCGGGTCCAGGATGCGAACTGCGGTCAACTACGTGGGAGTCCATTACGCTAACTGCTGGTTCCCCCCTTGTACATTTTTAAGTTGGCATTGATCACATTCATTTTTGTATCCTGAAATATACATCTTTTTAGTGATATAGATATATTAACACCCTGGGCACCATATTTAGCATAGATGGGCAAAATGTGTTCTTAACCCACATTTTTTCATGCCCTCCATCATTCCTTCCACCCCTCTCACGGATGCCCTTCCTTCTACAGCATCTCCAGCACTGCTTGCAGAAGAGGAGGAAGCATTGCACTGCCCTTCCTAAAGAACTGCCTCCTCCCCCTCCCCTGCAAGTGGTGCTGTAGACAGGTAAGGCAGTTGGGTGCTTTCCTTTTTCTGCAAGACATAGCTTATTTATGCAAATTCCATATAGAGGCCAAGTGGTCCCGAGATAACTGAGATTTCTAGCCGCATAAACTATTCTGGCCCCTCTTTTTCAAAAATGATGCAGAAAACAGAGGCTGAGGAATAAGTAAGAAAAATGAAAAACTGATGAAAGTTAAACTTTCTGATTTTTAAGGTCACATCTCTTTTTCCCTTACTTTTTTTTACCCTAACATATCCTTTCTGTTACAAAATACTTGTGACAGTGGTTGGAAATTGGGTTTTATAGCCACTTTTTACTTAACCTCCCTGTTTAATGACCTACTTGTTTAACGACCGTTCATAACCAGTTCTCTGGCTCTTCAATATGGGGAATCCCCTTTCTTAGTCTTTTTGTCTCAGTCCTATAGTCAGTTAATACTGTAGTTTCACAATCATGTAAGACTACATACTTTTTTGATAAATTGTACTTTATTGTGCACGCATAGTATCTAGAATAAAAAAAAAGATTTTTCTAGATTTATATTTTTGCATTGTGGTGTGTCTTGTCACTTTTGGCACTTATCTAATGTATGCTTTCTGTATGGGTAGAATTACATTATTCTAGTGTAGTGTTGTGTGATAGCTGTTGAAAAATACATACCCAATGGTACCACAGCATACCACAATACATCCACCTTTAAGCTCCTCACTTATCAACGAGTTCACTTAATGACATAATCATAGGAACGGAACTCCATCATTAAGAAAGATGTGCATGGGACCAACAGTTGGAGTAATGGCTGTCTCTAGATTCCCATGTAGTTGACTGTGGTTCGAGTCCCCAGACCTGGTGGTGGCTTAAACTGACGCTGGGGCACGTGTGCTTGTGTGTCCAAGATCCCAAGAGGAGAATGGAGGAGAAGGGATTGCAGCGTGGCCATCCCCCTTGGGGGGGGTGATTTCTCGCTTTCTCTGTCTTTCTGGCGAGTGCACACACCCTATAGCAAAAACCTCTCCCAAAAAAAAGAAAGAGAAAAAAAGAGATGTGCTGGTATTTTTTAAAGAGCACTTTCTTGGAAACACAGAAAGTTGACTGCATATTTCTATCATGAGTTCTAAAAAATGACTTATTTATGAAAGTCAAAAGATCTAAGACCTACTGTTATAGAAAACAGTGCAAAATTGAACTGTTACAAGTTTTTCACTTTGGATCCAGTCTGAGGTACAGTCAAATTAAGAGTGGTAAAATTGTAGTACTATGCCACTTTGAACATTTCTAGCTTATTAAAATTAGTTTGGAGAATTCACATTTAAAAAAATTAGAACTAGACCATCCCGTGCCCTGGTGGTTAGGAAGCGAGACCTCATATGGTTGACTGCATAGTTCAAGTCCTAGACTCAGTGGCTTAAATAGCATACTGGATATTTATACATGTGTGCCCCAAATCCTGATGGAAGAGAAAGATAGAGATAGGATTATGGTGTGACCATTTCCATGGAGGGTACTTTGTCTTTCTCTCTCGCTAGTGAGCGCACAAGCCCTCTGGCAGAGTTTTTTCAGAAAAGGAACTGTTGCCTTAGTTCCACACTGGAGGAGATCCAGATTTTCAGGGTAGTCACAGAATTGATTAGGTTTCTTACATATTCATCTTCATTCTGTTGGTAAATATTTTTAGGGTTGAGCCAAAAACAAGTTTGAAAAAGGTCTGTCAAATGAGTCTAAGGTTTTGCTTTGTAACATTTGACAATTATGAGCATCATGCACTTGTCTTTTTTTTTTTTTTTCTTTTTCTCCTTATTTTGAGAGAAGAACAAAGTTGATCTGAGGGAGGAATCTCAGCCTTTTTCCTGAATTTTTTATTCTGGGTTTCATAGAGTAAATTTGTTCATTACATTATATTTAAATGTGATAGAGAAAACGAAATTTTTATTTTTTTAATCGCAGGCATCAAGAAAATAATCATCATAATTTATTGCCTTTGAGTCTTTAATTAGATCATTGATCTCTGCTCTGTAAAAAGTTCCTTGAACAGTCTTTGGAGTAGGAAATGTTAATTATGTGTGTGTTACAATTTCTAGTTACTATGATATGGGTATGTCAGTAATACAAATTCTTCTGTATTGCAATTGCTTATACAAAGTACTAATATAGCATCATCACCATCTATAATGTCTAATTAATGACATTATTAATAAGGTATTAATAGTGTATTTCTGTATAACTTTATTTCTTGTGTCACTTGATTCTTATCAAATTTTTATATTAAATACATTATTTTGAATTAGGATAAGAGATAATAAATAGTATTTAACAATCCTCTCTTAAGTATGTTATTACATTTTTACAACTCTATTGAATATTTTACCAAGTAATTGAATGGATCCATTTCTTTCTCTCTAGAAATTTCAAGAGCAGTACAAATAAGTAGTGTCTGTGTTCTAAAATGCTGATCCCTAACCAGACCCTGAAATATCAACACCATCATTTTTGGTTTATGTATCATTAGGTTATAATGTATAGTGGAGCAAGACAAACAAGTTAGGATTAGTGGAGATTTTTTTAAACCCCTGTTTTATAGTTACTAAAATTTGAGAAATTCGATAGAATAGGAAATTGGAGACACTTTATTGGTGGATTTATATACACTATATCTTGGCCTGCTCTTTAGAAAAATATCTTACATGTTGCAGTAGCTGCCTTTCTTTTTTTTTTTTTTTAAACTTTATATTTTTATTTCTTCTGAGAGAAAGACTGACACTCTCAGCAAGGTCCCCACACAAGTCCCCCACACAGGCCTTCCCCAAGCCTCAGCCAACCCAGCTATAATAGGCATCAGCATGCCCCTCATGTTGGGGCTGGCCTCAGACAAGACCTTCAGACATTCCCAATGGGTCCACTTGCATTACTGCTGGGCCACTATCTGGCCACAGATACTTCTTGATCATAATTATGAAAAAGTAATAGTACTAATTTTAAATAATATAAAAAATTGTTTGATACCAAAAAAAATGTAAAAAAGGAGATTAAGTTTACTAGTTTTTTTATTATTTAGAAATACCCTTTCATTCACATGAGGTACATGTTTGTGTATCTGTTGATAGGTGAATCAGGACTTCTGAGGCTTAATATTAATAGTCTCTGGAGCTCTCACACTGACCCATTATTATACTTTATGTGTTAGTATATTAATAGTTTGGTCCATTTTATTGATTTCTAATTTATGTTTTCTACATAGTTTACTGTATTTATCTTTATCCTTATTTATACATTTATTTGATTAAAAAAAGCCTTTATGAAATATTTAAGGTTGTCAGAAAAATTATAATGTATTTTTGTATACAGAAACAGAAAAATAGGCATGACTTTTAGAGCAACCTAATATTTAAATGTATGCAACTATCTATTGTTACATAAAATATGACAACAAAATCTGGTACCTTAAAACAACAATAGGTAACTCATAGAGCACCCTTATTTACAAAGAAAAAAATTCACTTACTCTGAAACATTTGCTTTACTAATTAAGGTAGTATTTTCTTTAATTTATTAAACAAAAGGTGAAATTTCCAATGATATATTATTAGTAGCATACCTTTTCTTTGTGTATAAGACAGTCAATAGTTTTTGAGGGTTTTATTGAATATTCTTATCTTGAATGGGAGATAGTTTAGTCTATATTATATTGAATATACATAAAAGCAATGCCCAAATTATTCTTCTATTTATTATTTCATATTAAAATATTTAAAGGCCTGTAACTTGACCAAATTATACTTGTGTTACTTTTGCTGTTAATTTTCCATAAAAGATTTTCATTAACTTTAATGCTTTTGTAGGAATTCTTGGACTTCAAAATTTAAATCAGTTTTATTAGAGTTAAAACATGTAGAAACAACACTTAAAATACTTCCCAGTTTGTATATCATAGACTATAGTTTTTTTTTATAACTCTTTTTTGTACTGGAAAAAATAATTATGAGCCTTATACTATGTTTATTGTATATATTTAGTAACATTTAAATGTTAATAGATCTGAAGTGTAATGGAGACAATAAAGAGGAATTTCTTCCTCTGCTTCACAAAAATGTCTTCTCCTTTTTGAGTTTGACATTGTATTGTGGCTTTTTTGTTGAGAGATTTATTTTTTTGTAACTACCTTAATAATCAAGCATTCCAGCTAGTCCATAAGCCATATACTATATTTATATAGATTGTCACTACTGAAAAAAAAATATATGTTTCTAATTTTTTCTGTATTGTTTCTCTAATTATTTATTTTTTCTCTTTAAAATTGTGTCTTATATTCAGTTCTTAGGTGCTCAGATTATCACTGGTATGTTAAATTATCTGAAGTATTTTAAATATAAACATTTCAGTATAAACTAAGTATTGATATTCATTTGTGAAAATATTTTTCTTACTGTCCCTTTCTTAACTAGGTGAGTGTGGTCCAAGATTCAATAAATATATCAGGACATACTAACACAAATACTTTGAAGGTGCCCGAATGTCGACTAGCAGAAGATTTAGGTAATCTCTGGGAAAACACAAGATTTACAGATTGCAGTTTTTTTGTGAGAGGACAAGAATTTAAAGCTCATAAATCTGTGCTTGCAGGTACTTTCTACTTTTGGGAAATGTAATATGTGTTTTAAATAAATTTATGCATTAAGTAATGATGCCTAATCTTGTTACAGCCCGTTCCCCAGTTTTTAATGCAATGTTTGAGCATGAAATGGAAGAGAGTAAAAAGGTAAATATCGTTTAAAGACTAATATTTAATTCGTACAAATGTAAAATAGTGCAATGTATATTTTAATAATAACAGTGCATGTTCTCATTGTCATGCTGTGATAAGTGGGAAAAAATTATAGAATTTCATAAAAAGATGGGGAAATAAGTGTTCCATAATAGAATAATAGATGTAACTCCGTGTGGATGCACAGGAAAAATACAGATACAGACATAAAAAACAAACTAGTCCTCTTTGGACTTAAGTGTCTCAGGTAAGCAAGGAAGTGTCAGTAGATGAGAGTACCTGTCATTTTTACAAAAGGAAGAGTTCTGAAGTTGTGAGCTTTGTTATATCAAATACCTGTCTGTCACTTTGCTACATGAATAAAACTGTTGGTTATGGGGTCTTAGGCATTATGCTAGGCTGTAGGAATTCACCAAAGAAAACATTAATACCATCTTTTAATACAGAGGTCAGGAGTTAAACAAAGAGATATTTCATTGACCTGCAAGGCTTTCTTGTTTCTATTTTGTTTTTTAACTCTTTTTTAATTGAGAAATTGGATCTTACGCTTCCACATTTATAGTGCTTAGTTTGGTCTGAGTATCAGGGTGTGGACTTCAGCTGATCGTGGTTGCCACCCCTCACACAGTAGAACTTTCCTCTTATGCTTACCACTTTACTTTACCTGATTAAGTTACTAAAGAGTTACTTGCCTTAGTTTTTAAGTGGAGTTTAGAAAGATCTGTGTGTGTGTGTGTGTGCATGTGTGTGTGTTGTATATACACACATATATATATTTGAGTTATAAAATACTTTAGTACAGATTTGAGGCTTTTAAAATTCCCTTTGGTTCATTTTTGTGTAAATGTTCCTTAACTTTTTTGTGTTATTTTCAATAACAGAATCGAGTGGAAATCAATGATTTAGACCCTGAGGTTTTTAAAGAAATGATGAGATTCGTGTACACAGGGAAAGCACCAAATCTTGACAAAATGGCTGACAACTTGTTGGCAGCTGCAGACAAAGTAAGTAATTAGGTCTTCAGGAGCTGAAAAATATCCTCAAGCTTGATGTATATAGAAAACTGTCACCAAATGAAAACTCCAGATACCATGAAATATTGAATTATTTTATACTATTTGTAGATAGCTCTTGAGAGTTTTATAAAATAGCATACAGTGGGCTAATGTGGAAATGAGATTTAAAATTTAAGAATCAACAAGATACAAAAGTACCTTGAGACAATATATGGAAAAAGCAATTTTGAAATAGGCTAAACTGTGATTAACCTTTTTGTACAATTTAATTTTCTGTATTCAGAGATTAGTTTTTGTAATATGGTGGCATAGAAAGAGAAATTAATGTTAATTTTATAATGCTCTTTTGTAATTATGATTTCTTGAAGGTAGGGAAACTGCAAAAGATACCAGAAAATACTGAAGTCAGTAATTCTCCATCTTAAAAGCTTATTCGGGGGGGCAATAGGTGGTGTAGTCGTTAAGGTGCTAGCTTCCCACCTGGCCAACTGTGGTTCTTGTCCCGGACCTGGTGGCTTGAGACTCACACTGGCTACGTGTGTGTGCATGCCCAAAATCCTGAAAGGAGAATGGAGGAAAAGGCATTGTGGCATGACCATACACCGCTGGGTGGTAATTTCTTGCTTTCTGTCTCTGATGAGCAGATGCCATATAGCAAAAAAGCTCATTCAGGGTGTGTGTGTGTGTGTGTATGCATGTGCATGTGTGTGTATGCATGTATGTATATGTGAATATAGGTAGTGTGTGTGTGTGTACCATTTGAAAAAAAAAAACAAAGATTCCTATTGGGTGAAATTGGGCCAGGTAAAAAGATAACTATTATGTCTTACACTTGTATGTAAATTTGTAACTATCTCAACAAAAATTTAAATTAAAAAATAGCACTTACACCAAAATACCAGTGGCATCACAAGTATTAAGTACATAGACATAAGCCTGAGAAAAGATGTTCAATACCTGTACACTAAAAATTACAAAATAATGCTAAGAGAAATTTAGGAAGGTCTAAATAAATGGAGAGATAAATCTTTTTTTTTTTTTTGGAGAGGTTTTTTTCTCTATAGGGCGCGTGCGCTCACCAGGCAGACAGAGAGAGATAGACAGAAAGCGAGAAATCACCCCCCGGAGGGATGGTCACGCCGCAATCCCTTCTCCTCCATTCTCCTCTCGGGATCTTGGGCACACACGCACACGCGCAGTGTGAGTTTTAAGCCACCAGGTACGGGACGCGAACCGTGGTCAACTACATGGGCGTCCAGCAACATAGCCATTACACTAACTGCTGGTTCCCCGAGAGATAAATCTTAATGAATTGAAAGTCCCAATATTGTTAAGAAGGCCAGTTCTCTTTAAAATGGTTAATAGAGTCAACATATTTCATTAAGATCTTAGCTGTCTTTTAAAAAAAAGTTGACAAACTGATTTTAAAATTTATATGAAAGCGTGAGAATGTAGAACAATGAAATAACTTTGAAAAAGAAGATAGATTAAAGCAGACTACTAACACTGCCTGACATCAGGACTTATAAAAAGCTTCATTAATTAAAACAGTATTTTATGATTTCAAGATAAACAGCATAGGCCATACCTGTAGCTCTGTGTTTAAGGGAACTGGATTCCTTGTGACTGACTACAGTTAGAATCTAGCCCTGGTTACTTGAAAAACACGCTATGTGTATGTGCATGCATGTCCCACATCCTGACAGGATGGAAAATTGTAGGACAAGACTGGAAAGACTACACCTCATCGTGAGGGGTGGGGACACACCTCCCTCTTTCTCTTTCTGGCAAATGCACACATCTTCTAGCAATTAAAAAAAAAAATAGTACTCATTCTAACAGAATAGAGATATGAAGATAGACTCTTACATGTATGGATACCTAATTGCTAAGAAAGGTTTCATGAAGAAAGGATCATCTTCAACAAATACTGATGGGAAATCAACTAACCGAAAAAGTGAACTTTGATGTATACCTCACACTGTATACAGAAAGTAATGTAAAATGGATTATAAACCTAAAACTATCTAAGATTAAGGAAAAACATAGAAAACTTTGTGATCTTAGGAGAAAGCAAAAATTTCTTAGTTGTGACACCTAAAACATGGCCTACAAAAGAGAAAAAAGATAAAATAAACTTCAATAAAACTTTAAACTTTTTTCTTTCAAGAGACATAGATAAGAGGAAAAAAAAGATTAACAACAGTCTGGGAGAAAATACTTGCATAGTATATATCTAATGAACAACTTTTATCCAGAATTTATATCTAATTTTTTGATACATATTTAGAACTCTCAAAACTCAGGTATAAGTGAACAATATTATTTCTAAAAGAAAAAAATGTTTCAACAAATAGTTTCTAAAATAATGCCAATGAAGTACACTGAAAGATGCTCAACATTTTTCATTAGAAAATGGAAATTAAAACCACCCCGAATGGGGGCTGGCAGGTGGTGTGGTAGTTAGGGCATTGGACTCCCACATGGCCAACAACAGTTCAAGTCCTGGACCTTGCAATTTGCTTGCTCACTTATTCTCTCTCTCTGGTCAAATTTAATAATAATAATAAATAAATAAAATTAAGTAAATAATTTTTAAAAAATACTACCACAAAGTGACCTCTACACACCTATAATAATGGCTAAAATTGTGGAAACCATCCTAAGTGTTGTTGAGGATTTAGAAGAATTGTTTTTGTTTTGAGAGAGAGAGATTTTTGCTATGGGGTATGTGTACTCTCTGGAAAGACAGAGAGAGAAACAGAAAGCAAGAAATCACCCCCCCAGGGGTAATGGCCATGCTGCAATCCCTTCTTCTCCATTCTTATCTCAGAATTTTGGGCACACACAAACATGTGCTCTGCATGAGGTTTTTTTAAGCCACTGGGTTCAGGGCGCGAACCACAATTAACTACATGGGAATCAACTACATGGGAATCCAGTAACCATTACACTATCTGCTGGTTCTGAATTTGGATTCTTACATACTGATGATGATAATGTAAAATGGTGCAACCACTTTGTAAAACTATTTGGTTATTTCTTGCTTTGATTTTTGGAGAGAGCTATAGGGCATTTATCCTTGCTGGAGAGACAGAGACAAAGAAGGTAAAAAATCACCCCTTGGGGGTATGGCCACACCATAATCCCTTCTCTTCCTGGGATCTTGGGTATGCACGCACATGTGCCAGGCATGATTTTGAAGCCGCTGTGTCCAGGACTTGAACTGTGGTTGGCCATTTGAGAGTCCAGCAATGTAACCACTACACAAATCCACTATCCCCTGTTTTTTTTTGTTATTGTTTTTGTTAATAAGGATTTTTACTCTAGGGTGGGTGTGCTTGCTGGAGAGACAGAAAGCAAGAAATCACCTCCCAGGAGGGAGGGCCACACCTCAGTCCCTTCTCCTCTTCGGATTTTAGGCACACACATACACACACACACATGCCCGGCATGAGTTTTAAGCTGCCAGGTCCAGGACTCAAACATGGTCTACTTTGTGGGAGTCCAGCAATGTAACCATCACGCCATCTACTGGTCTCCTTTGGCCATTTCTTAAACTATTAAACTTACCGTATGATCCAACAAGGCTCATTTTTAGGTTTTTCTCAAGAGGAAAGAAAGTATATGCTCATACATGGACTCAAACATGAATGTTCACGGTATCATTCTTTGTTATCACTGAGAACTGGAAACCACCTAGTTCATCAGTAGGTAAATGGATAAACAAATTGTATATTAACATATAATGGATCCTACTCAGTAATGAAAAAGATTAAAGTATTGATACAGAGGCAACAGCATGCACGAGTCAAAATGAAACAAAAAAAGAGTATGTGCTATATGATTATACTTAAAGAAAACTCTAGAAAATGCCGAAATCGCTAAATAAATGTAATAAAGTTTATTTACACATACCCCATATTGACACTTTGTGTCAATTATGCCTTAATAAAGCTGCTGAAGATGTTACACGATATATTAATAAGTGCAAGATTTTTTAGTGTTTGTGAGGAAAGTCATGATGTAATTTTTTATGTTTTTCTTTGCAAAAATGCATCCTGACTTTTCTGACAACCCAGTAATTTGCTTAGCTTTATAATAAATTCATTCTTGTACTGAGTAGTGGCAATCTGAGTTTACTGGGAACTATACTCTAGTGTTTGACATAGTAAAGACGATAAATCATCGAGAATATTGAGTAATAAGGTAGCTTTTTTTTTTTCTTTTAGCTACTTTAATTTTTTTTAAATTTGTGATAGAGTATGTGCATGTGAGATGAAGAGAAAGGAAGCGGAGTACCCTCCCCAGGCTCTGGTCATGCTACAATCTCCTTCTTCCAGTTCTCCAGCCCACTAACGTGTTGAATCTTGGGCACTCATGCACATGTGTATTAGGCTAAGCTAGGAATTTAAACGATAGTGCCATGTGCTATCTGGCTTCCCTTGAACTGTGTGTTACCATTGTGCCATGGAACTGGTTCATAAACCCTGCTTTTAAAATACACTGCCCAGTTACGTGGTCCTTAATGACATGGTTATTTTCTGAGAAAAGCGTTGTTCTATTATTTCACTGTTGTACAAACATTATTTAGTGATCACAAATCTGGATGGTACAGCCTACTACATACCTAGACGATATGGTACAAAAGGTGTTCAGCAAGTTCACAGAAAATGCATATTTTGAAAACTGTGTGTGGATTACTAATTTTTCAGGAATTTTTTGAAGTCCCTTTATATAATCTTATGGGACCCCCGTTATGTATGTAGTCTGCCCTTGATCCCTTGATCAAAGTGTTCTATGGTATATAACTGTTTTGTACTTAAACAAATTAAAATTCCTAAAGAAAAGTAATCTTTGTCCTAAACACATTTATTCTTTTTTAGGTTAAAGCAATAGGTTAAAGATTTTCGAATTAACCTTAGTTCAAAGAATAATCTGCTTTTAACTTTATTTTCTAAATTACAGATATTATGTATTTGAAAACTTTGTAGTTAGAGTAAATGTTTAATGACAGTGTTTTCCTTTTGGCTAGTATGCACTGGAACGGCTGAAAGTCATGTGTGAAGAAGCTTTATGCAGTAACCTCTCAGTAGAAAATGTTGCCGATACCCTTGTCCTTGCAGATTTGCACAGTGCAGACCAGTTGAAAGCACAAGCCATAGACTTTATTAATAGGTATGCTATGCTGTATTTCAGTGAGTATGACACCTTCAACATTTTTTTCACTGGGCTTTTTTTAAGTGTGTTTAAATCTTCAATGCAGGTGCAGTGTACTTCGACAACTTGGGTGTAAAGATGGGAAAAACTGGAACGGCAAGTAAGATAACATCAGTTTCTGGCTTAAAGTTGATCTGCATAAATGAAATGAAATATTTGCATAGTCTCTTTTCATCTACAATAAAAATGAATCCATATGTTAGTTATATGAAGCAAACTCATAATTACTTAAAATACACCCAATCTTAGCCAAAAGACTGAGAAGCAATACAATAGGTATGAGTCCAGATGTTACCTGAAGCAGACTTCCAAATACTTTAAAATATACTTGATCTTGGGAACCAGCAGTTAGCGTAATGGCTATGTCGCTGGACTCCCATGTAGTCGACCGCGGTTCGTGTCCCGGACCCGGTGGCTTAAAACTCACGCCGGGTGCGTGTGCGTATGTGCCCAAGATCCCGAGAGGAGAATGGAGGAGAAGGGATTGCGGCGTGACCATCCCCCCTGGGGGGTGATTTCTCGCTTTCTGTCTCTATGTCTCTGTCTGTCTGGCGAGCGCACGCGCCCTACAGTGAAAATCTCTCCAAAAAAAAATATACTTGATCTTAGCCAAAATGCCAAGAAGCAATCCCAGTTACTTTAATAATTTGAGTATTTAGTGAATTCTTGAGGCTATGCTCCCTTATAAATCAACTTCAAATGCAAACTGTGATAAATATTTAATTTTTAAAATTATTTAATTTTATTATTATTATTATTATATTTGTTTTAATTTGACCAGAGAGAGAGAGAGAAAGTAAAAAGGCAAGCTTCCAGGTCCAAGACTCGAACCGCGATCAGCCACGTGGGAGTCTAGCATGTACTGGACCGCAGTCAGACATGATGTAGTCCACCACAACACCTGCCAGCCTCTAATTTCTTATACACATAGATCAGGTGCGTATAGCTAAGGTCAAGTATTTTAAAGGCTGCTAGAGATCCAGCTCCTTCAGAAAGCATTTTTTTAAACTTTTTTTTTGGAGAGGTTTTTGCTACAGGGCACGTGCGCTCACCAGATAGAGACAGAGAGACAAAAAGCGAGAAATCACCCCCTAGGGGGGATGGCCATGCGCAATCCCTTCTCCTCTATTCTCCTCTTGGGATCTTGAGCACGCATGCACACACGCCCGGCGTGAGTTTAAGCCACTGGGTCTGGGACATGAACTGTGGTCGACTACGTGAGAGTTCAGCGACCTGGCCATTATGCTAACTGCTGGTCCCCAGAAAGCATTTTTTTAAATGTAGGAAATAATCATTTACTCCTATGAGGAGTTTATCCTCCAAATTTGTTTAGAATGTCTTTATATTTGAGTTCTAACCCATTGCTTCTTAGGTTAGTCAAGTACCATACATCATATGTTGCGTTAGGCCAGCTGCTTAATACGAAAATCGTAGCCATTTGATTTTTCCTTTTCCCTAATAAATCTATAAGGGGTTAGTTAGTAGATGCTATATCTTTCTAAGCTTGGAACTTCTGAATATAAACTGTTAGAACTTATTCCCTACTTTTTTCTTTTGTCATATTTAAAAATAACTTTTCTATTCTTAAAACGTATTAAGTTTTTCCTACCTTCAAGCTTATAGTTTAATAGATTAACTAAATAGGTAGTTATTTTAAAGGTAAAAGAGTTGATAGGTTGAAAAAGTTCCACTTATGCTTTTTATTAGTTTTACCTCTAAACCCTTAAATTCTGTTTTCCCAAAGTTGAAAGTTGAAATAAGAAAGTGAAAAAAATAGTTTCCTGACCTAACTTCCTGTTGTTTTATCTGTTTTGATAAATGTGAAGTTCGTTAGCTGGATTCCTATTACTTTGTAAATTCTGTTTTCCAAAAGCAAAAAAAAAGTAACTACTTTTAAATAATTAGTTGTCCTATATATTGGTCAGTGTATGGTACATGATCCTAGGAGAAATTCATTTTGATTTTACAGTATTCTATATTAGCAGCAAATAACCATTCTATGATCCTTTAGTACCCAGTGACTTACAGGCTCTAGTTTTACTCTGTTAAGAAAATATATTATAGGGGCCAGCAAGTGGCATGGTGGTAAAGGTGCTAGACTCCCACATGTCTGACCATGGTTTGAATCCCAGCAGATTGCTTTCTCTCTTTCTCTTTTTCTCTCTCTTTCCCCTCCTCCTCCTCCTCCTCCCTCTCTCTCTCTCTCTCTCTCTCTCTCTGTGTGTGTCTCTTGTGAGCACACATGGCCTATAGCAAAATTTAAAAATAGTAATAATGATTAATAAAGTTAAATAATTCTTTTTAAAAAATTACATAACTTTTTCAATGTCAAATTGTATCACCTTATTTTCTGCCCACTGGAGAAGCCATGTTGTATGCACAGATGTTCAATAACTGTTCATTGAATAAGTACATGAAAAGGCGAGTTATATATTAAAGGTATCTATGTGATTCTAAACAATTAGTTGAAATTTTAAACATAATGACACATTGGATATTTGATAGCTGACAAATTTTAAAAAGTGTTGATATCAGATACATATAATTCAGCAGACATTTACCTGGCACTGTTGTGTCTTAGCCATCGTGCCAAGGTGCTATATGTAAAAGAATTCTGAGGGGAAATCCTCGTGAGAGTTTATGTAGTAGAGACTGATATATAAATACATCATTTCATTATAATATGGTAAGTAATGTGATAGAGGAGGATATATATGGGTACTGACTAAGCCTGAAGATTTAAGAATGGCTGTTTGGGAGGTGACTGAGCCAAGTGTTAAAAGATGAATAGGCATTAGCAGAACTAAGAAGGAAGTAACAGGCATTGCAGACAAAGCAGTAACATGAACCAGTGTGTAGAAGCATGAAACAGTCGTTAGTCATTCATTCGTCAGATACTCTTATATTTTCTTATCCACCAAGTCCACAAGCCATTGTGCTTGGTACAAGAACATAGTGGTGAGCATAGCATGTTTTTCCTACCTTCAAGCTCAGAGTTTAGTAAGTAGATTAAATAAATAGGTAATTAAAGAGGTTATTGCAATAAAATGTGATGCTGAAGAATGTATAGCATACCCATATGAGCATATAGCAAAGGGACCTAACCTAATTTAGGCATCAGAGGAAACCTTTTTATGGAATTGTGAAAATAAAGACCTGAGGTATTGGTCGGAGTTAGCCTAGGGAAGAAGAGGCAGAGAGGAGGGAAAGTGTATCCCAGCAAATGGAAAAGAAATATGTAAAATTTTGTTGATAAGAGGAATGTAGAGTAAGAGTATGTGGTGAGGGGTAGATAATGAGGAGAAACCTGCAAAAGCAGGCAGAGGCCAGATCCTGGAAGACTATATAAAATCACATTTGACACTTTAAACATTATTCAAAGAGTAATGGACTTTCAGTTAAGGCTTTTCATCTAGGGTGGGGCATGATCAGGTTTGCAATTTTAATAATCTCTGTGTGCAGGGTTGAAAATAAGATTGTGCAGAGTTTAGGGTGGTGATGGTAGTTGAAAAGCAAAGTTAAATATAGGTAGACTAGTTGGAAAGTTTCTAGAATAGTTCATGAGATGGGTGTAATTAGACTTGATTGGTGATAGGATTAGAGAGAAATGAAAGTATGTAAGAAACTTTGAAGGGAAAATCTGTAATATTTGGTTATTATTTGGACAGTAGATTGTAGTAGGGATAGAAGAGAGGAGGCATAAAGAGGGTAACTAGATTTGTTGCTTAAGTGTAAATGCTCAGTGAGACTTCTACATAGGGTATAATAAGCACTTCAGTGCCAGAGGACAAAATTCCAGGTCTTGGAAGTAGGAGTTAGAATGCTAAAAAGAGGTAGTAAGGAACCAGCAATAAGGAGCCATGTTTCTCTTATCTTGCTAAAGAACTTAACTAAAGGGCACCAGCAGGTAGTGTGGTGGTGAAGGCAACTAGATCCCACAGAGCCGACTGCACTGTTTTAGTTCCAAACCCCACAGGTTGGGAAAACAGCCTGGGCGTAGGTGTGTTTTTGCCCAAAATCCCAAGAGGAGAATGCAGAAGTGATTGTGGAGTGGCTTTCCCCCTAGAGATGGCCTTAAATTATCTTCAGTGACTTCTCTTATTCATACAGTACTTAAATTTTTTTGTCGTCTCTCTCTCTTCCCCTCTCTCTGGTGAGTGTACACACCTCATAGCAAACTGAAACTAAAAAACAGCAACAGAAGAACTTAAACATAACCCGTGAGAAATAATAGAAGTAGTATAGTCATATTTACGTTATTAAGTGACATGGAAGCTGGATTTGAAAGGGGCAAGATAGGATATTAGAAGACAAATTGGGAAACTATTGTAATAATCCAAATGTGAGATGATTTGGGCCCTAGCCAGGAAGTCAAGACATCTTTGGGAATTAAAATAAGGCTCTGATGATTGATTGGAGAGCACAGAGATTAGGCTGACTGCCGGATTTCTAACTTGAATCACTGAGTAATGGTGGAAGCTTACCTTATTAAAAATGAGGAAAAATTTGGCACTTCAAGAGAGAAATGATGTGTTCTTATCTGACAGTCCTGAATTTATGAGTGTTGAGGCACATTCAGGTAAAAAGAGCAAGTGATTGAGAATGAATCACCTTGTGGAGGACTTAGGCTAGGATTTAGCAAATTAACAGTTATTATCATTGAATATAATAATTGAAATCATAAGACATAGATGAGATAGAATGAAAATGCATGTTAAAGGTGAAGTGTAAAGAATAAAATTTGGAACTCTAGAGAAAACTTGCTTATAAGAAACAGGTTTTTTAAAAAAAGGGGGGCGGGGGGAGGCTCTTGACACCTGATACAGGAATGGTAACAGTGAGAGTAAAGCAGGATCATATAAGGGAGTAGAACTGCCAGAAAAATATAATAGTTTCAGCTGTAACAGAAAATGCCGTTCAGGTGAAGATGATATTTTAATAAATTCAAATGATTTGAATACATTTAGAGACAGTATTCAACCATTGTGAAATCTACAAATTAAAGATAATCGATAGAGAAGGGAGTGAGTGGTAGAAAGTAGGTAGTAGAGGTTGGGAGGGAGGGCCAAAGGGAAGAAACATTTCACAGACTAAAAGAATGTAAAACTCTTTTGGAAAAAGTTCTATAACTTTTGCTTTGTAAAAGTTAAAATGAAAATTTAAAAAATTGATAGCAGTGCATTTTGAAAAGTATTCTTTAGTGAGCATATTTTAATTTTATTTTTCAGCCAAGCAACTGACATAATGGAAACATCAGGGTGGAAGTCCATGATTCAGTCTCACCCTCACTTAGTAGCAGAAGCCTTTCGAGCACTAGCATCTGCTCAGTGTCCACAGTTTGGCATTCCACGCAAGCGGCTAAAACAGTCCTGAAATCTTCCGCGAGTCGTAGAAAAATGGAATTGACTTTTACTCCTCCAGGTCCAGAAGGATTCTAATACACAAACCATAAGCAAGAGTTGTTTTTGTTATCTTGTCCACAGAACAGAAGCTGAAAAAGCATATCGCATGCATTTCAGGTGGATAATTTATGGTTTATTCTTCAGCTTTAAATTAGACTGATTAATTCACTTCAAGGCCTTAAATTATCTTCAATGACTTCTCTTGTTCATATAATACTTTAATTTTTTTATTGTGCCTTGTCATTTTGACCAAGGCTATGCAGGATTGCACTAGCTCCATAATGCAGTAATATTGATAACTGAAGATATTAAGTTTCAAAAGGATCTTCCATTATTTTGAGAAAAGAAAAATGAATTTTACAGGCTTTGTCCTGTGCTATCTCAAAATTTAAAAAAAGATTCTCCTTAAAAGCACTTGTATTGGAGATTACCAGTAATGTCTCTAGTCTTAAGTTCTATAAATACAGGAGAACCTGCTTACCTTCAAGGTAAGTTATGGCAATACACTGCTTCAATTCTAATTTATTTTTCATTTCAGGGGGCAAATATGCAATGAATTGGCCCAATTTTTAGTAAAATTTGTGGCGTTTGTCTATATGTTAACTGTCCAACAAACTGTGGGCTTATCCAAGTTTACAATGATTGAGAACTGATTGAGGTTAAGATTTCAACAACAAGAGTGCATGTTTTTTGCTGAAGTAATTCTTTTTTTAAAAAACTTATAGTGACCTATGTTTATATGAAGAGTTCTGTACATGTTAAAAGTAAGGATGACCAAATGTAAATTTAATGAGTGGGCCAATTTAGAAAAAATATATATGCACTTTTAATGTGTAACTTTTGTATGCTGAGTGGTACATATATTTTTTTGCTTTTGAGGGAATTAATAAGGTATAATTAATAGTGTCTTAACTTTTGAAAGAATTTTTTAAGACAGGTGGAGGCAACTGGGATGTTTGTGATAATGGATAAGAAAGATATTCTTGATTATAGTTAATGAGTCGGCTTGGATTTCAGATACTCATTGAATTTTTTACTATTTTGTCACACTTTGGAAGAGCCACCTGAATAATAAACCACAGCCTACTCTCCTTCAAATAATGAACCAATATTATTTGACTGTGGGAGATGCATACTAAAGGAGAGAACTCATAAACTGTGTCAGGCCACACTATGAACCTTTTTTTACCCCGTGTTTTCTCTTCTGTGTTTCAGTTATTGTACTAACATTGTGGATGATACTGAAATTCTGCATAATGTGAACAGGATAAACTATTTATAAACTGCTATTCATGGGCCAGTTCTTTATTAGAAATGAATTTTAGCTTTAAACACATATACATGTTCAGTGTTTGATAGTCATGTTCCTAATGGGTATCTGTTCTGATGTGTGGTTTAAAAGAAGCAGGAGTGATCAGTGTCAGGTCACCACATCTGATTTATTGTAATAGTGGTAATGTCCTTTTTAGACTAGATTTACATTTGACCACATGGGGAAAAATGTGTCACTGGAAAAAAAATACGTATACTTGTATGTTTGCATATATAATTTCATTCTCCAGATTAAAATGTGTATAATTTCATTATTTAGTTTCTGAATTCAGGACAGAAGGGGAAAAAAAGCTTGAGATTTTAATATAGGATTTATCTTTGCTATCTCTTTAACTGAAGCAGTCCTAATATATCAGGAGCAATTCGTATTTACATTGAACAAACACTGTCAAATAAGCATTTATTATCCACAACAAACTGGAGTTTGAAAAGATTACATTTTCAGATAACTTCTTCCAGAATAATTTAAATGAGGTGTCTTGGGTTTTTTTGTAACTTAAATTTGAAATTGGCAGAATCCCTTGGGATAGAAGATTATGACCTGGTAATGGACTTCGTCTTATGTGAGTGTATTATGGGGAGTAGAAATTCGCTTCCTTAACATTATGATTTAATCCTATTCAATTTACAGTGTGCAGTTTAAAAATACATGTATGTACACACTTATAATTCTAATTTAAGATTTTTCCAAGGTTTATAGGAAAATAAAAATTGCCTCAGACTATAGAATTATGTTGTCATATATCTGAAAAATACTAGTGTATCCGTTTATGTCAAATGCATACCACACCGGCACATTGTGAATTAATTCACTGCTTGAATTTACACTTCTAACCACAGTGACTTCAGTAATAATACCATGTAATGAACATTTCAGTTTGCCCTTACTCTAGTGTTTATTGTAAATCTTAAGGATTTTATTATAAAGTTGTTTGTGTTTTTGTTGTTGTTGTTTTAACTTGGTAGCACATTTTGTACCAAAAATGTCAAACACTGTGCTATAAGAATATTCATGTTTGTAGAAATGTCCACCTTTCAGATAATATAATGCCTTCCATTATACTAACAGAATCATATGGTAGTTGATTTATTTTTTTATTTATTATGTATATTTTTGGTATTGTGGGTTTTTGAGGCAATGATAAAAAAACTGTTAATGTATTCTGATGTGAGTGCTTCAGTAGTCTTCCCCTCTCACCCCGCTTCTCCCGCCACCCCCACCCCCAGTTTTAAACCACATATATTGTTTTCAAAACAGGCATAGATTCTGTCCAGAGCAGTCTTGGCCTTTTGAGCTATCAGCCTGTTCCTGTTTCCTTTATGCCATCTAAACAGGACTTTTCCTTAGAGAGTAGTGAGTGATTTTACATATTACATATTATAAAAGTATCTATTGGATAAATGTTCTTTAGACTAAGATTTAGAAACACTATATTTGTGCCTTTTTCATTTTTTAATTTTAATGTGTATTGGTATTTGGAGCACAAATATGAAGGTGCCATAATATGGCTTGCCAATGTTACCTCCTTGAATACTCACGTGTCATTGTCTTGAAATAGTAAGTGGAGAATCTTGCATGAAATATGTGGTCATTTGTGTGTGTGTATGTGTGTGTGTGTGTGTGTGTGTGTGTGTGTGTTGTACGTACCTGAATTCACTTGGGCTTGTGTGTGGTATGTTTAAAAGA
The DNA here is from genome assembly GCF_000334495.1 of Tupaia belangeri chinensis. Taxonomy (NCBI): domain Eukaryota; kingdom Metazoa; phylum Chordata; class Mammalia; order Scandentia; family Tupaiidae; genus Tupaia; species Tupaia belangeri. Next base: position 646,548 of record NW_006199230.1, read on the forward strand.
GTGAATTTCTGAAAAGAACTTAGTTAAAAGTTGACAGTTCAGTTTAGTTGAAAATTCATATTGAAATAAGCTTTATTTGGAGGGATAATTGGTTGACAAGAAATTATAATTCTTATAAATGTAACCAACTTACTACATGATGAAATGTGAAAATAGTGCCTTTTTAGGACATCAGTTATATAAATAAGTTTTAAAATGTTAACAGTGATCTCTGAAAAAGTTGTCATGAACATTACTGATTTATTTTTAAACTAGATCTAAATAAAAGTTTAAATTGTCAAAAGTATAATGACTACTTTATACCCACTTAAAATTTAAGCAGAATTCTTTATGAAATTGTGGATCATAGATACTACACACCATTACTAAAAAAGAATAGGAGCTTCATTCGTAGGTTAAGTGTTGTAAAAATCCAACTCAACATGGTTTGTTCATAGCCAAGTATACTTGATATGAATGATTCTGACTTGGATGTGCATGCTCTTTGATGGATAAAAATACTCAGTGTATTCTTACAAAAGAAAGTGAGTGGGTGAATGGGTTTGTTTTAGTGTTCTCAGATTATATAGACAGCACTTTTAGCACACATAAGAGTATTTTGCAAACCTTTTTTTTTTTATATACAGATTATGAGCTCTGCTTTATTTAACTGTGGAATGATGTAAATTTTTAGGTCCAGTTGAACAAATATTGAGTGCCTACCATATGCAAGACTTCCTCTTCACTAGGAATGAAATCACACCGTGTCTTCTGTTTGCAATATGTGAACTTTATGTTTTAAAAGGATTTCTTATATTTAAATTTTTCTGTTGTTCAAATTTTTCATTGTATACTGTGACCCAGTTAATTTTGCATTCAGTTTTTAAAAATGAAACTTTAACTTAAATGAGTCCCATTTTTGAAATTGAAATTCTGCTAAAATTATTTAAAAATTAGTTTTGGGGAAATTGCTTTTCAATATTCAAATGTATAAAAACTATATTGACTTTTCAGTCTTGTTTTTAATAAGCTGATGTTAATGAGATACTACTTGTATCTTATTGCTGAAAATATTTTTGCATTTCAGCACACTGAGTTAAAATAAAGTTGTTACTACTTACTCAGAATTAATTGGCTTATTTTGTGTTTATTTGATAAATGTAAACTCTTTTAGATAAGCTCGATGTTTTGTAAAAGAACTGCGTATCTGATTTAATAAATTATGCATAGTAATAGTTTTTCTACATAGAGAAATTAGTATTCTTTGGAACCTAGTAAAGACTTATTTCTTAACTGAGGTATTTTATTCCTTAACTGTGAGGTATTACACATATATTTTAGTCTGTATGTACCATTGATATTGAATAATGGTATCATTCTAATGTCATATACCATTTATATAACTCTGAAAGATCACTTTTTTCTTTACACTGCCCATTCCTTCTTAATTTTACTTATCTCAGACAACTTAATCATATGCTGTTATCAAAAAGCAGATTAGGGGGCCAGCTCATGTCCTGGTAGTTACCGTGGCTGGATCCCACATGACCAACTGTGTGGCCTGAGTCCGTGATTTGGCAGCTTGAGAAACCCATGTATGTATGCCCCAAATCCTGAAAAGGGAGAAGTGGACGTGATGGGATTCTTATGTGATCATGCCTTATGAGGGTGTTTTCTCACTTTCCCTCTCTCTCTTTTCTTTGTCTCTCTCTGGTGAGCACATGTGCCTTTTGGCAAATTAAAAAATGAATAAAATAAAATAAAGTGGGGATAGCATAGTCCCCAACTGAAGTAGCTTAGTAACACAATTAGTGCTTAAAACTTATGGCCAAGGTGGCAGTAGAAAGGCAGGTGGGATCAGCTGGTGGCATGGTAATTAAAGTAGCTGGATTCCACATGGCCAACTGTGTGGTTCAAGTCTCAGATCCAGAGGCTTGAAAAACATGCCAGGCACATGTGCATGGGTGCCCAGAATCCTAAGAGGAGAATGGAGGAGAAGAAATTGCAGCATGGCCATCCCCACAGTTGGGGTGCATTTTCCCTGTCTCTCTCCAGTAAGCACACATGCCTTATGGCCAAATGTAAAAAAAAAAAAAGAAAAGCATAGTAACAAAGCTTTTATATCCCAATACACACACACAAACACACACACACACACACACACACACACACAATCTCTCTTAATAAAAGAAGGGTTGAAAACTTAAACCATTGTTGATACAAATACAGTAAAACAGAACAAAGCGATCATATTATCCACTTTCCTAATGAACTATAACCTTTTCCCGCCTGGTCCGCAGCAGCTGACTTCCTTTATACTAAGAACATTGAGATGTGTCTCCTCAGTCTACTACCCCAGAATTATGCTTCTAAAGAAGACCAGGAGTGGCAATGACTTTGATAACTTTGGTTTGGCTTGGTTTAGGGCACATGTGCCCTCTGAAGAGTGAGGGGACTCAGGGTAAGAAAGCACCCCCCAGGGGAGGCCATGCTATAGTCCCTTCTCCATTCTCCTCTCAGGATTTTGAACACACAGACAGCATGTCTTTCAAGCTGCCAAGTTGGGCCTTGAACTTTACAGTCAGCAGTGTGGGATCTAGCCACCTCAACAACCACACTACAGACTTGCCCTGATAACTATTTTTAAATAGAAGATACATTGCTAGAATTTTTTAAAACAATATGTCACGTGTTTTGGTACCAGAGGTGCAATAAATAGTGGCCCAAAAAGTTTCATTCCCATTGTACTTTTCTTTCTATTTCGTGTTCCCCCAACCCACCTTGTTCCATTTATATAGTCTTATGCCAGTCTGTGACATACAGGCAGTTTCTGTAGTATCTAATCTTAACCCTTTTGTTCATATTCAAGCTGGGTCTTAATAGGTATGAGCAAAGAGAAAAATTGTAGGATTTGTGAATAAGAAAGCACAAACTGCAACTAGTGCCCTGAGGAGTCTGATATTCACTTTGCTCTGAAATGGATGTACTGCCATAAGCTGAAGGATTTTAGAATGTATACTTTATGAAGTGCTAAAAAAAATGTGAGAATCATTATTAAAATTGATCAGGCATGATGAAAAATGGAAATTACATGCAATTGAAAAAGAATAGTAAAGTGGGATGCATTACATTTGACAAATACCAGCAGTAATAGAGCAGACATTTGAATGAGAAGGCAAAGTTGAGAAATGGTCCCAGATCACAAGGATAAGAATGGTAAAATAAAGTTGATTCGGTTTCATTTATATCAACAATTAATTGAATGGAGTACTTGGCTCCATGTTAAACTCTGTTTAGAGTGATAATGTAGCAATAGTCTATGTCCTCATGACTATTTTTCTGAAGAAAGCACCATTACATAACACTGTGTGATAATTACTGTGGTAGGAATATCAGAGAGATACCTGGTTGGTGGTGGGGACGGAAGTACCAGATGGCTCTCCTGAAGAAATGATACTTAAGTTGAGATTGAGTGGTGGCCTAGGGAGAATGTCAGCTAACCCGTACGTGAAGTCCCAGAGATTAACCAAGGTTCATACGAAAAATTTATGGGAATGAAAATGAACGTGAGTATACGCTAGTGTGTAAGTGGAGAAGACCTGTATTGTAAGCCAGTGTCATTTTTGTTCATTTTTTACAGGCTTTATTAAAAGTAAAAGTTCACTATGAGCAATAAGCTATTTTAAATGGGGATATGTCATGAATGTCAACAGTCTTATTAATCTTCACATAGATTGGACGGGGGCTAACGGGGTGTGATACTGACATCTTAAGAGATGAAAGATGCTAGTGCTCTGTGCTAGGCTAGGGACATTAGGATGAAGAAGGGGCGATTTGAAAAGAAATACCAAAAGGACCTACAAATAAATTCCATATGGTAGAAGAAAGGAGGAGTCAAGGAAGTCAAGTTTTATATTTGGATAAGTTGGACAGGATATAGTATTAATTATTGATAAAATAATCACAAAAGTAGGAATAGTTTGGGAAGAAAAAAAAATCTGTTTGGAAGCTGTGAACTTAAGTTCCAATGGAGCATTCTGGTTGGACATGTGAATCTTAAATGTGAGCATGATCTCCATTTTAAAGTCAGGAATCATAAATACACACGTGATAATTAGTCTATGCAGATTAAGGAGGAGGGTGCCCAGGGCACAAAATAGGAACAAGCAGAGAAAGAGGAACTGGCAAAAGATCTATGAATACAATCATAAAGATAAAATCAGAAAAGTGTGCTAGGACAAATAAGAGAATGCTAAGGGAAATGTTCAGCAGTGTCATCTGCTGCTGAACGGCCAGAAGCGAAAATAAAACATTTTTTTTTTTGGAGAGGTTTTCGCTACAGGGCATGTGCACTCGCCAGAAAGACAAAGAGACAGACAGATAGAAAGCGAGAAATCACCCCCCCCCCAGGGGTGATGGCCACACTGCAATCCCTTCTCCTCCATTCTCGGGATCATGGGCATGCATGCACAAGCGCCCTGCGTGAGTTTAAGCCTCTGGGTCCAGGATGCGAAGTGCAGTCGACTATGTGGGAGTCCAGCGACATAGCCATTATGTTAACTGCTGGTCCCATAAGACAGATTTCTTAAGCAGGAAATAAGTTTGGAGTAGGTGAAGAACTAGAATTGGAGTGACTGAGGAAATATGCTCCAAGTATAGAATACGGCATTTTTGGTAAGAATGGGAAACTGTAGCTATAGGATGGAGTTTAAGATGGGTTTCTTATTTTGATTTGTTCTCCTTGGTGGGAGAAATGTCATTAAGGTGATGATAGGGAGTCAGAGACTAGAATACAGATGGGAGTACCAAGGTCCTAGTTGGAAGAGGGGAGGAATGGAATCAGATGCTAGATGGAGATTGCCCACAGCACACAGCAGGAAGAAATGCATGGATGCAGAATCAGATTTGGACCTTGTTTTTATTTTTTTGCCTTAAAATGCATAGTATTCTCACTTTGCGTCTTGTATTCCTTTGAAGTCTTCTACTCAAGGTAAAGTGGGTTGAGTGGTAAGTTTAGAGCAGGGACCAGCAAACTCATCAAAGACTAGGCAGTAAATATTTCACATTGCCATTGTGGCATGAAAGCCATGGTCAGGGACCAGCAGTTCGCGTAATGGCTTTGTTGCTGGACTCCCATGTAGTCGACCGCAATTCAAGTCCCGGACCCAGCGGCTTAAACTCACGCTGGGCGCGTGTGCATGCATGCCCGAGATCCTGAGAGGAGAATGGAGAAGGGATTGCGGTGTGGCCATCCCCCCTGGGGGGTGATTTCTCGCTTTCTGTCTGGTGAGTGCACGCGCCCTAAAGCAAAAACCTCTTCAAAAGAAAAAAGAAAAGGAAAGCCATGGTCAGTACATAAACAAATGAGTGAAGCTATATTTCATTAGAACTATTTGCAAAAGCAGACAGCAGGCAGGAGTTGACCCTCATCACAGTTTGCAACGTTGAATGGTGTGAGGAGAGCAAAGAATCTTTGAAATAACTGATATGCAGGAAAAAAGCATGGATGGCCTGATTGACATTGGAGGCCCTGGTCACGTAGGATAAGTTGAGATCTTATGTTTGTCTAATTGATGCTTCCAAAGAAATTGGAATGGAAGCAGTGATTATACTAGAAAAAAATAATTTTAAATGAATTTAAGAAATGAGAACATTCATAGTGTACTAGGTGGGATTCATGAACAGAAACATAAAGGTACCAGATATCTTTTAAACAGGAAAATAAGTAATATGGGCATCTCAACAATAAATAAAAATGTAAGTCCTATTTCTCTGGTAATACTTTTCTACAAGTGGAAAAAGAAATTGACTCAAGAACTCTTACCTGTTAGATCACCAGGAAAGTCATGATGTATTTTTTTCTATGCAGAAATGTGTCATGACTTCCCCAACAACCCAATATTTTGTGATTACTAATGCTAACATGTAAATTACATGGAAATATATTTAACATAGTATACCAAGGGAATGCTAAGAATTCATTAAAATTAATTCAAGCTTAGGAGGATGAAGCTTAAATGCACTGGCAGTGAGTATTAAAGCAGTAGTAGGCCAGCCTCATAGCTTACTGTTAAGGGAGTCAGATTCAAAATGACAGTAATTTGTGCCCTGGCTCCTGTGGCTTGTAAAACACACTGGGCACATACGCATGGGTGCCCAAGATCTCAACAGGATAAAAAGATGGGAGAAGGGATTGCAGTGTAACCACACCTCATTGGAGGTGGCCATCTCCATGTCTTTCTGTCTCTGGCAAGTGCATGTGCTCTATGGCAATTAAAAAATAAATTTTTAGAAGAAAGTCTAACTTACAATGTTGCTGACAAAGACAAATGTAAAAGACCAAGTGATCATCTGTTAAAAGAGAATTAGATGAGGAAAGAGGGAACTGGAATAAGAAAATAACTGCATAATTGTTTCTCTTTCATAAATAGAAATTAAACCCCCCTTTACTAATTTTAAACTTTGAATTATAGATATTTAAGGTTTTTTTTAAATTTACATTCTATTGGGATCAGCAGTTGGCATAATGGCTATGTCATGGGACTCCAATGTAGTCGACTGCAGTTCAATTCCTGGACCCGGTGGCTTAAACTCACACCGGGCACATGTGCATGCATGCCCAAGATCCCAACAGGAGAATGGCGGAGGAAGGCACTGTGGTGGTGTCATGCCCCATGGGGGGTGATTTCTTGCTTTCTGTCTGTGTCTGTCTTTCTGGCAAGCACATGCACCCTATAGCAAAGACCTCTCAAAAACAAAAACACTCTGCATTCTATCATTGTACATCTCTATATGTTTTTTTTTTTTTCTTTTGGAGAGATTTTCACTGTAGGGCACGTGCGCTTGCCAGACAGAGAGAGATATAGAGACAGAAAGCGAGAAATCACCCCCCAGGGGGGATGGTCACGCCGCAATCCCTTCTCCTCCATTCTCCTCTCGGGATCTTGGGCACGCACGCACACGCACCCGGCGTGAGTTTTAAGCCACTGGGTCCGGGACACGAACCACGGTCGACTACGTGGGAGTTCAGCGACATAGCCATTACGCTAAATGCTGGTTCCCTCTATATGGTTTTTCACAGTACATGATGATCCAAACAAGGATATTACCATATATATTCTTTCCAACAGAAAACCTTACATTCTTTTGTTAAGTGGTTAAGTGTTTCTTCCCTTTGCCCCTCCAGAGTCTCCACCATGTGCCAGAGAAAAAAATCCCCAATGGGGCCTAGCCATGCCACCATTACTTTTCCTTCTCCTTTATCCTTATTCTCGTGGGAATCCTGGGCACAGCCAGCGTGCTATTCAAGTCTCTGGATCCAGGATTCCAACCTAGTCAACCATGTTGAATACTGCTCCCTCCACACAGGGCTTAAAGACTGCCATGGGTGCTGTCCTGTGTGATTTTTTTTTTTTTTAATGGAGATAATCCAAGTGAAAAAAACTGAGTAAGTACGTAGATAGGACTAGGTCAGCCAAACTTATTCAAACTCTTAATTGCCTAAATCAACTATAACAAGGGGGAATTTGAAACAATTATCTTATAGTTACTCCCACAAAAGACCTGAAAGATGGCTTTATAAGGAAATTACTTCAAACTTTGTAAGCACTGATAATTCCCATGATATGTGAATTCAGGTAAATACTGAAACACAAATCTACATTAGTTCTTTTTATTAAGCTACTATACATTAGATAACTGATTGTGCAAAATAAATAAAATCATAAATGTAAGACACTACTACATTATTTCACAGGTAGCAGTAACCCAATAAATACCAGTTCTCAGTCCCTTTTTCTGTTTTACTAAGAGAATGCCCAAAAAGTGAGACTCATGTAATCATCTCTCGTACAAATAAGTGTTAGAATCCTAAACAAGATGCTCTTAGCTAGAATTCAGTAATAAAAAGAAAAAACAAGTCACCTACGGTTAATTTAGGATTCTGAGGATAGTTCAGTAATAGACTATTTAGTTTTACATCAGGACCAGCAGTTGGCATAATGGCTATGTGGCTGGACTCCCATGTAGTCACCCATGGTTCAAGTCCCAGACCTGGTGGCTTAAAACTCACGCTGGACATGTGTATGTGCGTGCCCAAGATCCCGGGAGGAGAATGGAGGAGTTGGGATTGCGGTGTGGCCATCCCCCCAGGGGGTGATTTCTCGCTTTCTGTCTCTGTCTCTTTCTGGTGCCCCAAAAAACAAAACCCTCCAAAAGAAAAAAAAAAAAAGAATATTAGTTTTACATTATAAGAGCCATGATCATCAAATTTAACTTAATAAAATTTTATAAAAAAACATTTATGAACCAAGTATGGGAAAGAACTCTTCATACACCATAGAAGTTGCCACTTTTTTTTTGGAGAGGTTTTTGCTAGAGGGCACGTGCGCTCACCGGACAGAGACAGAGACAGAAAGCGAGAAATCACCCCCCAAGAGGGATGGCCACACCCAATCCCTTCTCCTCCATTCTCTTGGGATCTTGGGCACACATGCACATGCGCCCGGCATGAGTTTTAAGCCACTGGGTCCAGGACGCGGACTGCGGTCAACTACATGGGAGTCCACTGACATAGCCATTATGCTAACTGCTGGTCCCAAAGCTACCACTCTTATTAACCTAGTAGCCAAAAACAAGTAACAGTAGAGACAATTCCATTAAAATGAAGACCATATATTTATTTTTGATATGCCTACTGTTTATAATTATTCTAAAAATTGCAATCTGTGAGATATAAATGAAACAAGATGTATGTGAGAAAGGAGGCCTAGATTAGGACATTTTATATAATTGTCTTCATAGAAGACACAAATTAAATTTAAATTAATACTAGATTGGCAAGATGACTAGGAAAATCTAGAGGCAATCTACAAAGTATATGTACTGAAAGAAACCATGTATGGAAAATAAGAGCTCTTTCAAAGTAGCAGAAAATAAAAGATAGGGAATGACCTTAGATTGAAAGGTATGACTCCACAAAGAAAAAAAAATCTACAAAATTATACCAAAAGGTAGGAAAAAAATAGAATATTATGCAAAGTAGGGGAAAAAGAGATAAACCATACTATTATATACCAATATTTTAAGAGAAATATGCTTGAGGGAATAAGAGAAGAGAACATGATGATAATAGTATTTGTCTTTAGGTTATGTACTGGGGATTTCTTGTTCTGAGTACTACATTTTTCAGCTTTTCATAAAACAAATATGCATTACATTATTAATAAGAAAAAAGAAATATTTTTAAAAGTACACTCTGGGAAAGTGAATAAATTGATGTTTTTAAAAAGCTGTCCCAGGACCAGCAGTTAGCGTAATGGCTATGTCGCTGGACTCCCATGTAGTCGACTGCGGTTTGAGTCCCGGACCCAGTGGCTTAAAACTCACGCCGGGCGTGTATGCGTGCGTGCCCAAGATCCCGAGAGGAGAATGGAGGAGAAGGGATTGCAGCGTGGCCATCCCACCTGGGGGGTGATTTCTCGCTTTCTGTCTCTCTGTCTGGCGAGCGCACGTGCCTTATAGCAAAAACCTCTCAAAAAAAAAAAAAAAAAAAGCTGTCCATAATGGTAAGAGTGATAAGATTGAGAGCAATAAATTAGGGAGACCAGTGACAACCCAGATGGAGGAGGTGAGATGACAAGTCATGTCGCTGATTTGCCAGTTTATGCAGATTACCATTACTGATGAGACATTTCTAATCATTTAGAAGTAAAGTGACAATTACTAGGATAATGTAAATTCTTATTTTAAACAGACATTTTTCATAAAATGAATTCTTTCTTGTATTTTTAATAAAATGCATGATTGTGTTGTTTTGCTTTCTTTTTCTGAGAAATGATAACACTCAAAGAAGAGCTTAGCACATCAGTATTGATCTGATCTCTTCCTCAGGATTTAAGACTTTGGGAGTGTTTCCTCTTAGTTACAAATACACAATTAATCTCTGATTTTGTACTTGATGCAGTGACATCAAACAAAACAAATATAATAAAAGACATGCCCCTTACTCTTTAGTCCTTTGTTACTGGATTAGTAAAGGAAGGGTCATTAATCGATAATGAAAAATTTTACTAGATATGTGTCAAAGATACAAATCTTTGACTTTGTTCATTTTCTGTTCATAATTCATTTTCTATTTCATTGATGTCTCCATTTAGCTTTAATCATGCTGTTTGTTTTCTAACTTCTTAGGGTGAAAACTTAAATTATCAATTTTTACGTATTCTTTTTTTACAGAAACATGTAAAGCTATTGACTCTCCTCTAACCACTGCCTTAATCATGTCTCTCAGTATTTCGTGCGTGGTACTCGTTGTCACCCATTCAGAAATATTTGCTAATATCCTTTGCGATTTATTCTGTGTTCCATGAATTTACTTTCTTTATATAAGAGGATTTTTCTAGGTATCATATTTTTGCTGATTTTTTATTTAAATCTGTGGTGGTTACAGAATATATTGTTCGTCAACTCCATTTCTTTTTTCCTGTCTTGAGTGAATCACATTTTAAAAATATTCCATGGTATCTTCTGTATTGAAATCTTTGCTGTAATTCCTTTCGTCAGGCAGTTGCTCTGAAGACTACGGTATGCATCCTTACAATAGTCTACCTTCGGCTAATGTTGTAGTACTTCACATATATGAGTATAATTCAATTCAAGTTTGTATGGCTTTCTCTGCTTATTGTTTTACTTTTACACATGTTGTAAACTTCACAATATATTGTTATGTTTTAAAATGGAATAGTCTTATAAATACAGTTAAATTATTACGTGCATGTGTGTCCATGGAAATTTTTTAAAAAGATATTTACAGTAACTCAGATATTTACCTATTCTAATGCTCTTTGTCTTTCAGATCTCTGTTTCCAACTAGTAAAATCCATTCTTTTCCCCATCAAGTATAACTTGTACTTAGCCTGAAGAATAACATTTCCTGGGAACCAGCAGTTAGCGTAACGGCTATGTCGCTGGACTCCCACATAGTCGACCACAGTTCACGTCCCGGACCTGGTGGCTTAAAACTCATGCCGGGCGCGTATGCGTGCGTACCCAAGATCCCAAGAGGAGGATGGAGGAGAAGGGATTGCAGCGTGACCATCCCCCCTGGGGGGGTGATTTCTCGCTGTCTCTCTCTGTCTGTCTGGTGAGTGCATGCACCCTATAGCAAAAACCTCTCCCCAAAAAAAAAAAAAAAATCACATTTCCTCTAGAGAAGTTACAGTGGAGACAAATTCTTTCCTCTTTCGTATGTCTGAAAGTGATTTTTATTTCTCTCTCTCTCTCTCTCTCTCTCTCTCTCTCAATTTTTTTTTTTCTGAGAGAGAGAGACAGACAAGGACCACCAACAGGATTTTCATGCCTCCATCCACTCCCAGTCTCAGCCAGCTGGGATCATGGGCATGTGCACATGTACCCATCATGTTCAGGGAGGTCCCAGGAGACAAACAGGACTTTTCAGCATCTAGTTGTGTTACTACTGTACCACTACTTGTCTCTCTCCTTCATTTGCATGCATGCACACAATCCCGAAGGGAGAAATGGAGAAGAAGCGATTGTGACATGTCTGTCCCTCATGGGACTGTTTTACCACTTTCCTTCTTTTTCTCTCTGCCTCTCCCCGGCAAATGCTTGTGCCTTCTAGCAAAGATTCATACAAAAATTACTTACTTTTAAACTCTTTTAAATTTGTTATGACCAGATGATAAACTTTGGCCATTGATATTTATTGATTTAGTGATTCTTTTATCATTCAACATGTAGTCTATTTGGTAGATGTTTCATATGCATTGAAGAGACTGTTCTTCAGTTGTTTTGCGGGTTAATCTATAAATGTACTAGATCAGTTGGTTGGTAATGGTATTCAAATCTTCTATACTAACATTTACCTACTGTTTTTTTGTTACTGAGAGAGGGATGTTAATTTTGTCAACTCTGATTGTGGATTTGTTTATTTCTTTTTCTGTCTGTCCTGTTAGTTTTCTTATATTTTGTGCTTTTTTTTAAGTAACTATACACACAATTAGAATTGTTGTGTTCTTTTATTTAAGATACCTTTTCATCTTTATAAATATTCCTCTTCATTCCTCATGACACCCTTTGTCTTAAAAGTCTAGTAGTAATATAACTATCAATTTCATGAAGCTTACTTAAGTATGGTGCACACTTTAACACCCTTTTACTTTCGATGATTTGGTGTTTTTATTTGGTTGTCAGGAAAGTGATGATGCTTTTTTGCATGGAATACATAGAAAAACATGTCAGGACTTTCCCAGCAACCTAATATACCTACTGTGACTATTTTGTAGACAAAAGCCATGCCTTTTAATTGGTATAAACTATAAATACATAAATTATATTATGTAATTACTGACTTGTTTGATTTTGCATCTACAATTTTTATTTCTTACCTGTACTTCCATTTTTCATTCTTTTGCTCTTTTTCTGCTCTCTTAGGTTTTTTAAAAAGTGTTTTAATAGTCTGTTTTATTTCCTCTGTTTTCTTTTTAAGCTATACCTTTTTACATGTTTAATGGTTGTCATATGCATTACAATATATATCCATAAGAAATAAAGATTACAGTCTACTTATAGTTAATGTCGCATCCTTTCATTCAGCTGTTTAATTTCATTTATCACCTCCCCCATTCTTTGTGCCACTGTTGTAAAACACTGTCTCTACATACATTATAAGCCCTACAGTAGCATATTGCAGTATTTTTTTAATTTGTTTTTTTAAGAGGTTCTGGCTATCAGGCATGTGTGCTTGCTGGAAAGAAAGAGACAGACAGAAAGCAAGAAATCATCCCCCGGGGAGATGGCTATGCTGCAGTCCCTTCTCTAGTCTCCTCTTGGAATTTTGGGCATGCACACACGCACATACCCGGTGTGAGTTTTAAGCTGCCAGGTCCGGGACTCAAACTGCAGTCGACCATGTCAGAGTCCAGTGACGTAACCATTAGTTCATCTGCTGGTCCCCTATATTGAAATTTTAAACAGTAAGAAAAAAGAATTAAGAGAAAAAGAAATGAATGAAAACATTTTCTACTTACCCACATATTTGCTATCTCAGTGCTCTTTACCTATTCCCATAGATCTGATTTTCCATCTAATCTTTTTGCATGTATTTAGAAAGCTCTGGCAGAAAGATTGTAAATAAGTCATAGATAACTAGAAAACTAAGCAAATATGTGGACAAAAACATTTGCTACTTCCAGGGAACCAAAAAAGCTAAGTAGAAAACCCAATCATCGCACAGTGGGAACACTATTTTTACACTAACATATTAATGTAAAAACAGAATTTTGCCATAACCAAAAATTGCAATTTTGCACTCTTAATCTTTTTTAGTGGGAAATCAATAGATAATGTTTGAAACTAAACATTTAAGTTAATTTTTAAAAGTCAAGAAATAGTCATAGCAACAAGTGAACGTTGAAAAGGGGAAGGTAAATTCCAAAGGGGATAGTTGAGACTTGGCAGGGTTTGCTTCTGGAAACTAGGACGGGCTGGATGGGGGCAGAGAAAGTTACTCTTGAAAGTAATTTTTTTTTTTTTTTTTTTTTGCTATAGGGCGCGTGCACTCACCAGAGAGACAGAAAGAGACAGAGAGACAGAAAATGAGAAATCACTCCCCGGGGGGATGGCCACGCCACAATCCCTTCTCCTCCATTCTCCTCTTGGGATCTTGGGCGCGTGTAAGTTTAAGCCACCGGGTTCGGGACTCGAACCATGGCCAGCTACATGGGAATCCAGAGACATAGCCATTATGCTAACTGCTGATCCCAAAAGTAAGTTAATTTTAGAAAGCATGAATGCACAAGAAAAATGTTAACATATTATAAAAGATTTCTGAGTATACACATTGGGATGGTATTCACTAAGGTATATAGCCTTAACTAAAAGAAAGAATAGTACCTCTGGTCTATTTTAACAAGTGAGAAGTAGTCAGACCAGAATAGATGATGGTACGTTTTATGCATTTAGCATTAGAAAATGCTCTGGTTCCATTTCTCTATGAGGGAGTCAGCATGAGCATGGAATGGAAACACAAAGAATCAAGTATTTTTACCTGAGGCCTAGCAGTGATGAAGATGAGAGAATCTTTATCATTTTCTAAATTTCTTTTTTTTTTTGGAGAGGTTTTTGCTATAGGGCATGTGCACTCACCAGAAAGACAGAGAGAGAGATAGAAAGCAAGAAATCACCCCCCAGTGGGGATGGCCATGCCGCAATCCCTCTTGGGATCTTGGGCACGCACACACACACACCCGGTGTGAGTTTGAGCCACCGGATCCGGCACTCAAACTGTGGTCAACTACATGGGAGTTCGGCGACATAGCCATTATGCTAACTGCTGGTCCCTCATTTTTTAAATTTCCATCAGTTTGATTTTATGTTGTTTTCATGTTCATCCTTATAGCCTGATGCATTACTTTTTCATTTATTTTATCTGTATTTCATGGTTTCTCTTGTTTTTCCCACTTTTTCCTCTTCTGAAAACACATATGTAGATCTTCAAGATTTTTTTGTAATGCTCCCTAAATAACCAAAATCAGCTTTATTTATGAATATCTGACTGTGAGTAGAATCTGAGGAAAGATCACAAATGCCCATGTCATCACTAAAATTTCTGGACTCTTTGTGCTTTGGATAGTTTATTGTAAAGATTCAAAACAAGCATAGGGGACCAGCAGTTAGCGTAATAGCTATGTTGCTGGACTCCCACGTAGTCAACCGCAGTTCGCGTCCCAGACCCAGAGGCTTAAACTCATGCCCGGCGCGTGTGCGTGCGTGCCCAAGATCCCAAGAGGAGAATGGAAGAGAGGGGATTGCGGTGTGGCCATCCCCCCTGGGGGGTGATTTCTCGCTTTCTGTCTCTCTGTCTCTGTCTCGCGCGCACATGCACCCTATAGCAAAAACCTCTCAAAAAAAAAAAAAAAAAAAGATTCAAAATAAACGTCAAATCTATGCGGTGAATAGAATAAAATCTCATTCACATGAATAACTTTTTATCTTAAAGAGCCAGAGAGACGTGCTTTGGTCTTAAGAGGAAGGACTTAGTAAACCTGACAGTAGTGACTGGAGAAAGCCACATGGACAGTGAGGAGACATTCATTTTAAGCCATAGATTAGGATTTGGGTCAGCCAACCAGATCTATTTTCCTGCTTTCAGCATACATACATAGTTAATCAAAGCTGTGAACAGTCGGTGTCATTGGAATCGAATCTACCACTGTTTACTAGCTCTTCAATCTTGGATAAATCACTTAGTCTCTGAGTTTACTACTTCATCTTTAAAAATGTTGATACCTTTTTAACCCCAGGAAGGTTGTGAAGGAACTGACATACGTAACAAGCACATAGTGGCTGCAGGACATAATAGCTCTTGGTCATTCACCTCCATCACCATCAACTGAGCAATCAGCAGTTAAAGTGAATCCCAGATCTCCTTAGTCCAAAGAAACTTGCTCTTTAGCAAACCAAGAGTTTACACCTTTCAGCGGGGCCACTGGCTGTTGGTTTATATGTCAGAAATGTAAAAACAACATGAAGAAACATGAGGCTAACATGGAAGTACCAAAGAAGGGAGAGGTTGGGGTTTCAGACATGAAGAAGATGAGAGCAATTGTAGGACAATGTGTACTGAGACCATAACCAGAGTTCATGGCTGTGAGCTTGGAGGTGTGGCAGACCTACTGTTTCCAAAGTACTCTTACAGCTAGTACATAAATATAGATTTACCTGACAACTGATAAAATTTCAGCTTCAGGGCCCAACACTGTGCAGATGAGCTTCTTCGGAAACTCCAAGAGAAAGTCTACTCATGCAATTGCACATTCTTGTTTTCATCATATTATTGGGTTGACAGAAAAGTCATGATGTGTTTTTCTATACAAAAATGCATCATGACTTTTCCAACAACCCAATATTTTGACTGCAAGAGACTACAATTATTACCTCTTTTCACTACAGCTTTTTCTGTCACTCTCCCCTAATGTTAGGGGCTACTGGAGTGGCTGCAGGCTTTTTGAGGATTCAGCTAAGGAAACCAAATTGGGAATGCATTTATTTCGTGTTTATAGAATCTGTTATGGGTCACAGAAATGTTCATGTATAGTTAAGTTATTGCTAGCTGTTCTGGTGTTGGAATAACTCCTAGGAATAATCCTGACCACCATGAAACCTTGTAAAAAAGGGACAGCTTGAGATGTTAAGCCTGGTCTAAACATTTCTCACTATAGCTGTCACTCAAGTGTGTGGATAATGATGCAGAAACAGTGTTTGAAATGTGTGGTGGCAAATGACCTGTAGTAAATTTCCGCAATTCTCAGATATGTAACATTTCAAGGGATGAATTCACTTCTCATTAATACGTAAGTCAAATGAAAGTTGTATTGTGTAAGTATATATGCAATGATGCACCAAATGTAAATACACATTGTTTTTATTTTTTTCATGCAATTTGTGCAAAATGTCTAAAAAATTTTATGTATGTAGGGCACAAAACCTATAGAAATATGACTGGCAGTGGTACAATGTGTGTGAAGTCATGTTTTGTGCTTCCTAATATACCATGTCTCATAACCAACAATAGGTTTTGAAGCTGGAAGGTTGTTTTAAAAACCATTACTATTATAAAACAAATATCACCAGCCATGTTTCGGACTGAATTTTGTTCCTGTTACCTCTTTGGAGATGATATATTACAGAATTTTCAGTATGAAAAAGTGTTTGAAGGTTATGTAACCAAACAAATTATAGAAAAAAAAGAACTATGGTATGTGTCAGATAAGTAATAAAAATCTTGTGTTGTTTCGCATTGATTTTATAATATCTGTATTTGTTAGTTTTTAAAAGTTTATAATTTATTGTAATTTCTTTTTTTTTTTTTTGGAGAGGTTTTCCCTATAGGGGACATGCACTCGTCAGACAGATAGAGACATAGAGACAGAAAGCAAGAAATCACCCCCCAGGGGGGATGGTCACGCCGCAATCCCTTCTCCTCCATTCTCCTCTCGGGATCTTGGGCACGCACGCACACATGCCCAGCATGAGTTTTAAGCCACCGGGTCCGGGACGCAAACCGTGGTCAACTACATGGGAGTCCAGTGACGTAGCCATTACAGTAACTGCTGGTTCCCTGTAATTTATTTTCTCATTTCAAATAAACATGAACTTTTCTAGAACATTTTGTATTAATAATTCTGTGAGTTTTTTTTTTTCCTCCTAAGAGGGCCTCATCAAATTATATAAACTTCAAACCTCACAAAACTTGTAATGACCCCTGGCAATGAGATAATGTAGGATAGAATAGTTTCTCAGGGAAGGGATATTAGTTCATTCCTAACACTGCTGAGAGTATCTAGTTAATAACTAAACTTGAAACTCAAATGAATCATTCCATAGATGGGATTACTCTCAGAAATAGTTTTTTTTGTTTTGTTTTGTTTTGTTTTTTGCTTTTAGTACCAAACTATGGACTCTTAATTCTCCATCACGGATCAGTGGCATCCTACAGCAGATGCTGGTCAAAGCCTTTGGGCACCTTTATGCTTAATGACTTCTCTTTCAAATGAGCATGAAGCTTCTCAGGCCTTCCCATATCCTCCCAGCAATACGAGGCAGCCAGGACATAGGACCTTGAGATGCGAAAAAGGAAAGTTTGTGATCCTCTCTTTTAGTGCTCCAAGGAAATACATTACCTAGACTTTTCTCTTTCTAGGAAACTATGAAATCTATTAATGTCTTACAAATCAGAAATTGGATTTGATTGTGACTGAGATAAAACCTGACATACTTTGCATCAGTGATTACAAATTAAATCTTAATATTTTGGACATTCACAAGGTAATTATTCAGATACAAACTCCTGTTATGATTTTGTTTGATGCATCCTGTATTACTAGCCTTCAAAAATCTCTAAACTTCTTTAGATCTTGTCATTGATTACACATTGAAAATTGAAAGGGAGTAAACTAGATTTCCGCTTTGTATTATTTTTTTTCTCATGTAAAGAGCAAGTCAGCCCAGTAGATTGGATTACCATAGGATCAGTTTTCTTTTTCTTTTTTCTTTTTATTTTTTTGGAGAGGTTTTTGCTATAGAGCGTGTGCGTTCACCAGACAGACAGAGAGAGACAGAGAGACAGAAAGCGAGAAATCACCCCTCAGGGGAGATGGTCACGCCGCAATCCCTTCTGCTCTGTCCTCCTCTCAGGATCTTGAGCACGCACGCACACTCGCCCGACGTGAGTTTTAAGCCACCGGGTCCACGACGCGAACCATAGTAGACTACATGGGAGTCCAGTGACATAGCCATTACGCTAACTGCTGGTCCCAATCAGTTTTCTTCTTTAAGGAAGAGTTGTCATCCTGCATTGGGTAGCACCTATGATTTTTATTTAGAATTCCGTAGTTACCAATCTCTTACTTCCAAAGGGCAAGTCCCTTGATGTTTCCTTGGGAGACACTGACTGAAGACTACATAGATAGAAAAGAAAAAGGTGAACAAGATCAAATTAATTTAAGAAAGATCTAATTATTTTACATTTGACTCGTATCTTGTTTATTATGACTAAAATAATCTGATCCTTTAATTAAAGAAATGTTTGGCATTTCGATGGCCAGACCATGGCATGGTGGTTAAGACAGCTGGATTCCCACATGGCTGGCTGCACAGTTCAAGTTCTGTACCCTGTGGGTTAAAAAACATGCCAGGCACCTGTGTGTGCATGCCCGAACTCCAAAAAGGAAGGGGAAAATGGAGGAGCAAGAATGTGGTATGACCATTCACCAGGAGAGGTGGGTTCTTGTGCTCTCTCTCTTTCTCTCTCTTCCTCCAGTGAGCACATATACTAAAATAAAATTTTAAAAAAGACATGTTGAACTTCCTGATCTAGAAGCCATTAGAATAAAGAGCCAACTGAAGAGTCAGCAGAGCAAATACATGAAGCTGAACCATCTTGCTAATCTACAAGCTAAGCATTTCTTACATGGTTTACATGCCTTCTGCCTGGATCATACATCTGCTTGTTTGTGTGTTCCAATCAGACAGCATTTCATTCTTTTCTCTAAAAACGTATACAGTTTTTAAATTTTGTGATTTATAGGAAGCTACATTTATTCTTTTGTAGCTCTTGGTGATAAAATCTATTTAGTAGTTTCCTATCTTCTTGGTCAATGCTTATGCCTCTTAGGGTTTTGATTCTGTTTTGTGAAGAGAACAAAATTGTCTTAGGTTAAATGACATTCCACTTGAGTCTTCAGACTACATTTTTTAGGTCAGTCCTCCTCTCTTCTTTTCCCTCCACTTCTATGTTTGTTCTTCTCCTCCCTGGCTCCTTGTCCTGGATTTCATTGCCATTCAAGAAAGGTGAGAGAGCAAAAAAAAAAAAAAAAAAAAAATGGAAAATCATGCCTACCGGAGACTTTGTGAGCTACTTTATCATAGACCAATAGAAATGAGTGATCATCCACTTAATGGAAATATTTCTCAGAATTGTAGTGAACTGGAAATTGAGCATTCTGCTCTGGAAGAGGTGCCATCTTAATCCTGCTTCAGATATCACTTTGAGAAAATATTCACCCATGAAATGGAAAACCTTGGATGAGATTACATATCTTTCCAGCCTCCTGAACCTGAGGTTCAAGCTGCATTTTTGTTTGTGTTTAATCTACATTCCTCACTGAGTCCCCAGGGTTCTCCTTAACAGTTTGTCTCTCAAGTCTTCCTGCCCTTATTTCAACCACCAGAGAGATATCTTTTTTTTTTTTGGAGAGGTTTTCGCTATAGGGCGCTTGTGCTCGCCAGAGAGACAGAGAGATAGAAAGCGAGAAATCACCCCCCAGGGGGGATGGCCACACCGCAATCCCTTCTCCTCCATTCTCCTCCTGGGATCCTGGGCACGCACACACACGTGCCCAGCGTGAGTCTAAGCTGCCGGGTCCGGGACTTGAACAGTGGTCGACTACGTGGGAGTCCAGCAACATAGCCATTATGCTAACTGCTGGTCCAAACCAGAGAGATACCTTTAGAAATCCAAGTGGCAGCAAAATTCTGTGTATATCTTGACTCTTTGATTACATTATACTCAGTGTCCTTTGGTACTTCTTGCATGACTATCAGAACTCAAGGCTTAATACATCAAGGTACATCCCAATGTTGCTTAGGTCTTTCATTTCTCTATGTAGAGAAGATTACTAGCTTTGCCAGATATGGTTATATCACACATTTTTTACAAATTAACTCAAGACTATATTATAGAAACATTTTTTAATAAAAAATTTTAAAAGGCAATAGAAAATGTGGCAACCATTAAATGTTAATACATTTTTGAGACTCCAGCTAACCAAGGTAAAAAGAGAAAGCTAATGAATAACATTACTTGATAAGAGAAAAGTACCAATTTCTCAAATAATATCTTTATAACTTATGATTTCTTTTTTTTTTTTGGAGAGGCTTTCACTATAGGGTGCGTGCACTTGCCAAACAGACATAGACATAGAGACAGAAAGCGAGAAATCACACTCCAGGGGGGATGGTCACGCCGCAATCCCTTCTCCTCCATTCTCCTCTCGAGATCTTGGGCACGCACGCACACGCGCCCGGCGTGAGTTTTAAGCCACCGGGTCTGGGACCGAACTGCGGTTGACTACGTGGGAGTCCAGCGACATAGCCATTACGCTAACTTCTGGTTTCCATAACTTATGATTTCTTAATGCAATCAGATCACATCATTTCAATAATCCCAGAATTTCTTCTGTTCTCCAGCACTCTCATACACATTCGAAATCTGTAAAATGGCATTGATAATAGCTTTTAGAAACTGTAATTTTCGTAGGTCTAAAAGAGCCACATATTGCCAATTTCATTGAATTAAAGCCCATGATATTGTTTAGGAAATTAGTTATATAAAGAAAGGTTTCTCCCACCTTTAGGTCCAGTCAAACCTAATGCTCCAGTGGAAGTTTATTAAATCTCCTTCCAGAATGCCTTTATAAGCAAATAAAAATAGTTGTCATTTTTCCTCTTCTCATAAACAAAAAGAATATACCATGTTTACTGTTATGTGCCCTGCTCTTTAGAAAAACTTAATGTAGTTTCCATATCACTAGCCTTTTAGTAATTGCCTCCCCTTTTAAAAACAATTCTAGGAGGAAGTCTTCAAACAGTTCACAGAAATGCATATTATAAAAAAATTACACAGGGATTTTAAGTTGCTTTTGTAATGAAATACGCTTGTACTTAAATTCCATTTTTGCATAAACTTTTTTTTTTTTGAGAGTTTTTTTGCTATAGGGCACATGCTCTCACCAGAAAAACAGAGAGAGACAGAAAGTGAGAAATCACCCCCAGAGGGATGGCAATGCCGTAACCACTTCTCCTCCATTCTCCTCTTGGGATCTTGGACAAGCATGCACACGTGCCTGGCATGAGTTTAAGTCACTGGGTCTGGGGCTTGAACCGCGATTGACTACATGGGAAGCCAGCAACATAGCCATTGCGCCAACTGCTGGTCTCTTGCATAAACTTTTAACATGATTTATTTTACCAGTCCTGACTGATTTATTTATTTATTTATTTTTAGATTTTTGCTATTGGGCACGTACACTTGCTGGAGAGACTGGGAGAGAGAAAGCATGAAATCACCCACTGGGCAGGATGCCATGCCACAATCCTTTCTCCATTCTCCTTTTGGAATTTTGGGCACACATGCACATGCACATGCACCTAGCATGAGTTTCAAGTCACTAGGTCCGGGATTTGAACCATAGTCGGGCATGTGGGAGTCCATCCCCTTAACCACCATGCCACCCACTGACCCCACTATGATATTTTTATGAGGTAACCACTGATGTTATCAGGAAAAATCTTTGTTATTATAAACAATGTTGTAGTGACTAACATAGACATTATGTACACGTGTGCATATATATGATTAAGATAAATGCTCAGAAATGGAGTAGTCAAAGCAAATGGAAAATGCATTTGCAGTTTGGGTGGGTTACTGGCACACTGCCTCCAGAAGGGCAGTTTGGGCTCCTGCCAAGCATTAAATGAAAATGGCATTTCCCTGCATCTTCACCAACAAAATGGGTTGTTAAATGGTTGCAATTTTTTTCCAATGTGATAAGGGAAAGTAGTATTTTAGTACAGTTTGCATTCGTATTTCTATTACTATGAATAAAGTTTAGTTTTTGTTCTGTTAAAGATCATTTTTATTTCTAATAAAAAGTGTATTAATCTTACCCCCCCCACACACACACACACTTACTGTTATGTTAAGTTGTGGGTCTTATTCTTATCATTTTCTAAGAGCTTTTTATATATTAGTGAAATTAGCATTATGTTTCTGTTATAAATTTTAAATTACTTTCCCAGGTAACTACCTGTATTTTGACTTTGGTTATGTTTTGTTTTGCCAAGAGCATGATTTTGTTAAATGTGGTCAGTCTATTTATCCATCTTTTTTTAAGAATTATTTTATTTAACTTTATTTATTTACTTATTTTAATTTGACCAGAGAGGGACAGAACACGAAGAGTGAAAGAGAGAGAGAGGTGGATTTCCACATGGCCCACCATGGATCAAGTCCCAGACTTGGTGGGCATGTGTGTGTATGCCTAAAATGCCTAAAATCCCAAGGGGAGAATGAAGAAGGGATTACAGCATGGCTATTCCCCCCTGGGAGGTGATTTTTCAGGTTGCCCCTCTCTGTCTCTCTCTGGGGAGTGCACACACAGTACTTCAAAAACCTAAAAAAAAAAAAAAAAAGCCAAAAAACAGGACTCACATTACGTTTAGATTTACATTACATTTCTTTTTTTGTTTGTTTGTTTGTTTTGAGAGGTTTTCGCTATATGGCGCATGCGCTCGCCAGACAGATGGAGAGACATAGAGACAGAAAGCGAGAAATCACCCCCAGAGGGGATGGTCACACTGCAATCCCTTCTCCTCCATTCTCCTCTCGGGATCTTAGGCACGCACGCACACGCGCCCGGCGTGAGTTTTAAGCCATCGGGTCTGGGACGCGAACTGCGGTCGACTACGTGGGAGTCCAGCGACATAGCCATTATGCTAACTGCTGGTTTCCCTGAGATTTACATTACATTTCTAAGTTAAGTTAGGGAGAACTGACATCTTTGCGGTGTTGAATCTTCCACTTAAGAAGAGCTCTGAATTTATCTTTCTTTTTATAAATTGCCAGTGTAGCACTTTGCCAGAGAGAGGGAGACTGAGAGAGAGAGAGAGAGAGAAAGAGAGTGAGGGAGAGAGAAAGAGAGAGAGAGAGAAAGCATCCCTGAATGGGGACTGGATATGTTGTAATCCCTTCTATATTTCTCCATCCTGTTGGTATTTGGGGCACACACTTATACCCACTCATTTTTAAAGCTGGTCAGGACTCAAACCATGGTTGGCCATGTGGTATCTGCCTCTCTTAAACACTAGACCATGGAGCCAGCCCATCACTTTTCATTTGACTATGTTTTTTGTGTGTGTCCTTCTGAAATGCTTGCCTCACACAGAACTATTACACAGTTCGTTTGATTTTTTTCCTCCCCAGATATATTTTTTGATGCAATTAGAAATGGGATTTATTTTTCTGTTACATTTCCTGGATTGTTGCTGGTATATATCAAATCTATTGATTTCTACATATTAATGTTCTACTCTGCTAACTTATTGAATTCTCCTACTGCTTATAGTAATTTTTCAGTTGATTTTTAAATTTTCTAAGTATAAAATCACATCATCTGAAAGTAATGTTAGTTTTATCTTCTCCTTTCTATTTTATATAAGCAATATATAAATATATTATTGTTATATGAAAATGTTGAGAATACAGAAATATTTTGAATCACAAACACAAATCTGTCCTAATTTTCCTAATCACCTTTCCTATATGTAATCTCTATTTATCTAAACCTCTTTCTGACAATATCCTATTTGTATTTAAAGTAATACATAGTTTTGTTATTTATTTTCATATTTGGAATATTCTTTATATACTGTTCATTTGTATAGTTGACTTTTAATTTTTTTTCAAATAATCACAAACATACAAAGAAATTACAAGTAAAAAACAAAGAATTTATTTTCCTGAACCATTTGAGAGTAAGTTACTGACCTGATAGTCTATAACCCTAAATAATTGAGTTTCATTTTCTAAGAATGTTATCTAATAGAATCATCAACATCAGGTTATCATTACCAATACATTAAAACCATTTGTATTCATCGGATCAGAGAAAGGGAGCTAATAGGATATATGCATATATAAAAAGGTTTCCGTTGTTGGTTTTTAACTGATAGAGGGCACAGGCACTCACCAGCCATAGAGAGAGAGGAAGAGAGAAAGCACTCCTCAGTAAGGTGTGGTCATGCTGTAATTCCTCCTCCATTTCTCTATCCTGTAAGGATTTGGGGCATACATGCAAACATGCCTGACATGTATTTCAAACCACGGGGACAAGGATGCCAACTGCTCAGTGGACCAATGTGGAGTCCAGCTTCCTTTAGCATTAGCCCCAGGGCCAGCCCATGACCTTGACATTTTTTAAGATGATTGGGCAGATATTTTGTAGGCCACCCCTCAGAGAGGGTAGGTGTGATTTTTCTCCTCATGATTGAATTCATGTTACACACAGGAATACCCTGACAGAAACATCCCAGAGGTTAATCTGTGTTCTTCTCAGTGTGTCTTATCTGGTGGCACATGATTCCATTTACCCCTTTACTGATTTATGCTAATTTCAATTATCTTACTACAGAAGTGTCTGTCAGGGTTTTCCACTGTAGTCTTATTCTGTTATTCTTTGTAATTAAGCATTTTTTGAAGAGTCCTTTTGAAATCATGTTAAGTAGCTCACTTTTCATTAAAATTGTTTATTTGCTTACACTTGTATGAACATGCTTTGCTGTTTTATTTCATGGATTATCACTAGTACCATTTATTGAGTCATTGGGAAAGTCATCTTTGCATAGAAAAACATAGAATAATATGTCATGACTTTTCCTGACAACCTAATATTTTGATGATCAGATTATCCCTGATTTGACCAGTGAGAGCTTCATCAAGCTGACTTCTCTGTCCTTATTTCATGTCTCTAAAATTTTTAAGCATTTCCTTGTTTCCTGATAAGCAAGATGTTTCAGACCTACCTCATACTTCTTGGATCTCTACCTAGAATTGCCCATTTCTCCATCTAATCCTATTTCCTTCTAGTGGAATTTGGTAGTTAGAAGCCAAGGTATGAGCACCCACTATGCTTAATACTAGAAGAGCATCTCTTCTCCCACATCGTATTAATGAACAGAGCTGGGGAATAAATGTATATGTATGTGTATATTTATACACATATCTACCTAATGGCACATAACTCATATGTATGCATTTTTTAATTGCCAGAAGGCACATGTTCTCACTAGAGAGTAAGACAAACAGACAGAAAAAGACAGATTGAAAACAACCTCCCCAATAGAACATGATCGTACCATGATCCCATCTCCATCTCTCCATCCTGCTGGGGTCTGAGGAATGGACACATACATGCTCAGTGTATTTTTTCAAGCTGCCAGGACTGGGATTTGATCAGTGGTTAGACAGATGGGATCTGGCTCCCTTAACAACTAGACTATGGGTTGGCCCTTTATGCATATGTATTTATATACATACATCTTTTCTTTGTTTTTTTTTTTTTTTTTTGGAGAGGTTTTTGCTATAGGGTAGGTATGTGCGCTCGCCAGACAGACAGAGAGAGACATAGAGACAGAAAGCGAGAAATCACCCCCCCAGGGGGGATGGTCACGCCACAATCCCTTCTCCTCCATTCTCCTCTCGGGATCTTGGGCACGGACACACACGCGCCCGGCGTGAGTTTTAAGCCACCGGGTCTGGGACGCGAATCGCGGTCGACTACGTGGGAGTCCAGTGACATAGCCATTATGCTAACTGCTGGTTCCCTACATACATCTTTTCTTATATATAGTCTGTAACCATCTTATATTCTGAAAACCACAAGTTCATATTGGATATAGTAGCTATCCTGATTTAATTGTTATACATTATTTTAATGTACTGAAAAATCACATTGTATGTGCAATATTAGTAAAAATTTTTAAATAAAAAATTAAAATGATTCAATATTCCGGGCAATGCTTAAAATCCTTCTACTACAACCTGATCATGAAAAAAATCACTAAGATAAAATTGTTTAAGTGCTCCAAAAGATACAGGTTATTTTGGACAGTGAAGCAGACACTCTTTCAAAGATGAGCACTTCTCTTTATCTTTTCGTTATTTCTCTATCCTCTTGTGTACCAAAGAGGTAATCCTGAGATCAGTTGAAGTCTCTTACATAAAGTATGACAAGGGCCAGTGTCAGGGCAATGTGGGGGTAGTGCCTAGAAAGAAAGACATGGACAGGCGTGCCGTGTGATCTGACCTCCTAGTTACTGTTGTACAGTCCAGGAAGACAAGCTTTATTCATCTTGGAATTCACGTCATTCTACCTCTCCCCTCAGGTTTTCTTGGATGTGAATTTTCCTTTGGAAAGTACCTCCCTATACTTAGAATAATTTACACCAGCCTCCTTGTGTTTCAGGAGAATCTCTATTCTCCCTTCAAACCCAAATTAAGAATGGCATCTGTGAAAGGGGGAGGGGAAGGGCTTCTGGAAGACTAGTGTATTCTTTTTTAATATTAATTGACACAGAATAAACGTACGTTTTTAGGGGGGAAAAAGGTAAGATCGTCAGGGATGGTGCACTTTTAGAACAACGTTGACTTGTCCTGAATAAATGCTCAGCCAATAATGAATCATTTAAATTGGCCTGGACTGCTGACATTTTTTCTTAATTTCTGAAAATAATGCTATTCGAGTAGCCAGAATCTTTTATGAGTGATCTGTTAACGCAGTTGTAACCTGTTCCCTTGGAAGAATTTGTTCTTTTTAAACTGGTGCATCCTTTTGAGGTTAGCACTGAGGAGAATGCACTGTTCCCATGAGAGAGGGTGTGAGTAGGCAGTGTTCAGGGAAAGATGTACATGTTAGTGGGCTGAGAAATACTTTCTCTGACCTTTTTATCTTTAGGGCCACCATGGCTAAAATTAATTCTTCCTTTCAGAATGCTTAGAATGTCTTTCTTCGCATGTTGATCACATACTGGTTTGTACTGTGATCCAAAGATATGACCTACTTTGGTAGTAAAATGTTCCTCTCTGAGACAGGAACCATGTCTTCACCATCTTCATAGGTGCCACTGTGCCTGGGCCTTCGCTTTAATACTTGGAGGGTGCAGTGATTAAGCCTTCTGGATTACCAGAAGATGAGTGTAGAGACAATGCCGGAGCTACCAACTACCTTTTTTCCTCCCAGCAGGAGGATGTGGGCCATTTGATCTTACATTTAGCTACACGAACCTGTGCAATCTAAAACCCTTTAAGTAAGAATGCCTGAATCGTCAGAGTTAAGATCTTGAGGACTGGCCATGGAAGTCCTAAGTTAAAAAGGCAGCGAAGAAGCACATATTCAAGGATTTTCTGCCAAAGAGCCCCAACTTGGTCAGAGAATGTCCCCAGCAGCTTGGTCAGCCATCTGTGAGTCAAGGCTTCAGGGAGCAGCTCTCCATGCTAGGCTGCATCTGCTCCTGCTCCATATTGCTGCCTGGCTACCCTTGACTTTACAAAGGCTCTTTGGCTAAATAAATGACAAAACTCAGGTCTATGTGTATGGTCTCTTCCCACCAGTATCTTTTTCTTTTTATTTTATTTTTTTATTTTTTAGGTTTTTGCCATAGGTTGAAGGCACTTGCCAAAGAAACAAAGAGAGACAGTGAGAGGGAAAGTGAGAAATCACCCCCCAAAAGAGGATGGCCACAGTGCAATCTCTTTTCCTCTATTTTCCTCCTGGGGTCTTGGGATGCATGCACATGCGCCCGGTGTGATTTACAAGCTGCCAAGTCTGGGACTTGAAATGCTGTCGTCCATCTGGGAGTCCAGCACCTTAGTCACCGTACCATCTGCTGCCTCCTGCCCTACCCCCACCAAATATCTAATTTGTATAAAATGTCCCAAGAAAAATATGAAGGCTGAAATAGGGAGAGGAAAGTGGGAGAAAAATAAGTAGTGTTCTAAATAGGTCTTTAGGGAAAACTAGTTGGATGTCTAGACAGAATGTACATTTTCTCTGTCTACTTTACCTTATGACTTTAATCTGTAACTTAGAGGAGAAGTTGAACAGATAGAAACTCTGTATTCAGCACATAGGTTAGCAAGGGAAAAATATGGTCAGAGAAGCCCTCAGTTTTAAGAACCAGATGATCAACCCACAAGGCAAGTTTCAGTTATGAGAAAAGTATTCATATGTGACTAAGCTGTGTGCAAACAGCAGAACATACCAACCTGTGGCCTGGCCAGTGTTTTATTTTTAGCAAATGAAACTTCTAATTGTACCAATAATAAACTCCATGTCCTTTGGTAAGTAGCTCAAACTCTCTAGCATTTTGTTTCCTGTTCTACCAAGGTGTAGCTTGAATTAGGCTCTTTAATTTTAGTTATTTATCTCCTAAATGTCAAATAGTGCAAAACCACGATGAGCCAAAACTTGAGAGTCTTTGCTCTTGAGATCACATTCTAGCCAGGAAAAAGTTTAGTATGTAACTACATAGTCAGCCAAATCGAACACAACTTTATCAGATTATATTTTAAAAATTCCATGAAATCATAGGGAAACAAGATTATTTTTTGAAAGAGAAATTTTTGCTATAAAGTGCATGTGCTCACCAGAGAGACAGAGAGAGGGAGAGAGAGAGAGGAGAGAGAGAGAAAGTGAGCAGTCGCCCCCTGAGGGGTTGGCCATACCTCAATTCCTTCTCCTTCATACTCCTCTTGGGATTTTTTTACATGAACATCCACCCACCATGATTTTCAAGTCACTGGGTCCAGGACTCAAACCGCACAGCTGGCCATGTGCCATAGGTTGAAGGCACTTGCCAAAGAAACAAAGAGAGACAGTGAGAGGGAAAGTGAGAAATCACCCCCCAAAAGAGGATGGCCACAGTGCAATCTCTTTTCCTCTATTTTCCTCCTGGGGTCTTGGGATGCATGCACATGCGCCCGGTGTGATTTACAAGCTGCCAAGTCTGGGACTTGAAATGCTGTCGTCCATCTGGGAGTCCAGCACCTTAGTCACCGTACCATCTGCTGCCTCCTGCCCTACCCCCACCAAATATCTAATTTGTATAAAATGTCCCAAGAAAAATATGAAGGCTGAAATAGGGAGAGGAAAGTGGGAGAAAAATAAGTAGTGTTCTAAATAGGTCTTTAGGGAAAACTAGTTGGATGTCTAGACAGAATGTACATTTTCTCTGTCTACTTTACCTTATGACTTTAATCTGTAACTTAGAGGAGAAGTTGAACAGATAGAAACTCTGTATTCAGCACATAGGTTAGCAAGGGAAAAATATGGTCAGAGAAGCCCTCAGTTTTAAGAACCAGATGATCAACCCACAAGGCAAGTTTCAGTTATGAGAAAAGTATTCATATGTGACTAAGCTGTGTGCAAACAGCAGAACATACCAACCTGTGGCCTGGCCAGTGTTTTATTTTTAGCAAATGAAACTTCTAATTGTACCAATAATAAACTCCATGTCCTTTGGTAAGTAGCTCAAACTCTCTAGCATTTTGTTTCCTGTTCTACCAAGGTGTAGCTTGAATTAGGCTCTTTAATTTTAGTTATTTATCTCCTAAATGTCAAATAGTGCAAAACCACGATGAGCCAAAACTTGAGAGTCTTTGCTCTTGAGATCACATTCTAGCCAGGAAAAAGTTTAGTATGTAACTACATAGTCAGCCAAATCGAACACAACTTTATCAGATTATATTTTAAAAATTCCATGAAATCATAGGGAAACAAGATTATTTTTTGAAAGAGAAATTTTTGCTATAAAGTGCATGTGCTCACCAGAGAGACAGAGAGAGGGAGAGAGAGAGAGGAGAGAGAGAGAAAGTGAGCAGTCGCCCCCTGAGGGGGTGGCCATACCTCAATTCCTTCTCCTTCATACTCCTCTTGGGATTTTTTTACATGAACATCCACCCACCATGATTTTCAAGTCACTGGGTCCAGGACTCAAACCGCACAGCTGGCCATGTGGGATCCAGTTACCTTAGCCTCCACTCTATCTGCCAGCCCCTACACATGGACTTCTAAATATTATCATACCAGTGTGTGTATGTATACATATACTGTTTAGAGGTACTGTTTTATAAATATAATTGTCACCTCTGTCTATTAAGTTCCTGTGGTACTTAGTCAATTAGCCAGCAAGCTGTACTGAGTAGCAGTTTAAGGGACTGTTTGTAGCATTGCCTTTAGCCCTGGGCTAGCGTGTTTTCTGCCCTGGGCTCCGTATGTTAGGGTGCACACAGATCAGGTCCCCAAGACACCAAATTTCAACACTGTATCCTTGAACAAATAATTGATTGTGGAGAAACTGTGAGTTGAGTCACTGTCAACTTTGGAGAAAGATACTACTTTGGAGTTTGAGAAGAATTTACTATTCAGCCATAAAACCAACAAAACCTTGGCTTTTGACAGAAAGTGGAAGAATATTGAAGATTTACTGCTGAGTGAAGCAAGCCAGGCTATGAAGGAGAGACATTGTATGTCCCCACTTAATATATACCGAGTGTCTGCACTCTATGGCTGAAACTGATTGACTAAAAGACACAAAAACACAAGAGATGGGTGCGAATACCAGTTGTGGTGTGTTTGGAGGAGTGAGGCCTAGGGAAGGACATTTGGAGGAAGGATACAGAGGTAGAGCATTGACGGGTTGGGGAGGTGTGGTGTTATCTGTTGAAGATATTTTGATCAATTGGACTGGGGAGAAATGTCCACGTATTGAAATGTTCACTTCATAAGCTAAACAATGTGATTGGATGTATATATAAAAATAAATAAATAAATATTTTTTTAAAAAGAAGAATTTGGATGGCAGGAGCACTTAGATAAGTTAAAAGGAAATTTAAGTTATCTAATCTTCCCCCTCTCAATCTGGAATACATTAGATTTTTACTTAGCAAAGTATCTTTTTGAGGCTATGTTCAGTATCCCTGTTTTTGTTTCTATCATCTGATTTGACATCCAATAAGAACCCAAGAATTTACATTATGTCTACTATAGTACACATTTGATTGAGAAACATTTAGTAGAATGAAATAACCAAAAAATAATGGTGTTTTCACAAACACACACATTTGATATCTCTTCTTTATAGTGGCAATGAGAAAGACATTGAAAGCTAAGGTTTTATAAAAATAAATAAAAAATGATAGAATAAAAACCAGGTGAAAATAGCTTTCCAAGGCCCAGTGGTAGTGCAATGCTCTGCAATGCTAAAGTCATGAGAGATGGGAGTCCAGTTCCTGGATACACCTGTACATTGTAGACAATCAGGTGTGTATGCACATGTGCCCATGATCCTGGTTGGCTAGGAAAGGTGGGAGGAATAATCTGGTGAGACCCTGTTGAGGGTGGTTTTTTCTCTGTCATAAAAGAAATATATCAATAAACCTGAAAATAAAAAAGCTTTCTAAATAAATTTAAAGTTCATCAGTGACACGTGAGGACGGTTTCTGACTATTCCTGTTCAAAGACTTTTCATAGGGCCTGAGGAAGGCACAGCTACAAACATTAATCTCGCTATAGGAGACTGCTATGGTCCAGTGATTGAGGGATGCTCCCCATATACTGTCTATGGAATAGCATAATGTGATACATAGTAAATCCTACTTATTTCTGTTAAAGTTAAACCCAAGCATTCTTTTCTGTTAACTCTGAGTCTTTCGGACACAGACTTGTGCTTTTTAAAAAAAAAAAATTTAAGAGATATTTTTGCTATAGGGCATATGTGCTTGCCAGAGAGACAGAGAAAGACAAAGAGACAAAAAGTGAGAAATCACCCTTGCAGGGGTGATGACCATGCCACAATCCCTTCTCCTCCATTCTCCTCTTGGGGTCTTGGGCACGCATGCACACACACCTAGTGTGAGCTTAAACCAACAGGTCTGGGACTCACACCCCAGGTAAACTACATAGGAGTCCAGTGATATAACTATTATGCCATCTGCTGGTTCCCAGTCTTGTGCTTTTAACCAATCACTAACCGAAGACTTTCCAAACCCACCTATAAACTTATAAGCTTTTGCTTCCAGATGCCCTGCCTTTTTGGACCTGACCAATGCAAACACTCCTTACACTGACAGTTTTGCATCTCTTGCTCTCAGGACTGAATAAAAAAAGCTGCTACATCTAAGCATCCCAAAACACTTTGGACCACCAGAAATTATGTTTCCAGCCTTTGGTAACCCATATTTGTGCTTATAATAAACCATTCCAATTATTTCTACAGAGATTGGCTACCTTCATTGATACACTCCTATGATAAGTGGGGAGAAATGGCTGGTAAAGAAAAAGGTGCACAAGTCAATAGTTTGGCCAAACACATTTTCATTCCTGGCATTCTTTTCTGTAATTCTTTTGTGCCTACTTCCAGGAAACATAGCCATCCCTTTGCCATTATCGGTGACATTTTGTTTTTGGAATAATGCATAATTATATG
Source organism: Tupaia belangeri chinensis (assembly GCF_000334495.1). NCBI lineage: Eukaryota > Metazoa > Chordata > Mammalia > Scandentia > Tupaiidae > Tupaia > Tupaia belangeri. The sequence continues at coordinate 679,149 of NW_006199230.1, forward strand.
TAATATTTTCTGGTTTTGTTAAAATATGGAACTTTTTTTTGAGAGGTTTTCGCTATAGGGAGTGTGCGCTCGCCAGACAGACAGAGAGTGACATAGAGACAGAAAGTGAGAAATCACCCCCCCAGGGGGGATGGTCATGCTGCAATCCCTTCTCCTCCATTCTCCTCTCGGGATCTTGGGCACGCATGCACACACACCCAGCGTGAGTTTTAAGCCACCGGGTCTGGGACGCGAACTGCGGTCGACCACGTGGGAGTCCAGCGACATAGCCATTACGCCAACTGCTGGTACCCAAAATATGGAACATTTTGTTGAAACTTTATAGTCACTGTTAGACACATAAAGGGATATGAGATGCACTGGAAGAGTTAAGCAAAAGATCCTCAAAGAGAAAGTCATGGCTGTCACAGAAAATCAAATTAAATTATAATATGTGCAGTTATTTGCTATAAACTGATGAAATCTGTTAGTAGTGCTAGCAAAATCTTACAAAAACCTTAAGCATATCTAGTCTTATTTAACAAGTGAGATGTTAATAAGATATATTTAAGTTGGAAACAAAAATGACTCTAAGGAGAAGCAGATAACCCATATAATTCTGAAACTAATTTTTAACAAGATTTTTTTATTAATATAGATTAAGATACAGTCCTGATTAAAGAGAAATTTAAACAAATCTTATACTGCTATTTTCAGCTTTTTTATTTATCCTAATATTGAAATACTTGAAATAGCTTAAGAAATGTGGAATGGCTCTGGATATTATTTTAAATAATAATAAAAATTGTGATATAAGTGGCCTCCATTCTTATGATGAAATTAAATGCAGCTTTTTGTGATGATTAATCAAATTAATATTTAACTGAATTAGAATGTTAGAATGTGATCTATATAATTCATGGTTTCCATCTGAATCTAGGTATAGTTTTAAGAATCTAGTTGAAAATACCACCAACTCTTGCTTCAGAAAAGGAAATTTTCTCAAGATTAAAATTCATAAAACTACCTGAGAATAAAAAAAAGTCACTCAAGGACTTTGATCTAATTTGGCATTATCTGAGAAGCTCAATAACAACAACAACATAGTACACTTTCTGAAATTATGTCAAGAAAAAGAAATTCTATGGAACAAATATATGATAATTTATGAATTATGTATGTTTTTTAATTTTTTTACTCAACCTAACATTACCAGCACTTAACAGAATGCCCAGGCCGTTCATCTTTAATATTTTTCTGGCATTCCGTTAAATCAAAGCCATAGCTTTCCAGTTAAAAATAAGTTATGTTAATAAATTGTATTTGTTAAAATAGGAGACTAGAATGTATTTCACTTAACAATTTGTAGCATAAAATATACCTTTGAACTAATTGGATATATGCTGTATGGATGTTTTCTTAGTCTGAGTCCTGCAAATTTTAGGGGTGGGCGTGGTGCTCTGTGACTGTATTAGTGACTTTTCTACACATTCAATGAACAAATAATCCACAGTGCTATCAGTCTTACGACGACAGCAGAGTACGGCAGCCTATAGAAGAAGAGCGTGAGGCTGAAGAGCTCAGACCAACTGCATTGCTGGTTTTTCTGCACGTACATCATGGCCTTTCAAGGTTGTAGGCCTGACTGATTATAGTCTTTAGATCTGAGTGAACATGGAGGAGAGTCATACCTATTCATTCTTCATGTGTGAATGTTGTGGGAACTATGTACTCCAAAATGATATGTTGAAGTCCTAACCCCTCATTCCCATGAATGTGACTTTATTGGGAAACTGAATCTTAGTTGACATTACTGAGTTCAGACGAAGTCCTTTTGGAGTAGGGTAGTCCAAATTCTAGACTGGCATTCTTCATAAAAAGGTTATAAGAAACAGAGAGATGAGGAATGAAGGTCATATAATGAGAGAAGTGGAGATTGGACTTAGCTGCCAAATGCAAAGAATACCAGAGATCACTAGAAGCTGTGGAGGCATAGAGGATTCCTCCTTGCAGATTTCACACAGAGCAAGGTTCTGATAACACACTGATTTTAGACGTTTAGACTATGAGAGAATAAATTTCTACCGTTTAAGTCACCCAGCTGGCAATACTTTGATATGGCAGCCCTAGGAGACCATATAACAACCAACAAGGTGTTTTATGCCTGTGGGCCCAACTCGTTAGATTCTTTCTACCAGAAATACCTTTCCTTTGTGTTCACTTAGCTATTTCCTGTTAATCATTCTCAAGCCATTCATGGCTTCCAGGAAGACTTTGTTGGAAGCCCAGGGCCAGTTTGGCCTTATGCTATCAGAGGGAGTGGGCTAAAAGTAGAATGTGGCCAGGCAGACGGTGGTGTTTCTTCTTCTAGCCTTGCATCATACTGTTTTTCCCTTGTAGTTGGAAAGATCCATGTGCAGGCTTGTGGCGGCAGCAAGACTTTCTGATATGTTCCTAGTATCAACTTGTCTAACTAATTAGTCCAGCATAGCCATGGTTGATTTCTGGTTCCTTCCAATTCCACCTTTTTGGAAGGCAGCAACCTTGGCCAGCAGCTGCCTCTGGTGTAGGAAGGACAGCTATCTTAACATTCATCCATCTGTAGAAGAAAGCAGCTTTTTGGCTCAGTGAATGGTTTCACCAGATGCAATGGCTCAGATTCTCTGTGAGCTCTGGAGTCTGAAATCTCCAGCCACCCTACCTGGCATTTATGTCAGAAGCAGAATTTTCAAAAGGACCCTAATGTCAGCAGCTGCTTGTATGGGTAACACTAGGTGTAATCATCCACTTACGCTCTCAGATTAAGAGTTGATTAGGCCAATTGTATCCAGATCGTTTTCCCCTATGAACAATAGCAGCTGCAGAACACATTTTTTAAAAAATTTAGTCCAAAATACAAGAAGATACTGTTTTCCTCTTTTATTGGAAATGCAAAAATAGATTTGGACTCAGCTCCTGAATTATATCTTATCTTTCCCTGAGTTTCAATCACAAGCCTAATGTAGCTGTGTGTAAAAAGAAGCATTTTAATCTGGAGGGAAGGAGTTTGCTCTTACAACAAATCGGCATTCTCTTCTCCATGAAACACTTGAGCTTGAATATGTAAATGATCTCCTTGTAAGAATTATCATTAGTCATTCTTTCACAAAGAAATAATTGATGAACATCATGGCATACAGCAGACAGCATTAAGATTCATCAAGTCTCAATTCTTTGGATCTCTCAGCTTGTCAAAAAGCAGATGTCTGGTTTTGTGGACCTGCTGGTGAAACATTGGACTCTGTCGGAGCACAATTTAGTCACCTCTTATAATTTGCTTTGAAATGAACAAGATCTGGCATGGTACATCTTCTATTTAATGGGCAATATTACAAACAATATTAAAAGAAATGGCTATGAAGCAGTTGTCCTTGCAAATTGAATTTGGCAAGATACTACAAGCAACTAGAGAATTTACTAGATTAACTACCTGAACTGATCATCAAAGTTGGGCATGGCATAGTTTCCTCTCCAAACTTTAGAAAAGTGTATAGGGAGTTTGTCATTCAAATATTGACACTACAGCATTCTGGGATGAATTCCAATAAGATCGTGTAGTTCAGTTTTAGAAGCAAATGGAAGGAGATAACTATGTACAAAATTTTTACTGTTATCTGGCCTTTGGAATAAAAGTGCAACAGAGTTAGGAAATCTATAAGTTCAAACAGCTGTGCTGCTTAATTTTATTTTCCAGTCTGTTCAGACTGCTGTGATAGCAACAACAGAAAAACCCCATGGATGGGGCTGTAACAAGTGAGCAGCTTTTTACTTTTCATAGTTCTGAAAGCTGGGAAGTCCAAAATAAGATATGAACTGATTTGCTGTTGGGTGAAGGCCTGCTTCCTGGTTCACAGACAACTGCTTTTTCACTGTGGAGAAAGGGGTCTCTTTTTATAAGGCCTCTAATTCCATACCTGAGGTCTCTATGTTCATGAGCTAATAACTTCCCTACAGCCCCACCCCCACATGCCATCACATTGAGGATTCGGTTCCACACAATTTGGGGAGGACACATTAGTAGTTTATAGAAACTACTATCGTTAATAATAAGTTCCCACTTACTGGGTGGTTACTTTATGGCAGCCATCATAGTAGGTGCTTTCCATTTAATCCTCATTGTGTAACAAGGACCTAAGTAATACTGTCATTCTATTTCCAGATGAGTAAATTGAGGGTTTTAAAAATTAACTGTCCAAAATCAAAGTTAGAAAAGAGCAAAGTCAGAATTCCACCTGTGCCCATGTGCTCCAGATCCTGTACTTTAGTCATGGAGTAAATATCCCAGAGCCACAGAGAAGCATTCTGGGCTGAGAATGTCCGTTTACAAAGCCTGAGTCGTCTGATTCCCTTGGACCCACTATCTAGATCTAAGGGATACACAGTCCCAAGAAGAGGCATGAATGTACTTGGCATCGACAGAGGTCCTCCTTCTTGGTTTCTGCTTATTCTGAGCATATAGTAGTTGGATACCTCTGGAAACACTGCATCTTCTCTAAGGAAGGTTTCAGGTATATTGATTAAAGATAATTTAGTTTAAGGCTTTCTGTGGCAGATCCTTTTTTTTTTTTTTTTAAGGTTTATTGATTTTTTTCTATCATAAGAGAGGGGGAAAACAGTAAAGCAAGTACCTCAACAGGGTCTCACACTGTGCTCCTCCCTTAGGCCTCCCAGTCTGGCAGACCACAGGCATGAGTACTCACCCAGTGTGTAACAGTCCACCTGGGAACCAGACCCTGTTCTCCCAAATAGCTCCACATCACAGAACAGTGCACCTATGGCAGAGAATTCTCAATGATTCTCCTATAAATATTCCCAGTTCCCTTGTCACTCCCTGACCTCCAGATACTCAATTTTCTAGTCTCCCTTGAAGGTGGTATCATGTGACCCACTTCTAGCCCATGAGAAATAAGCATCAGTGTGGTGGGACTGTGTTCCAGAATGGTTTTGGCTCTCCTGATGAAGGAGGAAGAAGGGACTGATGATCTGTTGAACCAACCCCAATGATTGCTTGTTCTAGACTTGTTCTATGAGAAAAATAAACCCAATTATTTAAGTTACTATAAGTTGATTAGTTGGTTTCTGTTACCAAATACATTTCTTGCGGCTAAAGTTCTCAATATTTAACACATTAATTTTTTCTTTTAAAAATAATGCTTATTTATATTTTTCTAGGACAGAGAAAGAGAGAGAGAAAAAGAGGAACCCCAGCAGGGTCCTCACACCACGATCCACCCCTAGCCTCAGCCTGAAGGGGCACAGACACCTGGATGCCCACATGTGGAGGGAGGCCCAAGGCATAAACTGGGCACCTTCCTATACGCATCCACTTGCATTACCGCTGCACCGCCATTCAGTCCCAAACTGTTTCTTATTATTTTAATTAAGTCAATAATCACATATAATAACTAGCACAATATTACCTTCATCAAAAATAAGGAGAACACTTTCTAGGGTGACAAAGCTACTGGTGAAAAGCTAGAGCTGGTACCCTGGCCTTCCAACTCTTGACTGGGTGCTCTTTAAAACACTCAGTGATAAAGGCTGAGTGGTAAATGATGAAAGCTGAAAGTTAGATTCCTGAGTGTAAAGAATATGAGAACTGTTCAAATACAAATAGCAGAGGAAATGAGGACAACAAATATAAACTTCTGTCATGGTTGTGTCAAGGAATTCTCTACAGGAAAAGGGGAAAAGGAATTTACTTAAATTACTTTAATGTGCTACCTTTATTCAAGCCTTAGTAAATAGATCTTTAATTAATGAATGGAGCTTGGGTAGAAAGAGAATAAAGGAATGAGAAAAAAATGAGAAAGGAAGAGAGTAAGAAAGAGTATGACAGTATGAGAAGCATGTTTAAAGCCTCATGTCTACTAATAACCTCCTGACCAAAGCAAGTCACAGGGCCAAGTCCAAGATCAGTGAGATGGGAAAATACGCTCCTCCCGCTGGTAAAAGACACCGCAAAGTTACACACCAGTAAGTGTGTGGGTGTAAAATACGGTCATAGGCAACTGAAGAATTGGAAATAATAATACAACCTGTCACAGAGCTCTAACCCCATCTCTATAGGGCCATGTAGAGACAAATGCATTTGGGGACCTCTAAGTCACTTTAAATTCAACATGAGCAAAGCCCCATCTCTACAGGGCCAATTAGAGACAAATGCATTTGGGGATCTCTAAGTCACTTTAAATTCAACATGAGCAAAACTAAATTTATGATTCATCTCTTAACCCAATACCTGCACACACAACACATCCCTCCTCTAGTTTTTCCTGTCTTGGTAAATGGCACTACCATCTATTTACCCACCTGTGTGAGCCAAACCCCAGAAGTCATCCTTGACACCCCTCTCTCCATCACTTCTTCCTAACTAATCAATCACCAAATCCTGTTGATTTATCTTCTACCTCCTGAGTCCAATCACTTTCCTCCATTTCTAATACTATTGTTCTTCACTAGAGCTGCCATCTCCTTTGGCCTGGGTTATTACAGTACATCCCGACTGGTCTCCATTCCCAATAACTCGATTATATCTTTTGCACCACAAAACAAGTGATTACTTAAAACTATATATATCATGCTTTTGTTAAAAGCTCTGCAATTACTTCCCGTGTCCTCATGATACCTATCAATGTCTTAGACATGGCTTGTGGGGCCTGCATGACCCAGTCTGTTTCTGACTGTGCTGCCCAATTTTATGGCACACACTCTCCTTGCCCTGCCCACTCTACTCTGGTAACCCTGCCCTTCCTAAGTTCCTCTGACTCAGGGTCTTTGCCCAGGCTCTTCTAAGTACTCTTTTAACCATATTCTTTGCTTATTTAACTTGGATTCATCCCTCCTATCTAAGTTCAAACATTCCTTCCTCAAAGATTTCTTTAATCATAAAGACTATGACAGAATCCTTACTGTGCTCTGCTGGCAGCATATACCTCATTACCATTTTTGTTATTATATGATTACCCAGGGAGGAAACCCAAACTAGAGGGGACCTAATGAAGAAAATCAGTCATAGAGATGCTGGGCATTAGTAAACAACAGTTGGGAGCCTGACATCCCTGGACTAGAGAAAGAAGAAGAGATACAGTGTCACTAGAGTCTAAGAGCTGGGAGTGCCAGATGGGTGTTGAGAGGAGAAGCAGTGATGGTGGTGGTGGTGGTGGGGGTGTCCCATGGCTTTTCGACTCCTCCCACCTTCCAGTGTTCTCAGTGCCTCGTGTTATTCAACCTACCAGAAAGGTAGACAGCAAAGGAAATGCAGCACAGCCAGAAAAATGGAATGGCTCTGAGAGCAAAAATCCCAGGTCCTTGACTGGAAAGTGCACAGATACTGACATGATTTCTTGTATCCTGCTGGTCTCTCATGCTAGGTTGAGCTACTTGAGCAAGGGCTGTGTTAATTTTACTGACCATCTATTCCTCAGTGTTTTTCACAGGAGTAACACTGGTTCTTGGTATTTCTTGAATGAATGAATGAAAGAATAAGAGGCATCCAAGAATGCATAAGTGTGAAAGAAAAAAAAGTGATCAGCTAAAATTTCAGCAGATATTATTTCGAGAATGGTTGTACTTTCTTCCTCTATTTCTTTTCTTCCTCCAATCCATTATTTCCCCCCTGAGATTTCTTAATACGGCTTATTATCCATGTTATTGTTATTGGAGAAGTCAACAAAAGTGGAGAAATCTCTGACAGCAATTGTCTACATTCTCAAACACACATACACAAGATTCTTTCTCCTCCCTCAGCCATCACAGGGCCACGGGGAGGATCTTTTGTCATTTGTAGAACCTTCTTGTTATGACAGAATCTTTGAAAGACTGAGCAAAGCGTCAGGCTACTGTTCTCCAAGGTGAATATTAAACAATGGCTTCCAGGCCCAGCTGTGGTGACATGGGTGTATGGTGCCCCTGCATGACACTATTGCCATGTGGGAGGCCTGGGTTTGGATCCTGGATTGACCTGAATGTGGTAGGTACACCCATGAGTGTGTACGTGATGCCAGCTAGCTGGAAGGCTGAGGGCAGGATTGCAGCATTAAGAGACCCTGCCAGAAGCACCACAAATGCATCAAATAGATAAACATAAAAAAGTAGGGGTTACCAGTCCCTCCTCTAAATTGAGCAATATATAAAATAAAGTAAAAATCAAAGAGCTTATATTTATAGTCGTGTTATAAAAGGTCAAACCAGGTTATCTGCAAATATGTTTTTGGCTCTATTTCCAGAACTTGTCATGAAAGTCTTTTAAACTGTTTTGGAGGGAGGACTGATATATTGGTTAAGCTGTCTTTTGGAGATTACAACTTCAAGGGGAAATTATTATAATTACAGCTACAAATGGGAGGTGGCAGCAGCCTCTGGTGGGAAGTGATACAAGTCTCCAGGTGTCCTTTCTAACTAATTCTCCTCCTGTGTAACACTGGAAAAACAAGACCCTTTACCTTGGCATTTGTAGGAGAGTAAGGCAGGCTTGTGGACCCAGGAATACCTCCTTGCTTCCTGTGTTTTTTCCTTGATTAGTGACCAATGTAGGGGAGGCCGTGGAGCTCCTCAAACACTCCAATTCCTTTCTTACATATCCCAGCATACTTACAGGAAGATAGGACTATAGGATTGGTTCTGACCAATGGTCTAAAGTTGACAATGATAGCCATTTCCAGGTCAAAGTTTGACGAACTCCACAGAACTTGTATCAGACTAATGTTGACCAGCAACTGGCATAATGGTTACATTGCTGGACTCCCGCATGGCCAACCACAGGAGTCTCAGACCCAGTGGCTTGAAATTCACACTGGGTGCTTTTGTGTGCATGCCCAGAATCCCAAGAGGAGAATGAAAAGAGATTTCAGCATGGCCATCTCTCCTGGAGAAGTAATTTCTCACTTTCTGTCTCTCTGGTAAGCACACACTCCCTAAGCAAAAATCTCTCTAAAGGGAAAAAAAATCACGTTGAGATGCACAACGCTGAATCACACATGGAGGAAAGTTGCTTTACAGAGTTATCTGGACTCACAGCAGGCTTCATGTCAGCAAAGAGGAAACCCTTGTTATGTTAAGCTACCAAGCTTTTGAGATTATTTGTTATTGCAGCATAAACTAGCTTATTCTGACCAATAATGTGTAGATAGAGTAAAAGAAGGAAAACATCTGAAACTCTTATCTGGTTGTGTTAAACTGCCTTTTCTCCTCTTTTTCTTTTGAGAGAGTAAAAAAGTATATCAGAATGAAGAATAGCAAACTCTAAAAATTAAGTTAATTTGGAGTTTAGTCGTGACAGTCTTTATTTCAAATATATTAAATCTATGTCTAACAAAAAAAGAAAAGAATTTCTGGTTAAAATGTGCAGATAAAATTCACCTTTCAAAGCCATAAAATTTTTATTACAAAACCACCTATGAAATATTTCTGAGCAGAATTTCTAGGCATCATGTGATATGGGGTGTCAGTATAGGAAAAAGATTTCTTATATCTCAAATTATATAATTCCATTTCTCAAGAAGATATATTCATTGAACTAAGAATATGTATCTTATTAATATTCAACACTTAAACGAGTACTTATGGAGAACCTGATACTGCAAAGAGGAAAGACCCTCCTTCCCTTGCTGAAATAAATAAGGTCCATTTTAAAAGTTTTTCCTGTAGGGTGTGTGTGTGCTTGCCAGAGAGAGAGAGAAAAAAAAAAAAGTGAGAAATCACCACCCCCGGGGTGATAGCCCACCATAATCCCCTTTCCTCCATTCTTCTCTTGGAATTTTGAGCATGCATGCACACACTCCCAGTGTATTTTCCAATCCACCAGGTCCAAGACTTGATCTACATAGTCAGCCATATGGGATCCAGCCACCTTAAACACCATGCCACTGACTGGCCCAAGAGTAGCAACGTTGCAACAAGATATTGAAAGCAATGCCAGCCATGAATAAAGAAGTTGGAGTCCGATTCTCAGAGCCTACGAGACTGATTCTGTTTCAACACTGTTTTATTTCTCTTGTATCCTTACTATAATCTAAAATTCTTTTTTTATTAGCTTACTGTCTTATCATCTGCTCTTTCCATTGGAAAATAGTACCATGGGAGCTAGGGAGTTGTGTTCTTCATTGTATTTCCAGATCACAAGGAGGGTCTGGTACAGAGTAAATGCTTGATAATGAATGAATGAATGGATGAATGAATGAATAGACTACTACAAGTCAGAATGCTACCATCTGCAAACACCGACTCCATATCTGGAGTCAAGGCTAGATTGGGAATTGAACTTGCTCACAGATCACATGAGAACTTTGGCAGTCCTGGAGCGAGGCTGATTGAAAGGTGGAATAAAGTTTCTAAAAAAAAGAGTGGAAAAGGAAAGGCTATCTCTTCATTTTTGCCTTAGAGTCAGTGCATAAGTTAGACCCTAGTTAAGTGGCTAACTGAAAGAAATCCCTAGAGTCACTCTTCAGTGCTTTCTAGCAGATCATCTGTCTTCATTGGGAGCATATAGAACCTGTGGATGCAGAAGATAAAGCAGGAAAGATTCATGTTTAAAGGTAGCAGGAAAGGACCAGCAGTTGGCGTAATGGCTATGTCACCAGACTCCCATAAAGCCGACTGCGGCTAGAGTCCCAGACTCAGTGGCTTAAACTCATGCTGAGCACATATGTGTGCGTGCCCAAGATCCCGAGGGGACAATGGAGAGGGGATTGCTGTGTGGTCATCCCCCTTGGGGGGGATGATTTCTCGCTTTCTGTCTCTCTGTCTCTGTCTTTCTGGTGAGTGCACGTGCCCTATAGCAAAACTCTCTTAAGAAAAAAAAAAAGGTATCAGGAAAAGTGTTCCATGAAGCTTCACAGTATTTCTGAGTATTTCATAATCTGTATGGATTTTGAGTATCCTAAACCCACAGAATATGCAGGAATTCATAAATGAATCATTTTGGTGGGTCGTTCCTGGACTATTATCTTATGAAAAGTGATAGAAAAAAAAATACAAATGGACTACATTTTTGCAAAATGAAATAATTCCTGAAAAAAAATTTAATATGTTATAAGCTAATATTTCCTGTATACTGTTAAGATTCTCGCAGTCTCACCTTCCACTGTGGTTTTTTGGCACTTGCTTGACCCATGAACCATGGCTCCAGCTCTGTCCAAATTCATACACAGGTGCAACCTGGTAGTGCTAGGCCCAACCCAAGGCTTCCTTGTTGAAGAGCTGAGAGCTGTTTAGACTATTCAGGGAAGTATGGCAGGGGTGGGAGTGGAGGCAATGTGCACCAACCTGAGAGGCAAACCTCTGATTAAGAAGAAATAGGAGTGACCAAAACCAAACACATCTTCTTCTTTTCTTTTCCAGAGGGTGGACAATCTCAAGTTCCAGCATTTATAAGTCCTCTGGGAAGGGTACCCTTTGAGATCCAGCATGCAACTGTGGCTTGGTGACTGTTCCATCCCTGTCTTCCTCCCCTCTCCTTTATTCTTACTTCCTTCAAACAGTATTCTCTAATAAATATTAGCATATACATTTTGCCTCAGGCTGTAACCCTTGGGAACCCACTATAAAACACTGTGTAAACATTTTCTTCCAGAATTGATGATAAATATCAAAAGAAAACTATGACTTGAAAGTTAAATATTTATTGTGTGCACACCTTTTTTTTTTTTTAATGTTCATACCAAATCATATAAAGAAAGGTCAACTACTTTCAGGACTCTGTGGAGTTTCAGTTGAAATAAAACCCAAATTCCTGCCACCAGAAGTGTCCTGAAAGAGAAAGAACTACTAATAGTAATCTTGAGTTATTTCAGGGTGAGTAGTCATGAGTCAATAATGTATTTTACATTTTTTTTAGAGTTTTTTGCTATAGAGCACGTGTCCTCACCAGAAAGACACAGAGAGACAGAGAGACAGAAAGCGAGAAATCACCCCCCCCCCAAAGGGGGATGGCCATGCCGCAATCCCTTCTCCTCCATTCTCCTCTTGGGATCCTGGGCATGCACATACATGCGCCTGGCATGAGTTTAAGCCACCTGGTCTGGGACTCGAGCCGCTGTTGACTACATGAGAGTTCAGTGACATAGCCATTATGCTAAGTGCTGGTCCCCAAAGATGTCATTTTCAGGTATGTTCCTTTTGGAGCCATTTGGTTGACTTTCACTCTGAAAGGGAGGAAGTGATTTAGGAATCACTGGGATTAGAATGAATAGGATGGGCTGGAGGAGGTCTCTTGAGGGACTATCTGAACTCACAGTCTTTTTCTCATTCTTAGATATATTGGGTTGTCAGGAAAGTCATGACACATTTTTGCATAGAGAAACAGAAAAATACATCATGACTTCCCAATAATCTAATAGATTAGTTAGAAAGGATAATGGAAGCGTAGGGGAGGAGATTGACTGCTTTCCTGGTGTGAAATTAAAAGACCTCAGGATATCCCTGAGCAAGACTGGGAATTGAAGAACTCTCCACCAAAGAGGCAGAGCTGTCACTAGCCCACACCAGCGTGACTTCCATGTGGAGTGTAAGTATTGCCTTCCCAGGGCCTCTGCTGCTGCACTCTCATGCAATGGCTACTCTACTGGTCATATCATTTCTCTGACAGAGACCACTCTGATAGTCTTACAGAAATAGGTAATACACTTGGTAAATGTTTTATTCTGTTCTGTTGCTAATAACAGAAAATATCTGAGCCTGGGCAATTCATAAAAACAGAAGTTCATTCAACTCATGGTTTGGAGATCCAAGGTCCAGGGGTTACATCTGGTGAGAGTCTTGCAGAGTCCTGTGGCGTCACATCACATGGGCAAAGCAGAGCAGAGCGGCTGTGTCCCTGAGTCTCTGCCTCGTTCTCTATCTGAAAAACTCACTGAACACAATCATAGGGCTCCGCCACAGTGACTCAATTCTAATCTCCCCCCCAAGACCCCACCTTTTAACATCATGGTTGTGAGAACAGATTTCTGACTATTCTTCCTGGGAATGTCACATCTAAAATGTTCATTGTGCTATGAGAGACTGCTTTGTCTAGTGATTGTGGGCAGACCCTTACGTCCTGTCTTGTCCCTGGCTTAGCCTCACCAGATAAATAGCCTGGCCTTATTATTTACATTTTGATTAAACTCAGACATTCTTTTCTATTGACTCCAAGTCTCTTTTAGACAGAAACTTGCATATTTAGCCAATTACTAATGTAAGCATTTCTAAACCCATCTATAACCTAAAAGCTCTTTCTTTCATATGTCCCACCTTTTGGGCCAGGACAATGAAGAAACTCCTTATACTGATACCCAACTTTGTGTCTCCTGTTCTCAGGACTGACTAAAAAACTACATCTGAGCATCTCAGGATGCACTTTTATGCTTCTTTGGGCCAGGTTTCCCAAAATTGTGCTTAAAATAAACCATGGTATTTATTATTTCTACAGAATTATTTCCGTCATCAGTTAGATTTTTTTAATCCTCTTAATTCTGTCACAATCAAATCTCAATACGCAATTTTTTTGGAGGGGGGCACATTAAACCATAGCAGTAACCCTCCCATTACACCTGAGATACACTGGGGACTTAGGGAGAGTAGAAGCACAACACAGGCTAGTTTACAACTGCCGCTAGGAAGCTCGCCTTCACTCTCCCAGATTCAGTCTGCTTGGAGTGTCCTTGGAGAGGGTCTTTATCCCCTAGGTCCTAACCAGCAACCTGTGACATGACCACTCAAAACTCCTCCTCCCCTCAAATTACCAAAACCCCACTTGCATTGAAATATAGGCCTAACCATACTCTTTTCCTGTTTTCAAAACACTCACAATCCAAGGGAAAGTAAAAGAACTTCCCTCACCTTGTTCATGCCCTGGGATTAGCATCTTCAAAGGATGCTTGACAATAGATGAACTATTCCTTTTGGGGTGGAGGATTCTCACCCTTACTCTCAGAATGGGATCTGGCCTTCTATTCCTTTTCAGTTTTGTTCACTCAGCTGTGCAGCAGCACAAACGGAGACCAGCAAACCATACCAATAACAAGGTGTCAAACACGGCCCTGTCATCTCCACCGTCTTGTTCCCAGCACTAAGGACAGAGAGCAGGTCTGCATTCATCTCCTGAGATAGCCTGGTCTCAGTGATCATCCTTTATGAATAATTGCTTAGTCGAGAATTCATTTACATCTCTCAATAACAAGCTATAATTTTCAAGCACAGAGCAATTTAATTCTGTTTTAGAGTGAAGTTTTATTTAACGCTTCAGAGACACACTTTGCTAAAAGATCCAACTTACAGTGCTCTGCAGTTTGCTTAATAGTTCAGTCTTAAATTTTTGTAATTGCTACAGTCAAGGATTCCGTAAGGTCAGTATTTAGGTATTTTCTTGACAGATAACGTTAATGAAAATGGTTCTCTCCAGAAGAAAGATATAGGCCACAAAGACAAATCAGGATTTCTGGACTAGAACACCAGAAATGGCATAGAACTGCATCATGATAGATTTCAAACTTAAAACAACTCTCAAGCCATAGAATAGGAGTAACTCAGATTCACCCTACCGAGGACAAAGGGGAGGGTTGTACTAAAAAATAACTCAAAGGGCTCGCTCCCTTATAGTCTTTTTTTTCCCCTTTATATATTTATTATTTACTTTAATCACTATACATCTTTACAGTGTACAACATGATTTTTCCCAGCACAAATACAGTGCCTATCAGTCACAACAAAGACATTACCATATACATTATCATCAGCAAATAACTTCATTTTTTGGTCATTTAAAGGTATTATTTGGGGCTGGCAGATGGCACGGTGGTTAAGGCGCTGGACTCCCACATGGCTAACTGTGGTTCGAGTCTTGGACCTGGTGCCTTGCTTTCGTACTTTCTCTTTCTCTCTGTCTCTTTCTGGTCAAATTTAAAAAATAATAATAATAACAAAATAAAATAATTCTTTTAAAAAAATAAAGGTATTATTTGTTTTTTTCTCTGTTCTCCTCCCTCCTTCCCCATGTTACCCACCCCATATTATCCCTCCCTTACTCTCTCTAGTATCTACAGTTGCCCTCTCTGCTCTTAAACCTTCCAATCTTTCAGTTTCTGCTATCCCTTCCAGTCTTATCAGATCCTTATTCTAGCTTTGTATTTGATGATAATTTCTGGTATCCACTGTCATCTATATTTTATACTTTTATGCACTCAAGTATTTGCCTCCTCATAACAGGACATATGTCCCAGATGTAGAGAATTTCTGTCTAATTCTGACACTAAGTGCAGAGTATATGTTGTCTTTACGCCTCTCTACTTATTTCTGCTCCTCTTAGCTAAAGATCCATGCAATTATGAAACACGAAGAATTTTACTTTCCTTAACATACATTTTACAAAATATCTGAGCCATCTGTCTGTTGTTGAGTGGATTCTGACAAGAAGATAGTAACCGCTAGTGCTGGCCCTATACCTTGGCGGTTAAAGGGTCCAGATCCCACATGGCCAACTGTGTTTGAATTTCAGCACCTGTGGTTTGAAAAACACACTGGACATGCGTGCATCTATGCCCCAAATCCTGGCAAGATGGGGAAATGGAAGAGATGGGATTGATGTGTGAGCATGCTCCCTTGCGGAGTGCTTTCTCCCTCCAGTCACCAGCTCTGTCTTGCTGTCCCATACTGGTGAGTGCAACACCACGTTTAATTAAAAGAAAAGAAGGAGGAGGAGGAAAAGGAGGAGAAAGAAAGAAAAAAATAAAAAGAAGAGAATGTAAAGAAAATACTAATTTCCAAATTGAGCCTCTTATGAAACCTCCTCCCATACAGAAACAACCCACCATGCTGCACAGTTGGGCATTTTCCTCTGGTTGCCAACGCTTTAGAACTGGCTATTTGACCATTTTAAGTTAATCTATACATTTTAAGTTAATCTCTTCTACTTAGTGTCAATGAAAAGGCTACCTAGTCATGGTTCTTTATATTTGTGTTCTTACATTTTTTTTTCCCTGGACTTCACATAATTTTTCCAAAATTTACTTGCGTGCTTCAAAAGTATCTCAAATCCAAAAGTCCAAAACAATGCTCATTATGATCTCTCATAAATAAACTTCTCTGTATCACTTATATTAAAGTTTCATTACCATTTTGCTAAGTTTTCTAACTCATCTTAGATGCCTTTCTCTTACTACTCTTACCGACTCTGTAATACAGACGTTTCTCATTGCTAACTATCTCTCGATGCTCTTTCCTCATCTCCATCCCTAAGGTCTTCACCATAGCTTCTGAGGACTGTTTCAGCAACGAAGGTTTACTCGGGAGTTTGAGAGTCACACTGCCTGGGTTCAGGTCTGCCACATTCTGACTAGTCTCAGTCAAACTGTGTTACCTCAGTTTACTAATTTATAAATAGAGCTAATATGAGCATGAGGATTAAATGAGATAACACACATAAAAGTGTTTATAGTGGGTGTACAGCACATGAAAAACATTATCCTAAAAGACTCAGGAAGCCAAAGACTTTATCCATCTTACCTATTTTGCCAGCTCTGGTGCCGAGCACAACAGAATGTCAGGTCTGTAACAAATGCTCAGTACTGTGGAATGAATGAATAAGGTATAATTTTGATTACAATATTTAGCCAATCTATTCTTTGCAAACCTTCTAAAGTGTAGTAAATTGTATTATTGTTCAAAAGCGTTTCTGCTTATCCTAAGGGGGGGATTAGTTGTCCCTGCTCAGCAGTGTCAGCCTTTGCTGTGTAAGTTGCTCTGGTCATTGAACTGGGAATGGAATGTCCTGTGCCATACCGTTGCAGAAGCTGTAAAGGCTTCCGTGTAGTTTTCTAACTTTTCTTTCCCTCACAAGACTAGTAATAATCTTTTTAGAAGTTTCTGTAACAGCAGATCCTGGAACTGAAATCAAGTGGAACTGAGCCAGGTTCTAATAGTATCAGACGTGCAGAATGAAGGAGAAAGCTGTGCCACTAAGCCACTAAGATTCCAGATTTGTTCTTGATCCTAGTTTATCCTCGCTGAGCGTTCAGAAACACTCATAGGAACATGTTGCTTTCCATTAACTACAAAATAAGGGCATAATGCCCCTAGCATGACATACGAGGTCTTTCATAATTTGTCCACAGATACCTCAGTTTACTTCTTCTGCCAGCCTGTTCAGAGACACTGTGTTGTCTCCATGCAGAATGTTCTAACAACATCTCCTAATGGGTGGAAGACCCATTTCTACCTCTGTACGAGACCTTGATACCTACACTTAAGAAAAATGGAGAAATATCTTTGACTTCGGTTGAAGACAGACTGAGTACCAGCACATGAACTGGTTTACAGAACCACTTGAAGGACTAAGGGAACTAGCTGCAGACTATGTTTCCAGGACGGGTCCTGAAGCTGTGCCATGGAACCAGGATGATGAGGTAACTGCTCAGTCACTAAATTGCCTTTCAGTTCCAGAGGCTGCCTTTCTAGCTGCCAGCTGCTGACCAGCACCACTGCTGATATCAGCACCAGCAAAACCCGTATCTTCACTTAATTCGATTCTGTGCACAGGTCTTTCAATTTTTAGTTTTTGCTATAGGGTGCATGTGCTCAGAGGGAGTGGGTGAGGGGGATGGAGAGAGAGAGAGAGAGAGAGAGAGAGAATGAAAAATCACCCCCCAGGGAGAGGATGACCACACCACAGTCCCTTCTCCTTCATTCTACTCTTAGGATTTGGGACACACAAGCACACATGCCCGGCGTATTTTTTAAGCCACTGGGTTCAGAACTAGAACTGCTCAGTTGATCATATAGAATCCAGCTGCCTTAAGCTCTGCATCGCCCACTGGTCTCATAAGTCTTTATTAAGTGCATATAATTGGCAAAACTGAAATCACACCCAGACCACCAGTTGCAAGGTTGTCTGGGAAATGTTATTCTCCATCCCCACCCCCTCCCTGGGCATTTGCACTTGCCGGAGAGGGAGAGGAAAAGCGAGAAAGCACTCCCCAGGGGAAATAGTTCTGTGATCTTTTCTCCTTCATCTCTCCCTTTTTGGGGGATTTTTTACCACGGACACACACTCCTGGTGTATTTTTTAAGGCATTGGCCCAGGATTTGAACTACTCTTTAGACAATGTGGCATCCAGCTCACCAAACCACCAGGACTGGCTCCTGAGAAATGTCCATTTTAACCTTTAAAGCTCTGTAATCCAAAAAGGCAAACTAGAAAGAGGTTGGAATACATGCTGAGAAGAATATTTCATAGCTCCAACACATAGTTTATATCTTTATTTTTAGAGAAATTTTTGCGATAGGGTGGATGCACTCACTGGATAGACAGAGAAAGAGAGACATCCCTGGGGGAGATGGCCCTGCTGCAATCCCTTCTCCTCTTGTCTCCTCTTGGGCTTTTGGGCATGCATGCACACATACCCTGTATGTTTTAAGCCACCAAGTCCGGGACTCAAACCACAGTTGACTATGTGGGAGTCCAGCAACATAACCATTACACCATCTGCTGGTCCCTTTCATTCATTTTTATAGTGCTTCACCGTCCATTAAAAAAATCCTTTTTCCGAGGATCATTGTTCTCATCTCTAAGATAAAATCTCTTAGACTCGGGGAAATTATATGATGAAGCCAAGACTAGAACTCAGTTTGCCTAAATCCTGGCCCAGTGTTCCTTCAGGAACCTAAGTTTCACAAAGTCCTGGACTCTGAGTAGTTGAGAATTGAGCGATGACTGTTGCTGGCGTGTTGCTGCACATGGCTGCATCCTCAGCTATGCAGGGGAGCTCCCAGGAGGAAAAGCCTGCCCTCTGACAGGGTGGGAAGGCTTGGCTCCAGGGAGCATAATTAATCCTCTGTCCCTGATTCCTATTAGGATAGTGTCTCTCTCATTTGTTATCTTTAAATGAAATGAAGTGGGCACTATCAGAAAAGTGGTGGTTTCTTACTTGTGAAGTTGGTGGGAGGGAAGTAAAAATATTTTCTACATTTTGATTTTCCCTGCAAATTTTCACTGAAAGAGATAAGTGTTTGTGGGCTAGTCATATGTCTGGTAAATCCCGTTTGCTGTTATACAAAAATCTGACTAGCAAAGAGAATTACTGATTTCCCTGGGAAACAGTGAAAAACCATTAGTGCACGCATGCCTGGGTGCACTGAGTGTCCATGTGAGAACATTACTATCGTTATTTTAGAAGGGCATTTGAGAAAATGATTCAGTTCCAGGTCAAAGAAGAAATACATTTTAAAATTCAGGAGTTGGGAATATTAATTTTGTAGCTTCTAAATCCAGAAATCGTTGATTCCTAGAATGTTTGAGCTGGAGGAAATCTTAGAAATTATCTGTCTAATGGATCTTTAAATCAAATTTAAAGCACAAAACTCCCTGTTTCAAACAAGATGTTATGGGGAACCCCCAATCAGAAAAATAGAACTATTCTGAATGTAGGGGGCAGGATGACCAAGTATGATACATGCGGACACTCTCACAATCATCCCACCCACCCCATACCTCCAAGGAGCATGGGCTTCAAAAGCTACGTGCAAGCCCAGTCACATTGTCTGTGCTGCTAAGACACTGTGCTCTACAGGCTGGGACAACCTGGAAGGCCTCGGTCGATTTCTGGTCGGACCTGAAGGCTGGGTGTGCTGGGGTGTGCCCCTGTAATCCCAGAAATTTAGGAAGGCTGAGGCAGGAGAATTATAAGCTCAAAGCTGGGCTGGGAACCTAGCAAAATTCTGTCAAGAAAAAGACCAGGTATGGTGACACAAATCCTTAGTCTGTTAAAGAATATCTAAACAGCTTGATTTTTGTAAACAAACTGCAACATCATTTATTATATATAAAGCTGCAAGACTCTGTCTTAACAAAAAAGGACAGAGGCTGGCAGGTGACATGGTTATTAAGGGCGCTAGACTCCCACATGGCAGACTGTGGTTTGAGTCCCAGACCTAGCAGCTTGCTTTCTCACTTTCCCTCTCTCTCTCTCATTCTGTACCTCTCTGCTCTGGTCAAATTAAAAATAAATAAATAAACTAATAAATAAAGTTAAATAAAATAATTTTTTAAAAAAATAAAAAGGACAGGGACCAGCAGTTAGCATAACGTCTATGTTGCTGGACTCCCATGTAGTCAACTGTGGTTCGCGTCCGGGTGGCTTAAACTCATGCTGGGTGCATGTGTGTGCATGCCCAAGATGCCAAGAGGAGAATGGAGAAGGGATTGCCGCATGGCCATCCCCCCTGGGCGGGGTGTGTGTGTGTGCGTGATTTCTTGCTTTCTGTCTCTCTGTCTCTCTCTGTCTGTCTGGTGAGTGCACGTGCCCTATAGCAAAAACCTCCCCCCCCAAAAAAAAAAGGACAAACAAAATGCCACAGTTCAAAGACCACAAAGACTGTTCAACTGAAGACCATATATAGACAGTATTAGGATTTGAATCCAGGTCTTCTGATTTCCATGTTCTCTTCTTGAAAAATTCCTTAGACAATGTTCTCTTTGGTGACTTTTTGAAACTTCCATTGTCTCATCCCAAACTTTCACATTTATCAATACTTCCCACAGCAGCTTAAGGGTCAAGCCCCTCTAGCCAACAAGTCAACTAGGATTATTTTACTCATACAGAGTGCAGTGGGATGTTAAATGGGAAAAGTCAGGACAGCCAGAGAAATGAAAAGATAAAGACATAGATTTTAGGGCAAATTCTAATTAATCTTGGACAACTCCTGGGTCATGACTTTGGTGTTCTTCTTCCAGGGTTTGGATACTTAAAGGGACAGAGCCAGGACAAGTAACCTTTCTGTCTTCTCTCAAAAAAACTTCACTCTAAATCTTCAAGATAGTGGCTCTCAAACAAGTTCCAAGGTTAAACTCTAACAGCAGCATTTATTTGCATGATAATGAAGTCTAATTGATAGAATTTTCCCAAGCTAAAGTTTATCCCCCAAAGTGTTTCTTAACCTTTGGTGTCTACTGCTGCTTGTCTGTCACTGAGAGCTAACAGATGGAAAAACTAATGAACATATAGCAATGGAATATTTATGCAAAACTTAAAAGCAACCACTTCTACTTGGGTTAGCAACTTACTCCTTTCTGGGCTTGTGGGCTCAGAGTTTTATGCTGCATCCATATAGTGTAGGCTGTCATATGTTTAGTGAGAATAATCATTAATAATTCACATAATAACAATAAGAATATCAATATTTATGCTTCTATATGCTTAGGATATCTCTGTATCATTGTCAAGAAGCTGGCAATAGTGGTAATGTTTGGGAAAGATAAAATGTCTTGGAGTAAGAGGTGGGAGAGAGACTTTTTATTGTTTATCTTTGTGTTGAAATACTTTTTTTAGAGAGAGATTTTTGTTATAGGGCACCTGATTTCACTGGAGAGACAGAGACAAACAGAGACAGACAGAAAGTAAGAACTCGTCCTTTGAGGCAGTGGCCATGCAGCATGCTGCAATCCCCTCCCCTCCAATCTCTTCTCAGGATTTGGGCACACACACATATGTATCCAGCATGAGTTTCAAGCCACCATGGGACTTGAACTGTGGTTAGTCATGTGGGTGTCCAGTGCCTTAATCATCACCTGCTAGCCCCAGTGTGTTGAAATTTTTACTATTTCAGTTTACAAAGAAATTAAACTTGAAATGCATGTATTTTATACATTATGATATTGGGGTCCGGCAGGTGGTGTGGTAGTTAAGGGTGCTGGATCCCCACATGGCTGACTGCGGTTCAAGTCCTGGATCTGGCAGCTTGCTTTCTCACTTTCCTTCTTTTTCTCTCTTACTCACTTTGCCCCTCTCTGGTCAAATTAAAATAAATACATAAATAAAGTTAAATGAAATAATTCTTTAAATAAAACCATTCTGATGCTGGGGTCTTATCTCACTGACTCTGATTTAATTGGTCTGGAGTATGAGATGGGCACTGAAGTTGTTTTTTTTTTTTTTTCTTTTTTGGAGAAGTTTTTGCTATAGGGCACGTGCACTCACCAGAAAGACAGAGAGAGACAGCGAGACAGAAAGCAAGAAATCACCCCCCCTCCCCCAGGGGGATGACCACACCGCAATCCCTTCTCCTCCATTTTCCTCTCGGGATCTTGCACCCGGTGTGAGTTTAAGACACTGGGTCCGGGCCTTGAACCACTCTCAACTACATTGGAGTCCAGCGACATAGCCATTACACTAACTGCTGGTCCTGGCACTGAAGTTTTTAAAAGCTCAGGGATTAGAATGTACAGCCAAGATGAAGACCCATTGTCTTAAGCTATTATCAGAACATTTTTCATTATTATATGTGGGCGTTAATTGTTTTGTTTTGTTTTGCTTTTTAAGGCTTGCTAGAGGGCACATGCACTGTAGCATGTAAGAGAGAGACCGACAGGAAAGTGAGAAATCACCCCCCCCCAAAGGGGGATGGCCACAGAACAGAAATCACCCCCCGGGGGAAAGGCCACACCATACTCCCTTCTCCTCCATTCTCCTCTAGGGACTTTGGTTTGTGTGTGCACTCACTCAGTGATTTTCAAGCCCCAGGTCCCAGACTCAAACCACTCATTTGGCCATATGGGATCAAGCCACCTTAACCTCCTTGCCATCTTTTGGCCCAGTAATTGCAATTTATATATGGCAGGCATTCCTAGCCTTTGTGAGCAGGGAAGGGCCTCTTGAATGTCAAACATTTTCATAGTCCCTAAGACCACAATGGACCCATTTTAGTGTTTGTTCATTAGAAAAACATTGACTGTCAGAAAGTCACAATGAAGTAAACACAATAAAATTGATACATGTTTGATATATAGTAGTACGTATATAAATACAGGTAGTAAGCAATTTCAGCTCTGTACAGGTAATTGTACATTTTTATGCCTTTTTACAAAAGACTTGTGTATCTGTAGGTATAAAGGCCCCTCTCAATATATTGTGGATATCTGACTTCCTAGATATCCACAATTCACAAAATAGGAATCACTTAATGTAAGAATTGCTTCTCCTGGAAATGATTATAAGGAGACCTTTTACCCTCCCATGCAGTAGACAGCAAACAGCATGTTTTCATAATGTTAATTTAAGATCTGCTTGGTTTTTGTTACGATTTTCTTACATTTATATCTATGTTCCAATATTTGCTAATGTCAGTCTTACCATTTGCTGATCTTATTACAAGTATTGCTTAAAATGCACCAGATTTTTCTCCCTTGGTGACTTTGCTGGGCCATGTGCTCTGCTTAGAATGACAGCAGAGTGTGAACTTTCTCTCTTTCTGACCTGTGCCTCCTCCGTCATGACGAGATTCCTGCCGAACCCAACTGCTAGTGAAATTCCTCTTTGCACCCTTTGTTAACGCTGTGACACGACTAGACCTTTAACTATTTGAAGCCTGCCTGACTTGTCTCTTTGAAGGTAAAGATGAAAAGGTCTTTTGGTTCCCCTAGGTTGAAGGTCAATGGAGAAGGGTTGTTAAAAAGGGACTATGAGGATTTTTCAGGGCTACTAGCTGCTCTAGGAGGAGAGTCTTCGAATCTCTTTCACAAAATGGCAGTATAAATATGAGACCATCAGGAGCTCATTAAAGGTAGGAAAAAAAATCAATCTTAAATGCTCCGTGCTATGTCACCACAAATTTTGTGGTTATGAATTGCATTTACTAATTTTCACCTCCAATCAACTATCAAGTTTCTTTCAACCAAAATTAACATATGCTAGTCAAAAGAGATTTATTCAAAGGGTCAGCAGGTAGCATGGAGGTTAAGGTGTTGGATCCCACATGGTCAGCTGCACTGTTCGAATCCCTGACATGGCAGCTTGAAATCACATTGGGAGTGTGTGTGTGTGTGTGTGTGTGTGTGTGTGTGTGCATGCCCAAAATCCCAAGAGGAAGAACAGAAGAGAAGGGATTGTGGCATGGCAAACACCCAAGAGGGGTGGGTGATTTCTCACTTTCTCTTTCTCTCTCTTTGGCAAGCACATGTGCCCCATATCAAAAATTAAAAAAAAAAAATCTATTCAATATATTGGATTTTCTTAGGTATATTACCATACCATACTTGGAATGATTGTTACCAAGCCTTACACATTTATCTGTCAGTTCTGAAAACTATGGATTTTTTTCTTCCCTTGTGACTATCTAACTCTACCTTAAAGTTAAAAATCATTAAGGAAACAGAAAAGTATTTCGCTTCTTGAATGTGTAATAATTGCGTAGTTCAAGTTTTACCCATTCTGCAAACATTTAAGATTCCAGCCATCCATCAGCCTGTAGTGACTTCTATTTAATTGTATTTCAAAGGCTTGTGGGGTGACAGTAGTAGCTGAAAAACTCATCTTATTGAAATAGCCACATCATTGCTAACAATAGTGCCAAGGGATCCATCAGAATTTGTTTCTAAGTCCTCAAGAAGAATGGCCTGTTGTTTTATAGATTTTCCTCCTTGGCCATTCCTTTCCTTAGTCATCCTTATGAAATTCTATGTCTGTCATAATAAAGTTTTTCTAGTGTTTTTTCTTTATTTTTTCATATTTGACCACAAAAGAAATACATGTTTATTTTAGAGAATTTTGGAAGAAAAATATACTATTTTTAAAAAGCCTTTAAAATGATAAATATCATTCAGAGATAACCACTTTGACATATAGTAGGAATGTATATAAATACAGGTAGGATTAGGTTGCATTTCCTTTTTCTTTATGTAAATGTATATTATATGCATGTATTTTTTAAAACCCATATACACACAAATTTACAAACAAGGTTAGAACACACTGTATTCATACATATTTGTTTGGTCTTTTTTCTCTTAACTTCTATTATGGGCATTTGCTTCCCCCTTCCACATGCTCCTTCATCTCTGTGCTCATGTTCATTGCCCCAATTCCAGATCTTATTTCCTCTCTTCTGGTTCATGACAGTACCCTCCCGACTGGTAGTTTCTTGGTCCTTACCGCCTCACGTCCCTAATTCATCCTCAGTGCTGCAGTCAGGACCACTGTTCTATGACATGATACTAATCACCTCATGCCCCTGATTTAAAACTTTGATATCTTTCCTCTGCCCTCACCTTCACCTCCTTGTTCAGGCCCATCTTTCAGTCCTACCCAATTGCTTCCTTCATCCACATAGTCGGTGCTGTTGCGGCGCTTCTCAAAGTATGACCCACAGATCTGCTTCAGAACCACAGGGGAAATCTATTCAATATATTGGATTTTTCTTAGGTATATTACCATACCATACTTGGAATGATTGTTACCAAGCCTTACACATTTATCTGTCAGTTCTGAAAACTATGGATTTTTTTCTTCCCTTGTGACTATCTAACTCTACCTTAAAGTTAAAAATCATTAAGGAAACAGAAAAGTATTTCGCTTCTTGAATGTGTAATAATTGCGTAGTTCAAGTTTTACCCATTCTGCAAACATTTAAGATTCCAGCCATCCATCAGCCTGTAGTGACTTCTATTTAATTGTATTTCAAAGGCTTGTGGGGTGACAGTAGTAGCTGAAAAACTCATCTTATTGAAATAGCCACATCATTGCTAACAATAGTGCCAAGGGATCCATCAGAATTTGTTTCTAAGTCCTCAAGAAGAATGGCCTGTTGTTTTATAGATTTTCCTCCTTGGCCATTCCTTTCCTTAGTCATCCTTATGAAATTCTATGTCTGTCATAATAAAGTTTTTCTAGTGTTTTTTCTTTATTTTTTCATATTTGACCACAAAAGAAATACATGTTTATTTTAGAGAATTTTGGAAGAAAAATATACTATTTTTAAAAAGCCTTTAAAATGATAAATATCATTCAGAGATAACCACTTTGACATATAGTAGGAATGTATATAAATACAGGTAGGATTAGGTTGCATTTCCTTTTTCTTTATGTAAATGTATATTATATGCATGTATTTTTTAAAACCCATATACACACAAATTTACAAACAAGGTTAGAACACACTGTATTCATACATATTTGTTTGGTCTTTTTTCTCTTAACTTCTATTATGGGCATTTGCTTCCCCCTTCCACATGCTCCTTCATCTCTGTGCTCATGTTCATTGCCCCAATTCCAGATCTTATTTCCTCTCTTCTGGTTCATGACAGTACCCTCCCGACTGGTAGTTTCTTGGTCCTTACCGCCTCACGTCCCTAATTCATCCTCAGTGCTGCAGTCAGGACCACTGTTCTATGACATGATACTAATCACCTCATGCCCCTGATTTAAAACTTTGATATCTTTCCTCTGCCCTCACCTTCACCTCCTTGTTCAGGCCCATCTTTCAGTCCTACCCAATTGCTTCCTTCATCCACATAGTCGGTGCTGTTGCGGCGCTTCTCAAAGTATGACCCACAGATCTGCTTCAGAACCACAGGGGAACTCTGCAACAATGCAGTCTTGGTCACACTTTAGCTACCCAGGGCCTAAAACAAGGCATGGTTCACGGGAATCTGTGTTCTTCATCAGCTCTCCAAGTCATTTTTGAATGCCCTGAAGCATGGCAACTTCTCCTCTAAGACCATCTAATAGAATAAAACTAAAGTCAGGGCTGGCCTTGTGACCTGATGGTTAAGAAAGCTGATCCTACATAACTTAGCATGGCTTGGATCCTAGCCCCAGAAATTTGAAAAGCACACTAGGTGCATGTGTATGCCCCAAATCCCTATAGGATGGAAAAATGTGAAAGAAAGGATTATGCCATGGCCACACCCCTCTCTTCCTCTATCTGTGTCTCTCTATCTCTCTCTAGAAAACACATGGGCCTTTAGGCAATTGAAAAGAGAAAAAAATCCTAAAACTGACTGTTTTAAGGTTTTTCCTATCTACTACGCACTTCTTTCGATTTTCATTGCATTGCTCTGAGGTTCTTTATATTCTTATTCCACTTATTATCTAGATGAGGAAATGTACTGATGACCAAAGCCATCAAGAGATTTGTTCAATCAAAAAGACCTGGAGTCAAGTGTGCTCTTGCCAAACTAAAATTCGATGAGCTTTCCACTCTACATTACCAGCTCCCCACTTCTTTTGATAAGGAGAGCCATGATGTTACATACCCATGGTAATATGCCTGATCATCCTTTACGGCAGACGTGGTAGATGCCCTTACCATCCCCATCCCCCAGCGTTCACTTTCCTGTGCACATGCTCAGTCAGCACCGCACTGTAAGCACTCAGGCTTCTTTGCTTAACATCTTTCTCTAGACCTGAACGGGAGGCAAATTAGAGGTGCTAGAGAGTTAGTGCCCCAGGAGACCACAGATGGCAGACACAGGGTAGCTACTCCAGCGTCTTCATTGGGGTGGGGTGTGGGGACTCTGAGATGACTTGCTTCCTCCTGCAGGTCCCCAGCAGAGCTCAGAGAAATGTATTCATCCTACCTTCCCTTGTATCTCCTTTCTTCCTCCTCATCTCACACCCCAACCTCCCATGTTTCCTAGGATCATCTTTCAAGTGAACTACTTTAACTCAGATCCTTGTGCCAGGGTCTGCTTCACAGAATCCAGTTTAAGACAAAAACTCAGCTTAAACATGGCTTTTGAATTTCTAGTGACAAAAACACAGGTCACAACAATGATGGTAACAACAACAAAAATTAACGCTCACACACCAAGAAGCCCAGGTTGAGAGTTACCTTCCGATGTGACCAGCTGCACCCATGCAAAAAATGGCCTTTCTATGCCTTTCTCTGACTCTGGCTTTCACCCCTGCTCTCACCTCTTTCTGTTTTGCTTTCCTTTGTATGGATTTATTCTCAGGAATCAGAGTTGTGCTGAGCCATGCTGAAACCTGAGGTGAAAAGTGAGCTCTCTACATACTTGTTTTTATACATCGTTAATGGTTAAATTGTTTTCCAGAACTAGAATTATAAGATATTATTATTTGAAGAGGTTTTTGCTATAGGGTGTGTGCGCTCACCCGAAAGACAGAGAGAGACAGAAAGTGAGAAACCACCCCCAGGGGGGATGGCCACACTGCAATCCCTTCTCCTCCATTTTCCTCTGGGATCTTGGGCACGCACGCACATGAACCTGGTGTGAGTTTAAGTCACCGGGTTTGGGACTCGAACCGTGGTCGACTACATGGGAGTCCAGTGATATAGCCATTACGCTAACTGCTGGTCTCTAGAATTATAGGATATTATTGATGAGTGTGTTTTTGTTAAAATAAAATTGTAATAAATTCTGGTTTGGGTATAAATAAAAAAAATTATATTTAAAATCTTGTGAGTTTTAATACACCAATTTTTCCATTTTTAAAATGTTTCAACTACTTTAAAATTCAGTAAAAATTAGCTATTAATAAATAAATAAAAACATGTGTATGAGAGCCCACTTTTCCTTTAGCTTTAAGTTTCAATATGGCTCAGCATGACTTTGTCTATTTAAGATTTTACCATGGATTTTTATTAATTTTTATATTAGAAATGCAAGTTAAGCTGCTCTCTCTCTTTAAGGTTTGTTTGTTTTTCTCTTATTTTTTTGCCTAAGGCTAGGACCTCACTTGCCTCACTTTCGTCAGAGGCTATTTGTCAGTTTGTGACTGACAGAATACTGAAGGAACACTTCTCTAGCACTCTTTTATTAGAGCTGTTGTTAAGTATCACTAGGAGCTATTATTGCTCCTGTGTAGATCCCATTTCCAGCCCTTCAAGAAGATGATATACTGTAATCTGCTAATACCTAATATAGGAACACCACCACGACCCACAGCCCTCCTGGCAACACTCGGGATGAGGATACAGCAGCTTTGTAATGAGCAGGAAAAATAAAATCACATGTTCACTATATGAAACCTTTCCACTGTCTTTATTTGTCTTCCCATAGAATTCTGTATATTTTTAATAATCATTAACATCACATTGTACTGTATTTGGTTATTTAGACACTTCATTCCATTGATAAGTTGTGACCTCAAGTTTACGACTTGATGTCATGTGTTTGAGAACTAAATGAGCTAAGGTTAGCAGAGTGCTTAGCAGAATTCCTGAATACTCTCTTTAGTTCTTGGTCCTTGAGCATTGCATGGTGAGTAAACAAGTTGTTGTACAATGTGTTCTAACCAGTACCCACTCCTTTTGAGATGCATACTTTTCTACCTAGGGGCCAGAATTACTCACATGGTCATGTCCCCTCAAGACCTGACTGCTTATCGCCTCTTTATCTTTTGAACTCAGTATTCACCAGGCTTCTCAGAATACTCAGCACTGGGTCTATTAACAGAGATGATGATCAATACATTATTTAAGGCTATTTTCCCAGAAGACTTAGGCACGTCTTATCCATGGGTTTGCTCCTTGTACATCCACGACCACCAAGCACTCCAGTGTCCCAGGCTGCTCTCCTGGGACACAGGGAGAGAACAATCAAAGTCCTCTACAACACATCCTGCTAGTCATCTTCTTTCTCAATGACAGCTATATTTTCTAGAACTTGCCTTCTCTGGAGAACTCCTTTAGCTTTCTTCGATGTATAGTATTTTTATGTCCTAGCAGCTAACTATCAAAACTTGCATTTTTTTAAATGACATTTTACAATAAGATAAAAAATAGAAAATCTTTAGGGATAACTCTGACGAAAGATGGATTTGATCAATACACTGAAAATGAAACATTGCAGAGAGAATGAAAAAAAAAAACTAAATACATGGGGATATGCATTGTATTTGTGAATCAAAACATTCATTATGGTTGGAAGTCAATTCTCACCAAATTGATGTACAGGTTCAACATGATCCCTTTTAAAATCCCAGTGAGCCTGTCTGTAGAAGTTTAAAGCTGATCAAAAGCCCACATTGGAATGCAAAATACCTAGAATAGCTAAAAGTACTTTGAAGAAAGAACAAAGTTTTCTAACTTTGTGAATGCAATAGTTATTATAAAGCTACACTGATTGGGGCAGCATGTGTGTGGTACTGGCGTCGTGATAGATAAATTAATCAATGGAACAAAACAGAGAGTAGAAACATAGCTCCACACACATGTGATCAACTGATTTTCAATAAATATGAAAGACAATCCCTTGAGAAAGATATTCTATTCAATAATGGTGCTGGAACAATTAGAAATTCATGTGCAAAGACAAAATATAAATTTGTGTGCCTCATATATTAGGTCATCTGAAAAGTCATAATGCCTTTTTCTATGTTTTTTTTTTCCTATGCAAAAATATATTATGACTTTTCCGATGACCCAATAAAAGTTAACTTAAAATGGATCATAGACTACTACAATGTAGAACCTACAGCAATAAAATTTGTAGTAATGAAAAACATAGGTGATAATCTTTGTGACTAAGTTAAAGATGTCATAGATATACCACTGAAAGTAGAATCTGTGTAGTAAAAAATGATGTTGGACTTCATCAACTTTTTTTCCAATTTGGTTTCCTGAAATTTGTAGCTTCTTTTTTAAAAAAATTATTTAATTTTATTTATTATTATTATTATTATTATTATTACTTATTTTAAAACTTAACCAGAAAGAGATGTGAGAGAGAGGGAAAGTGAGAAAACGGGCTATCAGGTCCAGGACTTGAATTGCTGTTGGCCCGGTGGGAGTCCAGCACCTTAATCACCATGCCACATGCCACCCCAAACTTTATCAAAATTAAAAAGTTTTGGGGGCCAGGTGGTGGCTCAGTGATAACACAACTGGATGCACCTGGAAAAGGTCCTAGTATCTTATCCTGGGACCTCCTGCATACTCTGTGCATGTATACATGTGCTCATGATCAAGGCTGGCTGAGATGGCGGGTGGATGGAGATGTGAAGACCCTATTAGGGATGCCTGTCTCTATCTCTGTCTTTCTCTCTCATGGAAGAAATAAATAAACTTTGTTTAAAAATGAAAAACTTTCAATCTTTGTAAACCACCACTAAAAGAACCAAAAGCCAAATCACATACTGGGGAAAATATTTACATGTGAAAGACATGTTTTATATATGACTTGAATTCAGATAGGTATACAGTTGATTCTCATTATTCATGATAGGTATGTTCTATAAAGTCACGACAAACACTGAATTAGTAAATCCAAAATCATTACTGCTAGAGAAAATTCATGTTTGGTTCCTGTGAGCCTACAGCCATAGTATTTTCATTAATAAATCAAACATGACTTTGCTTTATATGTATTTCTGTTTACACACACACACACACACACACACACACACACATTCTTAATATACAATTGGTTCATTAATATTGAGCTCACTGAAAGCAACCTCTAACTCATGACTAGACGAAGCTTATCTGACACATACGTTTCCTTCATAGGGCACATTGCAGCTTTCTTGTGCTTAGCAATACTAGGCCCAAAGGCCATTTTAAATAGTGGCAAGACTGAAAAATACACAAGAACACACAAATACAAAAGATATGGTGCTAAATAGTCTGTGGAAAGCACATTTGTTGGGACAATGAGAGCTTAAACAGAAGGCAGAACATCATCTAGTTCGACCTCAGCTGCGAGGGAACTTTCATCACTGTATGCGTCTTTGTGAATAACCATGACACCTGTTCATTATGAAGGTACAAATGCATTTCAGCATGTAGGCAAATTTGTAAATAAAGAAACCATGAATAATAAGGAATATATACACATATATTTCTTCAAAAGGTTTGTGAAAAAAATTCATGGCTTTTACATTTTTTGCACCAAAATAAACTCATACTTTAATTCCATTTTTCCACAAACTTCTTGACACCTCCTTGAATGTGTGTGCCTGTATTAAATAATAAAGAAAAAAAAAACAACTTTAAAAACATGATTGCAAAATATCTGAATAGACAGTATACTAAAGAAGACAAGTAGATGGTAAATAATCATACAAGCCATTGTGTTTAACATTATTTATTAGAGAAACGTAAATTTAAATTATGAATATATACCAGTACATACGCATTAGAATAGCTAAGTTAAAAAGACCAACCTTATCAGCAAGGAAGTGAAAAGACATTCTATAGGATAGGAATAAAATTTGCAAATCATACAAGAGATAAGATGTAGAATATATTTTAAAAAAACTACTGCATGTGAACAACAAAAAGATGAACAATCCAACTATAAAGGTGGCCCAAGGACTTGAATAGACCTGTTTCCAAATAATAGGTACACGTTGCTAATAAGCCCTTGAAATGATGTTCAATGTCATTGTTCATCAGAGAAACACAATAAATTGTATTTATTTACATGGGCTATGACTAGAAAGCTATCATTATTTTTTTAATGGGAAATAGGAGTTTGAAAAGATGATGAGAAATGAGAAACCTTGTACATTGCTGGTAGAAATGTAAAATGGCTCAGTCACTGTGTAAAAAAGTTTGACAGTTTCTCAAACATTCAAACATGTAATGAGAACATGATTTAATAATTCAACTTCTAGGTATATATCCAAAAAGAACTGAAAACAAGTATTCAAACAAATATTCATACCCAAACATTCATAGTAACAGTATTCACAATATCCAAATGACACTAATGGATGAATGGATAAACAAAATGTATTATATGTACACAATAGAATAATAGGAAGAATATTATTCATATTATTATATAAAAAGAAAGAAGTACTGATAACTGCTACAAAGTGTACAAACCTCAAAAAATACTGCACTAATCAATAGAAGGCAGACATAAAAGATCATAGATTATTATTCCATTTCTATCAAGTAGCCAGAACTGGTAAATCCACAGAGACAGAAAGCAGATTAGTAGTTACCGGTGGCTGAAGGCAGGCAGGAACAAGGAGTGAGTGTCTCTGGGTACAGCATTTCATCGGAGGGTGATGAAAATGTCTTGCAACTCAGTAGAGTAGTTGTTGCACAACGCTGTGAATTTGCGAAATGCCACAGAACTATACCTTTTAAGATGGCTAGTTTTATTTTATGGGAGTTTTATTTCAACTGAGAAAAGAAGAGACTGGGCCAGTCAGTGGCATGGTGCTTAAGGTGCTGGATCCCACATGACTGACTGTGCGGTTTGAGTCTGAAACCCAGCAGCTTGAAAAACGTTCAGCAACCTAACTGCCATCTACTGCCCCTCCACTCCTAGGTTTTTAATTAAGAGAAAGGAAAGCATGGGATAGTCCTATAGGCTAGGGAGTAAGGAAACTGAATCCCACATAGCCGACTGGCATGTAACCGGACAGCTTACGAAATATACCAGGCACATGTGCATGGTGCCTCAAATTCCCACAGGATAGAGCAATGGAGGAGAGGGATTGCCATGTGATCATAACTCACTTGGGGGAGGGATGCTTTTTCCAGCTTCTTTTTCTTTCTTCTCTGTTAAGTGCACATGCTCTCTGGAAATTAAAAGAATAGCGAGAGGGGGGAGAAGGAGAGAGAGAGGTAGAGAGGGAGAGAAAGGGAAAATATATATTCATATAAAGGCCTACATCCAAATACTCACAGCAGATTTACCTGGAATAATCCAACACTAGAAACAGTTACCAGGTGACTGGGTAAACAAATTGTTTTATAGCCACGTAATGGAATACTACTTAGTAAACAAAATGGACGAACTATCAGTATATGCAATAATGTGGAAAAATCTCAAAATAGTTTTGCTGAGTGAAAGGAGGCAGATAAAAAAGAGAAAGTACCTCTGATTCCAATTACACATGTTTCTAAAAAGGCATACTAATCTACAGTATTGCAAGGGGAACCGTGGTTATCTAGGAGTATAGCAGTGGATTATAGAGGATGAAGGGAAGGAGGAATTAAAGGAGGCATGAAGAAACTTGGCAGGGGATGATGGCTGTGTTCACGTATTCCCCCCCCCCCCAAGTCACTTACTCACAGTTACTGTACGCATGTGCATACAATGCACCATAAACTGTATTCGGCACAAGAGATACAATTTCGCATGTGCACAGTAACGTTAAAATGAATTCAGAACTGAATTCCAACAGTTTAGAATTGTCATTACATAGCACACTGTTATTGGCCTTTTCTATACATATGATAAATAATTCTCAAAACTTTATGAGACAAGCACAATTATTCTACTCATCTTAACAGATGTAAGAACAGAGTATAGAAGAAAGTATTTTGCTTTTAAATTTATACTCTCATAGTGTGAAACAGGAGTTTTAACTTGTATTTCCTAGACACTATAGTCTGTGTTTTTGATATGTTCACTATTTTGATTGTGGCATTGGTTTCACGAGTGTATATATGTGTCAAAAGTCATCATATTGTGCACTTTAAATGTGTTGTTTGTTTTATGATAATTTAATCTCAATGAAACTTGCTTTTTAAAAATAAACAAACAAGCCCTCCACAGAACTTCTTTGGATGTTATGAAGCAAACTTATCTCTGCTTTTCAAAGTTTTACATACAACACATATCTTTTTAACACACTGATTTGTTAATTTAGTTCACTTTTCTTCCATTCATAGCCAGACTAAACACAAATGAAGTGTACTTTTTTTAAATATAGTGCTCAGGTAATTTCATAGAATAGACTAACTCAAACTGGAGATCACTGTTGTTTTTACTTATATAGTAAGAAAAGTCAGTCTCCTCTCTTTATCCGACTATTGTGCCCTCCAGTTTTATTACAAGGAACATTTTATAATCAAAGTAATTTTCATTTTTCCCTATAATTCTTTTAAAATCTGTTAAATTCATTGGTTCTCACAATTCTGAGAGAAGTTTAAAGCAGTAACCTTAAGTGGGTCCATAAACATTTACCAATCTACAGGAAGAAAAGTACAAAAACTGAGAATACGAATATAGAAACTGTTATAGCAATTTGAATGAGCAATTTTTATCTATTGAATCTTACAAGAGAAAATTGGGCTTTATTTTATGTCTGCTATTTTTTTCTATTCTTTTTCCTTCAGGTTACAATTTTTTTTTAAATGAGAGATAGATTACTTTTTATTTTACAGCATAGTTAAGTTGAATATTGGTTTAGAAAAACATTTATTGCTTCAAACAAAAAGATTATTGCTCTCTCTCTCTCTCTTTCTCTTTCTCTCTCTTTAATATACAGTTCTTCTAACTCCAAATAGAGAGGATATACTAACATGAAAAAGAGTAAGTAGTTTCAGAATAGTGTACACCATCGTGTGCAGGATCTGACATCAGACTGCTGAGATTTAATTTCTCCCTCTCCTTCTTGCTAATGGTGATTTTGGGAAACTACCTACTCTGTGCCCTTTTATTGTTACATAATAATGATATCAACATCATCATCATCAACCTGCCACCTAGAGTTTCTAAAAGTATGTGAAAATTGCTAACAAGAGTACCTGGCACACAGTAGGTGTTTAGCACAGAGGTTTTTGGTTAATATTTTTAAGCAATTGGTCAAATAAAGAGGATAATACAGTAACCCAGATTTTATATTGAAATATTTCAATTAATGCCAGCCAGTGGCATGCTGGCTAAGGCATCTGGATCCCACATGGCCAACTACATGGTTTGAGTCCCTACCCAGGGACTTGAAAACACATCATTGCATGAGCGAGTGTTGTCAAAAATCCCAAAAAGAGAATGGAAGAGAAGGTATTGAGGTGGGCATTCCCCCAGGGTGGTATTTTCTCACTTTCTCTCCACACACTGCTGGTGAATGCATGTCCCTTATAGCAACTTTTTCTTTTAAGTTCAATTATTAATACTTATTAGGAAATGACCTTCTAAAAGTGGGGAGTGGGAGCTGTGCCGTATCAGTCTTTGCAATCCCGGTATCTGCACCAATGTTTGGCATGTAGCTGGCATCTATATATGATGCTTGGAGTACCTGTCCCTCAGCGGTACCATGCTTGCCTCTTCTTGGCATCCAGCCTCAACTTCGGAAGTCTTGTCCTCAGAGATTTCTCTGGGGAACCCTCCTTCCCCAGTTAAAAGTAGTTCATAATTCTTCATCATTCTCTTGCCCATTGCCAGATTTATCTTCTTCACATCTCTCATGACTATCCCAAATTATCTTTTAAAAATTTATTTATTTATTTTAATAGACATAATCATCATACATATTTATGGGGTACAGTATGATTTTTTCAATACATGAATATAATGTATAATAAATAAGCCAGGATAATTAGCATTACCATCATCTCAAACATTTATGATTACTTTCTGCTGAGAACATTCAAAATCCTCTCTTTGAGCTATTCTGAAATATACAATAAATTACTGTTAACTACACTTATCTGCTGTGCTATAGACCACTAGAACTATTCCTCTTATCTAACTGACATTTTGTATTTGTTAACTAATATCTATCCCTCTCTTCCCCCAGCTTTCCCACCCTTTAGCAACCACAACTATACTCTCAACTTCTATGAAGTTACCTTTTTTTAGTTTCCACAGAGTGAGAACAAGCATTTTTTCCCTTTCTGTGCCTGGCTTATTTCACTTAACCTAATGTCCTCTAGGCTGGTCTATGATGATTCAAGTGACAGAATTTCATTCTTATAAACGGCTGAATAGTGTTCCATTATTCTATTACATTTTCATTATCCATTTGTCTGCTGATGGACTCCTAGCTAGATTTCATATCTTGACTACTGTGAATACTGTTGCAATAAAATTGGACTTCATATGTCTCTGCAACAGATTAATTTCCTTTATTTTAGATATATGCCTAGTGGGCTTGGTGGACCATGTGGCAGTTCTGTTTTTATTTTTTCAAGGAACTCCTATTCTGTTTTCCATATGGCTGTACCAATTTACATCCCTACCATCGTTTTGATTGTAGACAATCTAACCGGGGTGAGGTGATCTCTCACCCTGGTTTTGATTTGCATTTCCCCCGTGATTAGTGATGTTCAGCATTTTTAAATAAGCCTATTGGCCATTTGATCCCATCTTTATGTTAATTAGTTAATATGTTAATTCAGATCATTTGTCAATTTAAAAATGGAACTATTTATTTATTTATTTATTTATTTTTGCTGCTGAACTGTTTGAGTTTCTTGTATATTTTGGTTATTAATCCCTTTTCAAATGTATTGTTCATAAATATTTTTTGCGATTTTGTAGGCTTTTTACTCTCCCTTTTCTTGTGTTGTGCAGAAGCTTTTTGTTTGATATAGACCTATTTGCCTACCAAACTGTCTTTTATTTGTTTATTACTTTTTCTTCTCACTCATAAAACTTGTTTTATTTGCTGTATTATCACAACAGTGACAGCCAAGATGGTGTCAGAAACATAGTAGTTTCTGGTATTTTTTTTTTTTTTTTGAGAGGTTTTCGCTATAGGGCGCGTGCGCTCGCCAGACAGACAGAGAGAGACATAGAGACAGAAAGCGAGAAATCACCCCCCAGGGGGGATGGTCACGCCGCAATCCCTTCTCCTCCATTCTCCTCTCGGGATCTTGGGCACGCACGCACACGTGCCCGGCGTGAGTTTTAAGCCACCGGGTCCGGGACACGAACCGCGGTCGACTACGTGGGAATCCAGCGACATAGTCATTACGCTAACTGCTGGTTCCCGTTTCTGCTATTTTTTAAAAATTATTTATTCAATTTTATTTATTATTACTCTTATTATTTTTATTTGTGACAGAGCAGGTGTGCTCCCCAGAGAGACTGAGAAAGAGAGAGAGAGAAATAACACAAGCAACCAGGTCCAGAACTCAAACCATGGTTGGCCCTGTGGGAGTCTAGCACCCTAACCACAAAACCACCTGCTGGCGACATTTTTTTTTTCCAATTGTATTTTAAGAAAGTATCAGTTCACACTGAGTGAAATAAAATAAAAAGTAAAACATAAAACAAGTCTTCCACCACAGATAATTTGAGAGACACTGTGGTTATATGTGTGTGGTTTTACAATGTTTATATTTTTCTTTCCTCCATGAGTGAGAGAGACAGAGCACCCCCCAAAGGGTTCTTAACCCCATAATTCAGCCCCACCTTTACCAGTCCCACATCATGGGCACATCCACACATGGCATACTCAGGGAAGTCTCCAGACAATAGGGAGAACCTCTCAGAGCACTGTGTCATCACTATGTAACTTTCCAGTTCCTAAAGACCTTGGCTCAGTGGGGTTTAGTTACTGCTTCTGCACATGTATAGAGAATCACAGAGATGTCGATGACTTGCCCAAAGGTTGACGAGTGGTTATATCATAGGACCTGCATAAAACCTAGGTCCGTGGAGTCCTTATTTTTTGTTGTATAGTCTCCTTCTGCTGCTGAAGTCCCTGCCTTTAGCAGGGTGATACATTAACTTCTCAGATTGCATAGATGTGTGAGTTTTTAAACTTTTTGATTGCAGATGACCAGCAATGCACTGCCTATTCTGAATGTGTCCCAATACCTGTGCAAGAGCTGACACCCTACAAAGTTGTGCTGAACAGTGGAGGCTTTATCTCTGACTCTGAACAAGGCCAGGATTTCCATTAGTGCTGGATTTGCCTTGCAAAATAAACATGCTTATTTGGTTTTAATATATTAGACTTTGCTATTCAGAACTAGATTAAATTGTCAGTCATCTCCCCCATATTTCATATTGTTTCCTCTGGGCAGGGGCATGTGTGATGTTACACATGTCTTGCCAATAAAAAAGCCCTCTGGATTGAAATCTGTTCAGGACATATAGCAAGATGTCAAATTAATTGTACCGAAATAATGAGTTAGCACCAAATGCTAATTAAATATTGATGAAAGTCATACTTTCAATTATCTTCATTATGGCACCATGTTTTATGTTGGCATTAAATGCTTGCACTACGGATACGTCTGGTAATTAGCTGTGCACTATAAAAAAAAAGCCCAAGTTATTGCCCTCCATATTAAAAGCTCTTAGAAACCACTTGGAAAATAGAAACTCTGAAAAGAGGTAGTCCTTTTTTTTTTGAATATGATTGAAATCTTATGAATTCAATATTTCCTGTTTGTAATATTGCATACTCCTTTATTTACTTAGTGATTTTAAATGAATGGATTGGAAGTCGTAAGGCCACTAAATTTCCTGGTAAGCTCTGCTGATTCATGGCTTTTTCTTCTAAGGTTAGCTTTTGGCGTCTTCTTCAGCACCTGTACTCCCTCCTCTCTTTTGCCTGCCTGCAGGCAAAGTGGCTGTCTCAGGCAAATAAGATCATTATTATCATCTGTTGAGTTGTGATTAAGATGCTTCTCAGAGCTCAGTTCCTGCACCACCGTCATTAGAATCACCCAGGTTACTACGTGATGTGTAGATTCCCAGGCCCTCCTCCAGGAGGAAGCTGGGAATGTACTTAATCAGTACATAACTCAGCGTTTTCAACCCTGGCTGCATATTAGATCTGACCTGAAGACTTTTAAAATAATACCGATTGGTCTTAAATAGGTCCACAGTGCATATGTGTGTGTGTTACACCACACACGTCACACATGCACACATACATACATCACATACACATTCTTAGATGGAATTACTAAAAAGTTCCCTTAACCTTCATGTAGCAATGTTATTCAATCGATGAAACTTGCAGGCATTATGCTAAATGAAATAAGCCAGGCACAGAGAGAAATATTGAGTTGTCAGAAAAGCCATGATGTATTTTTTTCTTTTTGTCTGTGCAAAGATGCATTGTGACTTTTCTGACAACTTAGTACTTCATGATTCTACTTATATGAAGGATCTAGGGACCAGCAGTTAGAGTAATGGCTTTGTCGCTGGACTCGCATGTAGATGATTGCGGTTCGTGTCCCAGACCCGGTGGCTTAAAACTCACGCCGGCCGCATGTGTGTGCGTACCCAAGATCCTGAGAGGAGAATGGAGGAGAAGGGATTGTGGGGTGGCCATGCCCCCATGGGGTGATTTCTTGCTTTCTGTCTTTCTGTCTGTCTCTCTCTGTCTGGCGAGCACACACGCCCTATAGCAAAAACCTCTTCAAAAAAATTAAAAAGAATTTAAAAAAGGATCTAGAGTAGTCAAAAATGATAGTAGAATAATGGTTGCTGGAGATTAGGAGAAGGAAATGGGGAGGTTTGTTTGGATGTATGTAGAGTTCCAATTTGATGAAATGAGTTCTAGATGAAAAGAATTAGGGATGTGGGTGATGTGGGGGCTATGCAACATTATGAATGCATTTTATACCATTGGACTTACACTTAAAAAATTAAGATGGTAAATTTTATGATATGGGTTGTAACACAATTCAAAAGATTGGAAAAATCAAAGCCAAACACTATATGTGGACTTTGCTATTCTTTCTGCTTGGAAGGTTCTTCCCTCAGAAAGCCCTATGGTACATTCTTTCATCTCATTCAGATCTCAACTCGATAGCACCTTCTCAGTGAAGCCTTCCCTGATCTTTCTGTTTAAAATTGAAACTCCTTTTGCCTCTTCCTTACTTTATATTTCTTTTTGTTTGTTTGTTTTGGAGAGGTTTTTGCTATAGGGCGCGAGTGCTCACCAGAAAGACAGAGAGAGGGAGAAAGTGAGAAAGTGAGAAATCACGCCAGGGTGATTTCCCCCTGGGGGAATGTAATTTCTTGCTTTCTGTATCTCTGTCTGTCTCTGTCTCTCTGGTGAGTCCAAGTGTCCTCTAGCAAAAAATCTCTCTCTCTCAAAAAAAGTATTGTTAAAAGTTTTCAAAGCTGGGAACCAGCAGTTAGCGTAATGGCTATGTTGCTGGACTCCCACATAGTCGACCGCGGTTTGCGTCTTGGACCCGGTGGCTTAAAACTCATGCCGGGCGCGTGTGCGTGCGTGCCCAAGATCCCGAGAAGAGAATGGAGGAGAAGTAATTGTGGCGTGACCATCCTCCCTGGGGGGTGATTTCTCGCTTTCTGTCTCTATGTCTCTTTCTGTCTGTCTGGCAAGCGCACGCGCCCTATTGCAAAAAAATCTCTTCAAAAAAAAAAAAAGTTTTCAAAGCTTAATTTAGAAAAAAATTTATTTCAAGAGAGCAAGAGAGAGAACCAAAGTGATAATTAGAGAGGGAGAGAGGTACTCACAAGAGGTTCTCATCATGCCAAGATTCCCTCTCCCTCCTTCCATTCAGCCAAAATAATGAGTGTGTGCATGTATGTGCCTAGTATGTTATAGGTTGACCCAGGATCTGAACCCCAGTCATCCATGTAACTACAGAATCACGGAGCAGCACCCTATTTACTGACTGTACCACCTGGCTAGGAATTTCACAGTAAGTATACAAGTTGGTGTTACTATCTTATTGTAGAAATAATCTCAGAACTTTTAAATGTAGTCATGTGGTAGAGTATGGGTTTAAACTCAGTTGTGTCCAGCTCCAAATCTCTGCTTTCTTCATCATGATTTTGTGTCTTGGTCTTCTAATTGTAGCTGATTTTGGCTGACACTCAGATCCCCAGGTAGATTAGCTGACCAAGCACATGGTCTGTGAGATGGCCAAAGGTGCCTGCAATGTTCCTAGCACCTCAGAGACTTTTAATTTCAAGTAGGCCCAGATATCTTTTTATCTAATAGCACAACTGGGCAAGTGGCCCTGAAGTGCAGAATTCAATATGGGATGAGAAAAGAGGCAGAACTTGTTCTCAGTGAGAATAGTGACCAAGCAATCATCTTTCCCGGAGATTGTTCATCTAGATGGAGTTATGACTGAAAGAAGGGAGTGTATTAGAACAGTTTTCAAGAAGGCATTTGAGTTCTTTGAGGATCCAGAACTTTGCGTCACCACAAGTGTCTATCAGGTGGCACGTAAACTGAAGTTGTCCCTTCTGGCTATGAGATGATTTCTATCCAGCTCTGAATGAAGGTGCTTGCTTGAGACAGTCCATGTTTCCTCCAAATGGCAAGGGGCTGTATCACATGCAAAACAAATGGATCAGAATGCAATGGAAACAAACACAAAACCAAAAACAAAACCCTATCTTGTTTTTTCCCCTGCCCCCACCTCCTGCCCCTATCTTGTTATGAGACTTCTCCTAAATTAGCCACCTGAAGAGAAACGTTGGGACCGGCAGGTTGTTGAGGTGGTGGTTGGAGGTTGAGGTGCTGGACAGGCACATGGCCAACTGCAGCTTGAATTCCAGACCTGGTGGCTTGCTTTCTCACTTCCTTCTCACTTCCTTCTCCATCTCTCTCTTCGGTGAGTGCATGTGTCTATAGCAATTTTTAAAAAATTAAAATAAATAATTCTTTTAAAAAGATAAATATGATGGACAATTACTCTGTAGAAAAATAAGTTGCAGGTTAATTCAGAAGTGTTGAGATTAGGGACAGACTTCATTTAGGGAAATCAGACTAATAGATAAGAGGTCTTTGCAATTTAAGTCTCCAAATTTCTCTTACACTCAGACATCTCAAAGCCAGAAATTTCACTTTGGATGTTTATTCTTCTAGCGTTCTGAAAGCTTCCACTCTTAAACTACTCACCTGTTTGATGGCAGAAACAATATGGGATGACAAGGTATCAGACAGACTGAGATAGAGTAGCTTACTCAAGCCCAGCTGTGGTGACATGCCTTCTTGAGAAGCTGCGCACCATAGTCTGGAATTACATGAGAAGCTTGGGTTC
Source organism: Tupaia belangeri chinensis (assembly GCF_000334495.1). Classification (NCBI taxonomy): domain Eukaryota; kingdom Metazoa; phylum Chordata; class Mammalia; order Scandentia; family Tupaiidae; genus Tupaia; species Tupaia belangeri. The sequence continues at coordinate 721,560 of NW_006199230.1, forward strand.
ACTTACCAACCCAACCTTAAGACTAGGCATAGTGGCATGTGCCTGCAACCCCAGTGACTCAGGGAAGCTGAGGCAGGAAGAATCCTAGTTTGAACTTGACCTGGGGAATATAGCAAGACCCAGTCTGTCTGAAAGAGCTGTGAGTGGTGCATGCACCTGTAGTGCCAGCTGGAAGGCCTAAGTAAGAGGATCATGGGATGGCCAAACCCTGGCTTTTATATTATATTTTTATATAGTATTATATTTTAATTTATTTTGGTATAGGGCATGTACACTTGCCTATACCAGAGATAAGGGAATGGGGAAGTGAGAAAGCACCTCCCATGCCACAATCCCCTGTCTTCTCAGCATTTTGTGCATACATATACACATTCAGTTGTTTTTCAAGCCACTGGATCCCGGACTCAAACAGTAGAGTTGGTCAATTGTGATTCAGCCACCTTAACCACCAAGCCATTGGCTGACCCAAACCCCTGTCTTAAAGAAAGTGGTGGAGGGAGAGAAGCTGAGTGGTCCTTCAAAAGTTATTCAGGTTTCTTGTGCCTTGGTTTATTTATAAAAGTGAAAAAAAGAGTTGAGTTATGTGAACGTTAGGGGTGACATAGAGAATGGGGGTGTATTGGACACACGCACATTGGGCAATAGCTGCTGTGATTCTTGTTATCTGAGGGAAGCCATGAGAATTTGTGGACAGAAGTGTAAAAATAAGGAACTTTCACTCAGAGGAATTCAGACTCAGGAAATTTTTCTCCATTTAAGTGATACGTCCAGGTGAATAATTGCTGCCCAGATAAGTAGACCATTTAGAGGTGCGTTGTGCAATTCTAAAATGCAGCCCTTGGCTAGCCTAGCACACAGTGGTGACCTATGCAATGTGATAAAGTCCTGCAGAAGAGGTGTCTTCCATAAAATATCTCCTCTTCATTTTTTATTAGTGATCCTCCCCTGCCCCCACCTCCCGCCCCAAGGGACAGCTAACATGCATCTTCTTTAAAATGTGAATACACTTATGTGCTGGCCATTGGACCATTTGTTTTCAGATCTATTCTTTTCCATATAAAACAAGGTCAGGGGCCCACTGAGACAACTTGGCATAGAGTGGTGTAAGCAACATGGGCTTGCATTCTGGATGCCCAAGGCACATCTGGTGAATCCTGATTCTGCCACTTGTTGGCTGTCATCTTGTACAAGTTATTCAACTTCTCTGAGTGTCAGTTTCTTCATTTGTAAAATGGAAGTAATAAAGTCCACTTCTAAGGTTGTTAGGAGCACAGAATTAATGTACAAACATGCTGACACTGCGGCTGGTCTCCAGTAAGACTCCATGTAAGGAGGCTGCTATGGCATAACTTGTCAGCTCATGGAAGGTCCTGGCAGAGATTCAATAAGTGCTCCATAAATGTCATTTAAACAAGCAAATTTGATCCTAAGCTGTTTTATATTTATTCTTTGTGTTGAAGTAGAAATAAAAGAAAAATGGAGCATTGGAGAGTTGATTCCGTTAACGCTTCTGGCTTTGGGCATAGACTAAAGCTCTTGCCACTTGTCACTTCCCTTATTCTTTTCACTTCTCTACCCAATCCTCCAGAGGCTTCTTTTTCTTTTTCCTCTCTCTTTTTCCTCCTTCCTTTCTTCCTTCCTTCCTTCCTCCCTTCCTTCCTTCCTTCCTTCTCTCTCTCTTTTTCTTTCTCTCTCTCTCCTTTTCTTTCTTCTTTCTTTCTCTTTCTAATCTTTCCTTCCTTCCTTTCTTCCTTTCTTCCTTCCTTCCTTCCTCCCTTCCTTCCTTCCTTCCTTCCTTCCTTCCTTCCTTCCTTCCTTCCTTCCTTCCTTCCTTCCACCTTTTCTTTCTTTCTTTCTTTCTTTCTTTCTTTCTTTCTTTCTTTCTTTCTTTCTTTCTTTCTTTCTTCCTTCCTTCCTTCCTTCCTTCCTTCCTTCCTTCCTTCCTTCCTTCCTTCCTTCTTTCCTTCCTTCCTTCCTGCTTTCTCTTTAATTTCCTTTCTTCTTTTCTTTCCTTATTCTTTCTTCCCTATAATTTCTCTCTTCTTCCTTCTCTCTTTCTTTCTTGTAATTTGCCAGAGAGACTCAGAGAAAGAGAAAGTGAGAAAGCACAGACGGTTCCACCGTGGAGATGATCATGCCACAATCCCCTCTCCACCATTTCTCTTCTAGGTTTTGGGCACACAAGTATTATGCCAGGCGTGTTTTTCAAGCTGCTGTATCTGGGACTCTAACCCTGCAGTCAGCCTTGTGGAATCCAGCTACCTTAAGCACCACACCACCAGGTGGCCTGAGGCTTCCATTTCACTCAGAATAAAATCCCAAAGTCCTCACCATGACCTGCAAGCCTATGCATCATATAGCCCTGGCCACTTCTTTAGCATAAGCTTCTACCACATTTCACTTGCTCGTGAGTTCCAACCGCATTGGTGCTATTCCTGAAACAAACCAAGCAAAAGCACCTCAGGGTCTTTCCAAGTTGTAGTACCCTCTGCTTGAACCACTGCTCTTCATTCCCATTTTTCTGGATGGCTTCCTCACTCGAGTCTGTATTTAGCTGGGAGGTGGTGTGATGGTTAAAGATTCCTAAGTGGTTGGGACTAGCAGCTGGCATAAAGGCTATGTCACTGGACTCCCATGTAGTCGACCGCAGTTTGAGTCCCAGACCCGGTGGCTTAAACTCAGCTGGGCGCGTATGCGTGTGTGCCTAAGAACTTGAGAAGAGAATGAAGGAGAAGGGATTGCGGCATGGCTATCCCTCTAGTGGGTGACTTCTAGCTCTCTGTCTTTCTCTGTCTCTCTCTGTCTTTCTGGCGAGCAGATGCACCTGATAGCAAAAACCTCTAAAAAAAAATAATAGTAATTCCCACATGGTCAACCACAGTTCAAGTCCTGGACCTGGTGGCTTGCTTTCTCATTTCTCCTCTCTCTCTCCCTGGTGAGTACATGTGTTTTATAGCAAGTTAAATAATAATAATAATAAATAAAATTAAATCAATAATTGTAAAAAATGTAAATAAATATCATCTTCACAGAGAAGCCTTTCTCTCTTTCTCTCTCTGTCTCTTTCTGGTCAAATTAAAAAAAAATAAAAATAAATTAAATAAAATAATTTTTTAAAAAAGAAAGAAAACTCTGTGAAAGCAGGGACTTTGTGGATTCACTCATGTATTTAAAAAGGTCCTCAACACTAAAGAGGCAACCAATAAATATACTTGAATGAAGTAATGAATGACGATAAGTAAAAAGGGAAAGGAAACGGACATTGTGGAACACTTACTATTTGCTGAGCTATGTGTCAGGCTTCTTAACCACTATGTAGAATACTTATGTTTTCACCAGTCCCACATGAGCTCAAGACTAACAGAATGTGTCTAGGGGTCAGTTGCTGGCACAGTGGTAACATAACTACATGAGAAAGGTCGTGTATCCACATGGAAAAGGCTCTGGTTTGCATCTATGGACCTCCTGAGCAGGCCAGGTATGTGTGTCCATGATCCAGACTAGCTGAGACTGGGGGTAGATTGAGGCATCAAGACCTTATTTAGGGTGTGCTCTCTCTCTCTCATCTCTATTTCTGTCTCATGAAAGGGATAAGTTAGTAAACTTAGAAAGAAGAAGTACTTAGCACTGTAGAGAAAATCATAATCATGATCTTCCCCTTCCAGTGTAGCCTAACTCGGTCAGTGGCAGAATCACCGTCCCGGGTGCTCAGAGTGGGAGTGCAGGAGTCTCCTTACGTGCATGTTCCTCCTTCACTGTCTATTTCCAATCCATCACGAAGTCTTATTGATTTTGCCTCCCAAATATCTCTGAAGTCTATTTGCTTCTCTCCATCTTTATTAATACTCTAGTCCAAGGACTCATTATTTTTCACTTGGATCTTGTAATAGCTTCCTAATTGACTCCTTTTCCCCATGACTGTCCCTCTAATAATGCATTATTTTCACAGAAACCTGAGCAATCATTACAAAATGCAGAACTGATTATGCCCTTTTTCCCTCCCTTACTTAAATATTTCAATAATTACCCCTTGTTCTTAGCATAACATGAGGTCCTGCATTTGGCCCACTGGGCTCTGTACCAATTGCCCTTACCGCCTGTCTACTGATTTCCACTCTGCTCATCCTGTGCTGGTCACACTGGCCTTGTCCTGTGTTTCTAAATACTCCAGGCACCTGCCCAGTTCAACCTACACATTCTCATCATCCTCTCCCTTGTCCCCCAGCTTCAGTTAGCTAATTTCAGCCTAATTATGTTTTAAAGTTTTTTCCTGATCCCACGAATTAGGCTGATGTGAACCATCACAGAACACGTAGTTTCACCTTCAGGAAATTTATCACAATTATAACCAAAGAATTGTGAAATTTGCCTCTTTCCTACTAAGTTACAAGCTCCTTGAGGTAGCATCCTCTACGCCTACCTTATGGCTATGTTTGCAGCACTTAGTCTAGGGTCATACATAAAAGGACTTGGTAAACAGTGTTGAATTAATAAATGTGACCCCATTTCAAATGGTGAACATGATTGGGCGAGATAATGGCTTTGAATCTAGTATACCTGACTCCCGACTACACCAAGTTTCTTTCCAAAAGTTCCCAAATCACAAACCTGACAGAAAACCAAGGAGAAATGGAGAACTGGAAGTTCCAGCAGTTGGTGAAGTCCTGGAATCAACTACCTTGGGGCCAGCCTCAGGCGAGATCCACTGAGGTGCTGTGTTCTCCCTTCTCACCACTTACCTCTGTTACTAGTTCAGGTTCTCATAGTTGGAGTTCACTTTTGGTTTTTCACTTCTCTCAACTTCTGAAGCCCAAACAGAGTATTACCTTTCAGGAGGCAAACTGCTTTACATGGAGTCATTAAGATAAGGAAAGTGAGGGACCAGCAGTTAGCATAATGGCTATGTCGCTGGACTCCCATGTAGTAGACTGTGGTTCAAGTTGTGGACCTGGTGACTTAAACTCACAGCAGGTGCGTGTGCGTGCATGCCCAAGATCACAAGAGGAAAATGGAGGAGAAGGGATTGTGGTGTGGCCATCCCCCTGCGGGGGGGTGGGGTGGGGTGGGGGTGATTTCTCGCTTTCTATCTCTCCGTCTCTGTCTTTCTGGTGAGCACACATGTCCTATAGAAAAAAAAAAAAAAAAGCAAAGTGAAAGTTTAAAGCTTAATTGGTGGAGAGTGACAAGGAAGGTATGCCTGTATATCCGAAAATGACATGTGTGAAAGGAAAGTGTATGTGTGGTGATGGGAGCAGCTGAGATAGCACCAGGCTGCTGAAGAGCAGCTACAATCACTCATTCATTCATTTGAGCCCTGATAGACCTACATTGTGGGCATTAACTTAGCATGAAATATGAAATTGGTGGTGGTGGGGGGGAAATATCTACCACTGTCCTCATTGATCTTACATATTAATATGCTAGAAACAACAAACATAATAATTTAAAATATAACATTAGGTGATAGGGCCAGTCCTGTAGCCAGGTGGTTAAGGTCTGAAAAACCTGCCAGGTCCATATGTGTGCATGCACCAGATCCTGACAGGCTAGAAATGGAAAAGAAGTGATTGTGGCCTGACCATGGCCCACTGGAGAGTGTTTTTTCCCCTCCTCTCACTTTCTTTTTCTCTGTCTCTCTATGGCAGACACAAGCAACTTCTTACAAAATTAAAAATAATAATAATTTAAAAAGCAAATACACAACAATAACAAAAAGGTGATGTTTGAAGAAAAACATGATCAATAAGTTTCAAAGTAAAGCTCTATTGTTTTATTAAGTCATTAGAGAAGGCCTCTCAGAGGAGGTGGCATTTAAGTGAAGATTGCGTGAAGCAGGCCATATGAAGACAAAAAGTTTTCAAGCAGAGGAATTGAATGACATAGAAGTTTGTTCATACTTTCATTAAGAGAAGCCAAATGCTTTAAAAAAAAATACCACCTACCCACCCACAAATAAAATTCAGTAGCTTAATATCAAAAAAGTTTAACTCTTGCTCATAGCAGAGACTAGTATGCTTAATGAAGTGCTTCTATACATTGGCCTCGGACTTCCAGGAGTCTTCCCTCTGGTGTCTCTGTCAACCTCTAGGGTCGCAAGCCTTCTGCCAGATATTCCGTTTTCCATTGGCAGATGAAGGGAATGGATCATGTGGAAGGTTTTTGCAGGTAAGGTCTACGATTGGCAATTATCAGTTATTTCTTTTATTTCATTAGCCAGAACGAACAGCAAGGTCATTTCTAACAGCAAGGGTGGCTGGAAAATACAACTTTGCTGTGTGTACCCGAGAAAAAGGATCCAAGTTTGATAAATAGCTAGCCAACCTTCTTGGTACATAAGGAATCTACCAAAGGGAAGAATGATTGTTGGTGATTAAAGGGTAAATTTGAGGGGCCAGCAGGTGATTTCTCGCTTTCTTGCCATGGTGGTTAAGGCAATGGACTCCCACATGGCCAACCATGGTTTGAGTCCTAGACCCAGTGACTTGAAAATCATGTCAGGTACATGTGCACGTGTGCCCAAATCCTGAGAGGAGAATGAATTGTGGTGTAGCCATTCCCTTGTAAATAATTTCTTACTTTCCCTTTCGCATGTACCTCATGACAAAACAAACAAACAAACAAAAACAAAAACACACAAATGGTGAATTTTAGATTCAGGCAAATTCTAGACTTTGGGTCATGATAGGACTTTGCATAATTTTTGTAAATATATTGAGATGTCACTGAAGGATTATAAACAAAGGAGTGCTATGCTCAAGTTTAAATTTTAAAAAACAACTTGAAAGATCTGTGAAGACTATACAGTGGGGGACAGGTAATAATTCATGAAAGAGATAATGAGTAGGTCATAGCTATGGTAAAGCACTGAGATGAAAAATATTTTGGTAGAAAAAGCCAATAGAAGTTTATTGTTAAATCGGGCTGGCAGGTGGTATGTGTGGTAGTTAAAAGCGCTGGACTCCCACATGGCTGACCACGGTTTGAGTCCTGGACTTGGTGGCTTGCTTTCTCACTTTCCCTCTCTCTCTCTCTCTCTGTCTGATCAAACTGGAAAATAATAATAAATAAAGTTAAATAAAGTCATTCTTAAGAAAAAAGGTCATGTTCAATACATTTGTATGCTTTAAAAAAAGAAGTTCATTGTTAAATTAGATATGGAAAATGAAAGAGAAATAAATAAAATTTCTCACTTGTTTGAGAAATTTGTTTGTTCTGAGAAACTACATAATAGTTGTGTCACTTACTGAGATGTTGAGGATTAGAGAAAGTCAACAGACAGACAAGAATTCTTTTCTAGATGCTAAGTTTGTAAAGTTTGAATGGTCAAAGAAGATATCAGTGGGCCATTGGAGATGGGGAACTCAGGATGGGATGAAAGGAGATTTGGGGCCTGGAGATGTGCAATGGGATTATCAGTGTGTTGATACATGAAATGAAGAGAACTCATGAGATCACCTTGTGTCAGCAGAAAGGAGAACAATGTTGAGAACTATTCAAAGAGTATTCAAATAGCTAAAGCTAATCATGGACTCAGAAATAGAAAGTTCCAAGATGGGGTCTCTTTACTTGCGGCAGCAGTGCGAGACCAGAATTCGAGCTGTGTCTGTGGTAGTCATGGAGAACAGGCATTTGGCGAGTTTCTTCCACTCTGTGACCGAATATTGGTTGAAAGAAGTGCTGCTGAAACAGTAACCAAAGGAGGCATTATGCTTCCAGAAAAATCTCAAGAAAAAGTATTACAAACAACAGTAGTAGCTGCTCAATCTGGCTCTAAAGGAAAGGGTAGAGAGATTCAACTAGTTAGTGTGAAAGTCAGAGATAAAGTTGTTCTTTCAGAATATGGAGGCACCAAAGTAGTTCTAGATGACAAAGACTACTTCCTATTTAGAGATGGTTGACATTCTTGGAAAGTATGTAGACTGAAATAAATCACTACTGAAATGGCATCACACAAAGCTGCCCATTCCATTGAAGTTGTGAAGTCTTTCATCAAGTAAATAATTTCCATGTTTCTCTTTTATAATAAACTAGTGATATCTAACAACTACAAAAGAATTCCAAGATGTTATTCAGTCCAGCCTTCTTCTTTTTTCAGTGAAGAAACTAAAACCAGAAAGGAAAGTTGCTAATGCAAGGTCACACAATTTATGCTGGCAGAATCAGGCAACAACCCAGATCATTAGGCTGCTTGCCCACTGCTCCTTCATCTATCTTATATCAAAATAACAATTCCTGGGGTAAAGGACAAGAAAGTATTAATGGGATATGAAAAAAAGAGGTAAACAAGCCGTCCTGGATAATCGGTTGGGCCCTCCTTATCTCGTCTTCATCCTTGTAACTGGTGTAGGACATGAACTATGGCATGGGATATTAGATGACTGTTTCAGCTATGGGAGACTGGGACAGTACTGCAGGATCATTATAAGAAACATATTTCAGATTAAATGGGGGAGAATATATTGAGCTGTTGAAAGAAAAAGAAAGGAAAATTGCATCCATTGTCTTCACATTATGAAGCAAAAACGAATCTGTTTTTGCCCTTGTCCAAAGGCTCTGGGTTTGGGGGTGTGGATGGGGAGGGTATGTTTTTAAGATGAGGCTATGAACATTGAAAGGTTGTATTATTTTTATTTAACTTGACTATCCAATAGAAACAAAAGCAGGGAGAAGACAGAAAACTTGACACTTGGAAGGGATGCTTATGTTTATTAACAAGAATGTCAAGAAACCAGCCCACTCATACACTGAGTATCGGCCTGAGCAGGATGAATTGGTATAATCTTTCTAGAGGACAATTTATGTTTTAATAGTTTTGGCCTTTGAGCCATTAATTCTACCTTCATGAATTTATGCTAATAGAGAGGTAAAGAAAGTACTTATACACAAAAATGATTATCTCAGTATTATTTACAACAGCAAAACATTGGAAATAACATCTTTGCCTAACTCATAAAATTAAGTGGCATTTTCATGGGGTAAAACACTTCATCACAGAGACTGGGAAGATTTTAAATATAGTGTTTTAGCACACCATTAAATAAGATGGGGAAATGTTCACATTTTATTGTTGTAATACACAGTTGACTGCTTTTCCAGGCTGAATATGTACCTACTGCCAAAGTAGGCTGATCTTCCACTTCAGAAATTCAGTCCTTCTGTTAGAGAATCCTGGGAGTCTGGGAGAATAGGCTCCACTTCTCTGAACTTTTACCTTCCAGCTCCAGGGTGGGCTCTGATAGGATTATGCTCCTTAGCTCACATGCTTCCTCACAAGTGAGGGGCACTTCTGTCTGATGACTGAAGAGATGGTGTGTCTTGATTCCTGGCTGGATGGAGTGGTATACAGGTAAAAACCTCAAAATGGCTACATGAAGCTGAGAGTGATACAACCCGTGTGAAGGGTAGAGGGGATCAAAGTGCAAAGAAAGAGAACTAGATTCCAAAAAAACTACTTTGGAAGTTTTCTATTACATGAATTAAGAGGTTTCTTTGATGGTTTAAACCAGTCTGAATTAAAATTATGATTACTTACATATGAAAACAAGAAGCTGATACAATTAAGAGAAAATTGCAGTAAATAACAACAAATAACACTGCAAACATTCGATTGATTCTCTGCTTTTGTACATGATGTATTCCTTTGATTATTACTATTAATATGATCACTTATGCCAGTGTGTGCATAAGCATGAGAGATGAGAGAGCGGGAGAGAGAAAGAGAGAGAGAGAGAGAACCTCCAACGAGTCCTGGTCATGATACAGTCCTATTTCCTCTAGTTCTCTATCCTGTTAGGAGATGCCTGCAGGCCCAGTGTAAAGCCAATGGGATCAGGACTAGAACCTTGGTCTCCCCAGTCAACCACGTGCTTTATCTGAACCACACCTAACCCCTGTGCTATAGGCTGACCCTCAAAATGTTTTTAAAAGTCAAATAATAAGGAAAGAGAAGAAATGAACTTAAGTGGGAAGTTTTCATATAAGTTAATAAAGAGAAGTGCAGAGGAAAGTTGTGAAGACAGGGGTGGGAGTGTTTTGAATCCTCTGGTAGAAGCAGCATGGTGGACATAAAAGCCTAAAACAGAAGCACAGTGACTGAAAGGGCATGCCTGGTGGAGAGGAGATCAGGTGGGCCTGGGGAAATCAAGAGGGCCAGACCACACGGACATTGCCTTTTAAGTCAATTAAGGCATTATGTCCTTCTTCTGAGAGCAATGACAAGGCAATAAACAAAGGTTTGAAATAAGGAGTTAGGGTATTAATGGTTGATTGGGAGGGTATGGAGAGAGGATCAAGTTTTTATCTTTTTTTTTTTTTTGAGAGAGAGATTTTTGCTATAGGGCGTGTGTACTCAGTGGAGAGACAGATAGAGACAGAGAGACAGAAAGTGGGAAATCACGTGCCAGGTGGGACAGCCACATCACATTCTCTTCTCCTCCATTCTCCTGGGATTTGGGGCATGTGCAGACAAAAGAGTGAGATTAAGCTTCCAGGGTCGGGAACTTGAACTGTGGTTGACTATGTGGATGTCCAGCAATGTAACCATTATGCATCTGCTGTTTCCCAAGTAAACATCTTGAAGATTACTCTTGCCATAGAGTGGAAAATTCATTCAAAGATAAGGTCAAGAAGGAATAAGGCAGATACCTGGAGAGCCTGTGTTCCTGCACATTGGAGTGGGTGATAGGTGGACCACACGTGGTTAGCTGAGTGGGAGAGAGGTAGAAGAATTGAGAGCAAAATCAATGAGATTTCTGACAGATGGGACATGGGGAGGTATGGGGAAATCCTTGGTCTGGGCTATACAAGATTTAGAACTTAGAATAATTAGGGAGAAAATATACAGGACATGAAACTACAGCAGGGTATGTTGAGAAATTGACACGCAAACCACAGACAACACTAATGCTAGAGTGAAGGTGGAGATGGGGAGATGGTAGAGAGTATGATGACCAGAAGAAATCTCAGGGAGAAAGAATGGTAAAATCTGGACAGGTGATGGAATTACACAACTAAGATCTCACAGTAAACATTAAGCTTAAGATCTGCTGCAATCTCTTCTCCTCCATTAAAGTAAAGAAAAAATTATAATATTACTCTTTTTGTTTGTTTTGTTTTTGCCATGGGATGAATGCACTCACCAGAGAAGAGACGGAGAGAAGAGAAGTGAGAAATCCCTCCCCCACCCCCGTAGGAGATGTGGCTATGCTGCAATCTCTTCTCCTCCATTTTCCTCTCTGGATTTTGGGCCTGCGCACACACACATGTATGATTTTCAAGCCACCAAATAATCCAAGACTCACACTGGGGTTGGCCATGTAGGAATCCAGTACCTTAACCACCACACTATCTGCTGGCCCTGTATTATTATTCTTTTAATCTGAGAGTGACTGAGAAAGTTTAAGATTTCATACAAGAGAAAGAAAAGAAAACATGGCTCATAGATCAGGCTGGAGGGCAAGTGAGAGGAAGAATCAAGTTGGTTTCTGCTTTTATTCTGTTAAGTGCAATGTATTAAAGGAGCGATTGTATGTACATCTTCTGCAGAACTAGTTATTTATGGGAATCTGTACCCCAGGATTAGCAACACGTTTGGCAAGCCAATACCCAAGAGCAGGTCTGGTCCCCAGTCTGGTTTGTAAACAGAGTTTTATTGGATCACAGACAGCTGTGCTCACTCATTTAGTGTTGCCTACAATTGTTTTAGTGCTGCAATGGGGGAGCTAAATAGTTGTGATAGAGACTCTTTGGCCAGCAGAGCTGAAAGCATTTACTTTCTTACCCTTAAAAAATGCTGATGCTTGATCTAGAAATACTGAGGAATGAGAGGTTTACTGACTACTGGGACATCATTTTACAGAAAGAAATATTAATTTCGATTTTTTAAATTGAAGTTATTATTATTATTTTTTTATTGGACAGAAGTTGAGAATTCAAATAACAGGAGCAGGGGAAAAAAACCCACAACCTAATGAATATTTTACTCACTTCTCTACTATGGCAGTTAGTCTACGATTCATTAAGTCTTTTATTCATCCAGTAGTTAGTCACTAAGTGCATACTGTGTGCAGGACATTCAGCTAGGTGTTGAGGATTAGCTAGGAAAATGAAATGAAGCTCCTTTCTCCTTGAAGCTTTACTCTTTAGTAGGGGAAGAATGGGAATACCAACAAGAAAAATGAAGGTAAAAATAAACAGAATGTTGGGACCAGCAGTTAGCATAATGGCTGTGTGGCCAGACTCCCATGAAGTCAACTGCAGTTCGAGTCCTGGACCTGGTGGCTTAAACTTACGCTAGGCACATGTGCGTGTGTGCCCAAGATCCTGAGAGAATGGAGAAGGGATTGCAGCAGGGCCATCCCCCCTTGGGGAGTGATTTCTCGCTTTCTGTCTGTCTCTGTCTTTCTGGTGAGTGCATGCGCCCTATAGAGAAAACTTCTCAAAAAACAAAACAAAACAAAAAACACCTAATAATATACAGAATGTTGGTGGTGCTACAAGCCATAGAAAAATATGGAGCAAGAAAAGATAGAGTGAAAATGGAGATGACGGAGATGATGATTTAACAAAGGGGGGCAAGGGGCAGTCTCACTTGGTAAGAAAACATTTGAACAGACACTTGATGGAGGTGAGGGAGAGAGCCAGGTGGCTCTCTGGAGCAGAAGCCCTCCTTGAATAGGACAGGAGGCCAAATGCCCCAACGGCAGAACCGGTAAAGCTGTGTGTAGCTGCAGTAGAAAGGAAAGAAGTGAGGTTACAGAAGAATTAGGTCAGATGGGCAAATGTAAGGATTTTGGCTTTTTCTCTGAATGAGAAAATAGGTCATGGAAGATTGTAGGCAGAGGAGGGAGTACAATTTGACTTATATCTTAAAAGATCACTCTCCCTGATGCTTGAGAATAGACTGTAACCGAGCTAGATAGATGGAGGCAAACTGAGGTGATGAGGTTTGGAACATGGTAGCTCCAACAAGACCAGCATTTGGATTGGTCATGAGATACAAGAAAAAAAAAATACTTAAGTATGACTCCAAGGTTTCGGGGCTGAGCAGCTGGAAAGATGCCAGAAGCTTTTGGGAGGAGCAGAGTTTGGGTGGAGAATAGGAGTTTGTGTTTATGCCTGCTAAGATGGTGGTCTACTGAGCATACACACGGAGATGGTGAACAGACTGTGGGACTTGTGGGTCTGTAGGTCAGGGGAGAGGTCCTTTTTGTCTTAGCCCTGGACATAGCTTTTCCAGAAATCTGAGGAAATCCAAGGTTTCATAAGGTTAAAATATTGCTGAATATGGCGGACTCAAAGACTTTCAGATTTGAGAATAACAGACTTTTTTAGACACCAGAGGCAGAAGCTTCCTTTCTCTTAATGAAAAAGAATATTGAAAATAACTTAAAACTGGTTTTACCTAAATTAATAAAAATGTTTCAATAAATATGATCCCAGTATCTCATTGCCTGATTTCCTGGAAAAGGCCTTGTAGCTGCCAAGTTAAAGCAAAAATAAACAAACAAACAAACAAACGCAAACAAAAAACCAAACAAACCAAACATAATGACAAATTGTGTTTATGAAAGGCATTCACAGTCCCAGCTGTGGCATTGCAGCAACAATGCAACACTCTGCAATGCCGGAGGCCATGTGGAAAATTGGTGCTTGCTTCCCTGGTTGACCTGAACACGTTGAGCACGTGTGCATGTGCCAGTGAGATTGGTTATTTGGGAAAGGCTGGTGGGGGAAATCATGTGAGACTCTGTTGAGGGTCTTTCATGTCTCCTGTCTTTCTCATGTCTACATGGCCAAGTCTCATGTCTTTCTCTCTCCTCTCTCTTTTTCCCCATGAAATATATAAACTTTAAAATATAAGCATAATCATGGAGGGTTATCTAATTTTAAGCATGTTATAAATTTCACTTAAAAATAAGATTAAAATTTCATGGAGAACCTGAGATTGATAGCTTTTTGTTTGTTTTAAGATTTATCTAATTTTACTTATTATTATTTTTGTTGTTATTTTTGAAGAGATTTTTGTTATGGGGCACTTGTGTTCACTGGAGAGATAGAGAGAGAGATGGAGAGAGAAAAAGTGAGAAATCATCACCCAGGTGGGATGACCATACATACCACCATCTCTTCTCCTCCCAGGATTTTGGGCATGTACACACATATTTCTGACCTGAGTTTCAAGCAGTCGGGCCTGGGACTCAAACTGCAATCTGCCATATAGGAGTCCAGGGCCTTATTGACTATACCACTGCTAGCCCCATTGTTTTTTGTTTTTTATTTTATTATTTTTTTTTAAATTTGCTATAGGGAACATGCACTCACCAGAGAGAGATAGAGAGAGAAACAGGGAAAGTGAGAAAGTAAGCTACCAGGTCCAGGACTAGAACTGCAGTTGGCCATGTGGAAATCCAGTGCCTCAACCACCATGCCATCTACTGGCCCTGGTAATTTTGTGTGTTTGTTTCCCCAGTGAAGGAAGAATGAGATAGTTAGCAAAGACAGGGTCCTGATGAGTAATGTTTACAAAACCATGCCTCAGTTGACACCAGAGAGGTTCTTTTCTCCCAGATCTACAATTCTGCATTCTCTGTTCATTCTTTCTGATTGAATCCCAGTAGTGGACCCTCATACTCTGAATAATATACCTCTAGAGAGACCATTTTCTCTCTGTGATGATAATTTTCTATTGCTACTTCCTCCAAGTCAACCCGATTTCAGACCTTCTTAGTTCTGTTCTGTGCTCTGAGAATTTGACCTCCACATGTAATCCTGGGCGGTCTCCATTACTCTTTGACATTTGCTTACATTGATCAGTGGAGGCACCAACAGGGGATCAGAAGGTGGGAAGAGAGAAAAGTTGGGGTATTTCTTCTAGCATTCTCCCTGCTCCAACTAAGGTTTTGACAATGTAGGATTCATTTTGAAACCTTTTGTGGCTATACCTCTTCTTGAACATTCCCTCTTTCAAGCTCTAGCTCACTGGGTTTTTGTAACATTGTTCCCCCCTTTCTCTTCAGGCCTGGTGCCTCACCATCCCTCAATAGTCCCCTATTCTGCAACAGCGAACATGCACTCACCAGAGAGAGATAGAGAGAGAAACAGGGAAAGTGAGAAAGTAAGCTACCAGGTCCAGGACTAGAACTGCAGTTGGCCATGTGGAAATCCAGTGCCTCAACCACCATGCCATCTACTGGCCCTGGTAATTTTGTGTGTTTGTTTCCCCAGTGAAGGAAGAATGAGATAGTTAGCAAAGACAGGGTCCTGATGAGTAATGTTTACAAAACCATGCCTCAGTTGACACCAGAGAGGTTCTTTTCTCCCAGATCTACAATTCTGCATTCTCTGTTCATTCTTTCTGATTGAATCCCAGTAGTGGACCCTCATACTCTGAATAATATACCTCTAGAGAGACCATTTTCTCTCTGTGATGATAATTTTCTATTGCTACTTCCTCCAAGTCAACCCGATTTCAGACCTTCTTAGTTCTGTTCTGTGCTCTGAGAATTTGACCTCCACATGTAATCCTGGGCGGTCTCCATTACTCTTTGACATTTGCTTACATTGATCAGTGGAGGCACCAACAGGGGATCAGAAGGTGGGAAGAGAGAAAAGTTGGGGTATTTCTTCTAGCATTCTCCCTGCTCCAACTAAGGTTTTGACAATGTAGGATTCATTTTGAAACCTTTTGTGGCTATACCTCTTCTTGAACATTCCCTCTTTCAAGCTCTAGCTCACTGGGTTTTTGTAACATTGTTCCCCCCTTTCTCTTCAGGCCTGGTGCCTCACCATCCCTCAATAGTCCCCTATTCTGCAACAGCTCTTGAACAGTCCCTTCATAAAATTTTCTTCAGGGTGTCTTCTGTTTTCTTAAGACTGACTTTAAGTTTATCTAAACTTCTAAAGATATTTGGACAGACTTTGTTAACTCTGCAACTGTGACCCTAAAGAGATGCACTGAGAGTGTAGTGTCTCTCATTCTCAACTAATTAGACACACGTTATTGAGTGTTTCTGGGGGTCAGGCACTTTGCTAATTGCTAGAGAAAAATAATGAGTAAGCACAGTGAGCAAGAGATTCAGAGTCTGAGGAAGCTGATAGTCTAGTTAAAAGAGCAGCACCACGCTTATACAAATGTTATACCCATTATATTTATCATTGAATCCACATTGTACTCTGGCTAGGTATCTTGTAACTAAGGTTGTACCTCAAGGCAACCTCATCTGTGAACATGGTCTTTAGGCACAGTTATTCTACCGTGCTGTATTCTTGGACATCTTATAAGAAAGTCAAACAAAAATACTATTCAATTATTTTTTATTTTATTGACCTATCCTTGAACTGAGGTGTTAACATACAGCATGGAGCTTTCTCTAATGATACTTAAATAGGATCTGTACGAGAGCCAGTTTGAGAAGGTTTGGGGGTAAAGCAGTTAAAATTTTTCAGTTGAGTATTTCCACAGTATATTTTGAAGGAAACATTTTCTTCTTTACTTGTTTCTAACATACTTAGATTATTTGTGAATTAATCGCTCAGTCTCCCTCCACTCCTCACGACTGGGAACAGAAAGATAACCATTCTTTTATTTGCAGCTGATAGTGTTTTATTATATTGAGTTGGAAAAGACCTGAACAATTCCTTCCTGATTTTTGCCAGAAAGAACTACTACAGATTATTTCTTAGCTAAAGTTGTTATTTTTGGTAAATGTTCTCAATCAATAAGAATGCTATATTGAAAAATAAATTTATTTATTTATCTTGGCATACATTTTGAACATAGCTTGCTTTGTAGAGTACATCAGAAAATAGTCTTGCTGAAAGCCAGCAATCAATAGGTGCTTTGTTGAGAATTAGTTTGAGGAAAGATAGCTGTCTGTTTTTTTCTGCCTTAAAGTGATTTTCAAGTTTCAGCTATTACAACTATACTTTGCACAATAAAACGTTGAGGACCCCAAAGCACACTATGCTAATGTGTTAGGATGAATTTAAAATCGCCCCTGAGTGGTGCTTACTTGTCTTCAATAGACTTGTCCAAGTAGGATTTTCTTTTGTATTATCATTTTATATGATAATACAAAATTCTATTGCACAGACATGCCTTGATATTCTTAACTAGTTTACTATCTTAAAGTTCCAGTTGTTTAGATTATTTCTATATTAATACTGAAGCTCCAGTGAATATCCTTGACACTTAATCTATACACATCTACGACCAACTCCTTAGTAATACAAGAGCTGGGACAAAAAAAATAACCAAAGCTTAAGGATAACCTGGTGGCCTAGTAGGAGCTGGATCTGACATAGCCTACTATGGTTCCTGTGGCTTGAAAAACACACCTGGGGGAACCAGCAGTTAGCGTAATGGCTATGTTGCTGGACTCCCACGTAGTCGACTGCAGTTCGCGTCCCGGACCCTGTGGCTTAAAACTCACGCTGGGCGTGTGTGCGTGCGTGCTCAAGATCCCGAGAGGAGAATGGAGGAGAAGGGATTGCGGCATGACCATCCCCCCTGGGGGGTGATTTCTCGCTTTCTGTCTCTCTGTCTCTCTCTGTCTGTCTGGCGAGCGCACACTCCCTATAGCGAAAACCTCTCCAAAAAAAAAAAAAAACCAAAAAAAAAAAAACACACCTGGCAAGTGTGAACGCATGCCCCAAATCCTGACATAATGGATAAATGGAGAAGGAATTGTGGCATAATCAACTGGAGGTTGTTTTTTCCCTCTCCCTCTATTCCTGTCTCTGTTTCTCTCTGGTGAGTGCATGTACTCTATGGTAAAATAAAATAAAATAAAATAAAGCAAAGCCTATAAGGCTTATGAAATACTTCCAATCTTGTTTTTGAGAAAGACAGACTATTGAGGAAGTTTGCTTTCCTACATACCTTTCAATTTGGTTAATCTGAAAAAAATTTCTAGTCTGTTAGATGAAACACTAACACCTCAATTTGCATCAATTTGCATCAATTTGATCAATGATGAGGATGGAGACTATTTTCACTTATTCTTTGGCCATTTGTCTTTCTAACCCTATCTTCTACCCTCCCTCTTAAACATTTATCTTTCTTCCTTCCAATGGCAGGCTCATGCTTGTGGTAGATGCTGTAACATGTTCCCCAATATCCATTCTCCCCTTCTATTTCAGTGGGATAAAAAACAAACAAACTTCAAATCTGGGACCAGCAGATAGCATAATGGCTATGTCACTGGAATCCCAAATAGCAGACCATGGTTTGAGTCTCAGACTTGGTGGCTTAAAATTCACGCTCCTGTGTGTGCATGCACAAATCCCAAGAGAAGAATGGAAGAGAAGGTATTGCAATGTGGCCATTCCCTCGGGGGGTGATTTCTTGCTTTCTGTCTTTCTGTCTCTCTCTGTCTCTCGCTGTCTCACCGGCAAGAGCACACACTCTATAGTGAAAATCTCTCAAAAGAAAATAAAACAAAAAATAAAACTTCAAATTTACTCAGGACTAGCAAGATAAAATGACAACCGAATTTCTTAGCCTACATTGGAGCTAGGGTTGCTCTTATGTTACAGTCCTGACTAGTGAGAATTGGATGGAAGTTGCTAGGAGAAAATTTAGGGAAAGGCCTTTAAAATGATAGATAAACCAGATTTTTTCATTTTTGCTTTTGCCCTCATTCCTCTTCCTTTTTCCTGACGTGGACTGCATTGCGTAAGCCTTGTCACTGAGTTAGAAGGGAATGAAAGCCACCTGCCAAGCCTGGCACGGCAGGAAGAACCTGTTTC